>NW_027428428.1:1848888-2157037 GCF_047830755.1 Zonotrichia albicollis | reverse complement strand
TTTGTTTTATGGGTGAATAAGGTGAGGAATTCATGGGTTTTTACCTTCCTCTGGAAAGCAGGCACACAGATTCACAGCTATCACACACTAACAGTATGGTTTTGGGGTTTCTTTAATAATGGCACTTGCTGTAAGGAAATGACACTGGGTGAAATCTTCTCCCAACCTTTAGTCATCTCTTTGGGTCTGCCCCACTAGTTTTTGAAGGGTTCACATCCACTCTAAATATTCATGGTATCATACAGTGGCTGGTGTTGCTGATAGGCCTGCTCTATTTAGCATTTAGAGAGAAGGGGTGACTTACCCTGACACCAACCCCAGAATCCAATCCGCCACCAGAGTCTGGGGATGCTGCTGCCCCAGAGCCTGACCCTAGCCCACATCCCACCCCAGATGTGAACTACCCAGATTGGGTGGGGCGTCTGGTGAAGGAGATACGTGAGATGGGCTGGATGCTGAAGGAATACACTTCCCCAGCTGGTGAGAAGCCCTCACTCTGCCGTGAAGAAAGAAAGTGTAATAGTGCAGCAGCGGAACCCACAGATGTTACAACTGTCCAGGTTCCAGCTGAATTGCAAAGGCAGACACAGCCAGCAGCAGTTGCCCCTGTAGAAACAAAGAGATCTAAGACAAAAGCAGAGCACCCAGATAAAAGACAGCCCTCACAACCCACAGGGGAGCAAGAGGTTGCAATCATCACCGAGTCCCTGACGTACAAAAGTCTCCGTAATCTGAGCACCGACATTGTATGACGGGGACGTGAGGCTTGTACAACCTGGCTGCTTTGCGTCTGAGATCTTATGAGTACAAGCGTCCAGCTGGATGGTGGTGAGGCAAGGAATTTGGGACCCTTGACCCACGACTCAGGTATCAATCAGATTGTTGAAAAGGAGCCAGAGTCTCTTTCCCTCTGGGCTCGGCTTTTAATGAGTGCCAGAGAGAGGTTTGGCCACAGGGAGAGAATGCAGGACCAGCACCACAGAATGTGCTGGAAGACCCTTGAGGAAGGGATCCAACAGCTGAGAGAAGTGGCAGAATTAGAGGTACTCTTTGGGAGGGATGGACAGCATGATAATGACCCCGACAAAGTCAGGTGCACAGGGCAAATGTTGTGAAGCCTGGCAAATCCTGGGCCATACCAATACACCACCTTTATTGCAACAATTAATGCTGATAACAACCAAGAGACAGTGGGTTCTGTACCCAACAAGCTTAAGAATTATGAAATTATGATCAATGGACTGATGCAGGCTCATGTCTCTGCTGTGATTAAGGACCTCAAAGAGGTGATGAGGGAGGTGGTGAGGGAAGAGGTGAGGAGGAACAGTTCCCACATTGCACCACTGTGAGTCACAGGCCCCAGAGTCAGAGCCCAACATTCCCCAGCAAGAGAGAGGGGGGGTACACCCCACGGGCTGACCTGTGTTTTTTCTGCGTGACCATGGGGAAGACATGGGAAGGTGGGATGGAAAACGCACTTCTGTCCTGGCAGCATGTGTGCATCAGCTCAAGGAGGGAAACACAAATCAAGGGAAGTCCAGTAAAGTGAGGTAGCCTCAACCTCCCATGACCGAGCTGCTGAGTATGATCTGTCAGATCCCCTGGAAGGTACCTCTACCATGAATACCCAGGGTTAGAGGGGCCCTGCCTCCAGCCAGGGAGAGGCACGGGAAAACCGGATTTTCTGGACGGTGTGGATCCGATGGCCTGGCACATCAGAACCACAAAAGTAAGATGCTTTATTGATACTGGTGCGCAGTGTACCCTGATACCATTGGGACATGTGGGGGCAGAACCTGTTTCCATTGCCAGGGTGACGGGGGGAACACAGCAATTGACCCTGTTAGAAGCTGAGATGAGCCTGACTGGGAAAGAGTGGAAAAAACATCCGATTGTGACTGGCCCAGAGGCCCCGTGTATTCTGGGAATAGATTTCCTCCTGAACGGCTATTACAAAGACCCAAAGGGACTCAGATGGGCTTTTGGCATAGCTGCTGTGGAGGCAGAAAACATCAAGCAGTTGAACACTTTGCTTGGACTATCAGAAAATCCGTCTGCAGTAGGACTCCTGAAGGTGGAAGAGCAAAGACCACCAATTGCCACCTCAACAGTGCACCGCCGGCAGTATCAGATAAATCAAGATGCCATGATCCCCATCCACAAAATGATCCGTGAGCTGGAGAGCCAAGGGGTGGTCCGCAAGACCCACTCACCCTTCAACAGCCTCACTTGCCCTGTGCGTAAATCTGAAGGAGAATGGAGATTGACTGTGGACTGTCGTGCAATGAATGAAGTGACTCCACCACTGAGCGCTGCTGTGCCGGACATTCTGGAACTCCAGTATGAGCTGAAGTCCAAGGCAGCAAAGTGCTTTGCCACCATTGGCATTGCTAACACATTTTTCTCCATTCCTGTGGCAGCAGAATGCAGGCCTCAGTTTGCTTTCACCTGGAGGGGAGTGCAGTACACCTGGAACCGACTGCCCCAGGGGTGGAAGCACAGCCCCACCATCTGCCATGGACTGATCCAGGCTGCACTGGAAAAGGGTGAGGCTCCAGAGCACCTGCAGTACATCGATGACATCATTGTGTGGGGGAACACGGCAATGGAAGTATTTGAGAAAGGAGAGAGGATCATCAGGATTCTGCTAGAAGCCAGCTTTGCTGTCAAGAAGAGCAAAGTCAAGGGATGTGCCAAAGAGATCCAGTGTATGGGAGTGAAGTGGCAAGACGGACGGCATCAGATTCCCACTGAGGTCATCAACAAAATCACCACGATGTCTCCACCAACTAGCAAGACAGAAATGCAATCTTTCCTGGATGCCATAGGTTTTGGAGAATGCACATTCCCGAATACAGTAAGATTGTGAGCCCTTTTTACCTGCAAGAAGAACGAGTTCCACTGGGGTCCTGAACAGCAACAAGCCTTTGCCCAGATCAAGCAGGAGATCACTCATGTGATTGCCTTTGGCCCAGTCAGGACAGGACCAGAGGTGAAGAATGTGCTGTACTCTGCAGCCAGGAACCATGGCTTGTCCTGGAGCCTTTGGCAGAAGGTGCCTGGGGACACTCGAGGCCAACCACTGGGATTTTGGAGTCAAAGCTACAGAGGCTCTGAAGCCAACTACACTCCTACAGGGAAGGAAATCTTGGAGTCCAGGCTGCCTCAGAGGTGATTGGTACAGAAGCGCAACTCTCCCTGGCACCCTGACTACCAGTGCTGGGGTGGATGTTTAAAGGAAAGGTTCCCACTACCGACCACACCACTGACACTACATGGAGTAAGTGGATTACTCTTGTTACACAGCACGCCCCTATTGGAAATCTGAATCGCCCTGGGATTCTGGAGATAATTACAAACTGGCCGGAAGGTGAGAACTTTGGTCTTGCTAATGAAGAGGAACAAAAACCAGTGACACGGGCTGAAGAGGCTCCTCCATACAACCAACTGCCCCCAGAGGAAACACGCTACGCTCTTTTCACTGACGGCTCCTGTCGCATTGTAGGGATGAACTGGAAGTGGAAAGCAGCCGTATGGAGCCCCACACGGCAGGTGGCAGAGGCCACTGAAGGAGAAGGTGGATCAAGCCAACTCGCTGAACTCAAAGCTGTTCAACTGGCCCTGGACATTGCTGAGAGAGAGAAGTGGCCAAAGTTCTACCTCTACACTGATTCATGGATAGTAGCCAATGCTCTGTGGGGATGGCTAGAGAGGTAGAAAGAGTCCAACTGGCAGTGTAGAGAAAACCAATTTGGGCTGCTGATGAGTGGAAAGACATCGCTACCAGGGTAGGAAGGCTACCTGTGAAGGTCCGCCATGTAGATGCCCATGTCCCCAAGAGCAGGGCCAATGAGGAACACCAAAACAATGAGCAAGTAGACCAAGCTGCAAAGATAGATGTGTTGAAGATAGACTTAGATTGGTAATGTAAGAGGGAGTTATTCCTAGCTCGATGGGCCCGTAATGCCTCAGGCCATCAGGGCAGAGATGCCACCTATAAATGGGCACGAGACTGAGGGGTGGATTTAACCATGGACAGTATTTCTCAGGTTATCCATGACTGTGAGACGTGTGCTGCCATCAAGCAGGCCAAGCGAGTGAAGCCCCTGTGGTATGGTGGGCGGTGGTCCAAGTACGAGCATGGGGAGGCCTTGCAGATTGACTACATCACACTGCCCCAGACACGCCAAGGCAAGCGCCATGCGCTGACCATGGTGGAAACTGCCACTGGATGGTTGGAGACCCACCCTGGGCCTCATGCTACAGCCCGGAACACCATCCTGGGCCTGGAAAAGCAAATCCTGTGGAGACATGGTGTGGGAGGATCGTCGTCCATTTGTCCCAGGTGTCCACAGGGCTGGGTTTTTACCTAGGTACAGGCAGTCATTTGGTGACAGGGGAACTCCCACCAGGCATGTTGAGAGCAGATCATCTACGCTTCCCATGGCCATGCAAAGATTGTCTGGCTTTAATGACTTTTCCAAAGTGACCCAGATGTTTTGTTTTGGCTGAGGGATAATCCAGCCGGTGGTCACTTGGATACAGATGAGGGCGCTGATAAAGACGATGGCAATGGTGGCACTGTCACTGCTGCGGGGTGCCCTGGAGGGTATCGCAGGAAGAATCATGCTTCTTCTTTCCATAGAAAGGAGAAAGCTAAGGTAGTTTTCACTTGTGGATGGTAAAAGCATACATTAGTTGACTTATTTTAAGACATTCCTAAATATTCTTAAGTTCTCCCTATAGCTCTTACCAACTCCTCCCAGTCACTCCCTTCACTTTCTTAAGGAAAGTTTGAGGGAGGGGAAAAAGGAGTAGTTTCAAGACAGGAAGGAGGGAGGGATAGGGATAAAGGGTCACTGGTAGAGGGATGGAAAAGGGAGGAGTGTGTCTGCATTTGAGATTGACATGGATGTTATCAGTGGGTTATATCTACATGTGATGAGTGTCCTTGCCACAATGTTTGGATATGTGAATTTCTTTTTTCTTCATCTCCAAGAGAAAGCTGCTTCTGTGGCATGGTGGGAGAGGGAACTGACTTCCTGTTCATTCGAGGAGTCGTCTTCAGATCTGTGGTCTATGTAGGGACTGATAAATCTTCTGGGAATCCACCGGGGTCCTGTATCTGTAGAAACACAAGCATATTCTGTCCCCCACATAATGAGAGGGTATGGCCCTTCAACAATTTTAGATTAATGATTCTGATCAAGTACTGGAGGTCTTTCTTTGAGGTGTGTGTACGTGTTGTTATGAAAGTGCCTTAAGACAGGGGGGTTTGGTTCATTTTTGAGAGCAATTCTTGAAATATATATGATATTAGAATTAATGAAATTCAAATAATGTAAAGTACTCTGCACAGTCTCTCTTGTATAGAGAGAGCCGGGGGCTATGTACAAACCACAAACGGGACGGGACTGCTGTGGAACGTGCCTTGAGCTGTTTTATTTTTCAGCATCAGTCTCATTACATGGTTGTGACAATGGGAAGATGCCAGCAGCTCACATCCCAAGCAGCAGACCAAGAACTTAATAGTACAACTTACTTTATAAATTTTTTGACCAATCACACAACGCAAAAGCATATTGACAGCAGTTCTATCCAACCACTATAAGCACAAGTATCTTTGGTTAAAACAATGCTTGCCTATTTCGAATACAATACCTGCTTGTAAGCCTTAAAACACAATGCACAGAGCTCCATTATTAAGCTTCAAACTTTCTAATATCTTGCTAGAAAAACTTTTCTGTATCTTAGGGAGTTATTCTAGGCAAGCGCTAATACACAGACCATTGTTCTATTTGTCCTTACTTTTCTACTTTTTGCATAATTTTTCTGCTGACCTATCTCATGGCTACTGCTTAGCTCTAATCACAGTTCTCTGAGGCCTGCCTTTTGCAGCTTCCCCAAAACTCTCTGATTTTGTGGATTCCCACACTGAACACAAGTTCAGCTATTTTAAATCAAATGCTCACTGATGTGGATAGTATTAGACATGGCACACTGCAAAATAGAGCTGCTATAGATTTTTTGCTGTTAGCACATGAGCACAGGTGTGAGGATTTTGAAGGAATGTGTTGGCTGAATCTCTCTGGCCAGTCTGCATCCATTCACAGGAACTGAAAAAACTACAAGATAACATGAAAAAATTAACCCTGAATGACTGGGGCTTGGATGAACGGTTTGAGGGATGGGGAACAACTGGATGGTTGAAAGACAAAATAAAGACAGCTTTGTTATTACTAGAAGTCATTCTTATATTGCTTTGTATTATTCCATGCCTAAGGAAATTGGTGACACAATTGGTAGAAAATACAGTGAAAAGGGTTTGGCTGGTGCAAGAAGAAGAAGGGGGAGTTGTAGCAATGTATCTGAACAACTTATGCCACACTGTGCACCAGCCATACCACTTGTAGTTGCTCTTATCAGAGTCCTCTGGAATTTTCACCAAGGTTACTAAGACATAAACTGTGCTAAATGAAGAAAGAGGAGGCTGAGAAACAGAATACCAAGACCTCAAGAACTCGATAATAGAGGACTGAGAACCACCTGAACTGCAACCAATCACATACTTCGAGAAGTGCGTGCAGAACACAAGGACAACACAGAGGCACCAATGAAGACGACTGTGATCAGCGTGTGCAGTAGGGTTAGAATGTATAAATAAGTGCATAATAGAAACAATCAATGGCTTCTGTTTAATGATATTGGCTAGATATACGGGAGTCCTGTTTTCCCACAATGGGTGCCTGGGAAAGTGGGATGGTTCTTTTCCATAGAATGGAAAGCACTGAGGCAGGAGCAGGAGACAAGTGACCCTTGCAGGCCTGGGGCCTCATTGCCTCCTTGTCCCTGCTCAGCAGCCTGGCACGGACATGCTCCTGCCCTTGGCATTGCACATCCCCACATGCCAGTGCCCATCCCGGGAAGAGCCCTGAGCAAGGAGGGAGGGACAGGATCTGCCTGGCCAGGGGCTGGGGCTCAGGCCTTGGCCCTTTGCATTCCTCAAACACATCCAGCTTTGCTCAGCACCAGAGACACCTTGGCCTTGTTTGTCCCCAGCTGTCATCACTGCCTCCAGTGTTCTGCTCTAACTGGAACCTGGGGACACTTTCTGAGTTGTGTTCCTCAGTGGGACGCATTAAAACTTCAAGGAACTTTGGACTTTCAATTTAATTTTGAGTTCTTGAGAAGTTTTTTGAGCACTCTCTCAGGGACTGAGTCTGATGTAAACAGCACCAAATCCCCAAGAGGCTCATTAAGGTCCTTGTGCTGTGTCTGTGCTGCTGAGCTTTAAAGGAAGAGCTCTTGCCAGGTCCAGCTCCTCTCCCAGCCCAGCAGGGCTGAGGGCTCTGCCTGCAGGCACTGAGGGGACAGGAGCCAAACAGAGACAGGCTGAAGGCAATCAGGATTGGGAAGACATTGAGCTGAGACGTCACTTGAGGAAACATCTTCCCAGCCCTGTGCATGGTGAGTGTGTGGGTGCAGGGCAATGTCCCCTGTGCTCCTGGAGGGATCTCCTGAAGCCAGCACACCCCACAGCCTGGGGGATGTGTCAGGAGGACTCTCCCAGTTTCTCTGTGGCACAGGAGGAGCAGGAGGAGGAGGATGTGCTGCAGAGCGAGGCTGCCCTGGGCACCATCAGAGGGACAGGGCAGGACGGCTCCTGCTGCCAGGGACGGCTGCAGGGGCTGAAGCTGGGGCTGCAGCCAGGGCTGCCCAGGGCTGTCCTGCAGAGCAGCTCCTGCAGCCCTCAGGGCTCTTGGCTAGCCCAGGGCATGTGCCACCTGCCAGGGGCAGCTCTCAGCCTGCCTGGCAGCTCCCCATGGACACTGCAGGGCAGAAGTTGGAGGTGGAAGGAGCCACCCCCATCAGGGCAGATTCCTCCTGCTCTGGAGATGGTGCTGCATGGCCAGGGCTGCTCTCAGCTTTCTCCTAAAGGGAAGGGAAAGGGGCTGTCAGCTTTGGCTGTGTCATTGAGACTCCTTTACTGTCACCCTGGGTATCAGCAGATGGGCCTCAGATCTCCCTCAGAAAGTGCTTCCTCAGCCTCCTCTCCCTACAGACAGCAGCAGCAGCTCCTTGGCTTGCAGCATCTCTGTTTTTCTGCCCTGCCCTTAAGGCCCTGCTACCAGGGAGATGCCCCTGGGCAGTGCCCTGTGCTGGGAGGGGTCTGCAGGGCAGAGCTGAGCCCCCAGGGCTGGGCTGGGCTCTGGCAGCACTGGCAGGGACAAGGCTTGGATAGAGAGAAACAGCTCCCAGTAGGCACAACTCCAGGCAGCAGAGAGCCAGGCAAGCCCTTGGTATCCCTCCATGTCCAGCTGCACAGGGAGAGAGAGAAGAGTTGGGAAGATTGATTTTGAAACTGGAGTCTTCAAAAAAAGCCTTGTTATTTTTAAGTGCAGTTTTATATTGGTACATCCTGTACTCGACCGAGGGGAAATGAGCAAAGGGCATCTGTGTTGGCCCAACCAGTTTGAGTGCAGTGGGGCACACGGAGCCCTATTTTCCCTCTGGGCTCCCCAGTGTTCAGCCTGAGAGCAATGCTAAGAACAGGAATTCTGTCCCTTCTAAAAAACACACAGTTACTTTGGAGCCCAAAGCTATACTGAAAAAAAAAAAGGTAAATGAAATTTCCCCAGAGAAAGAGAAGCAATTTTTAGTGGTTCTGTAAGAAAATAGCATAGCATTGACTAAAACTATTTTGTCCAAATTGTCAATGTTGTCTTTGAAAAGCTCAAAATGTCCAGAACCAAGAAATGTCCAACAGCAGCTCCATCAGCCACTTCCTCCTGCTGGCATTGGCAGACATGCGACAGCTGCAGCTCCTGCACTTCTGCCTCTTGCTGGGCATCTCCCTGGCTGCCCTCCTGGCCAACGGCCTCATCATCAGCGCCGTAGCCTGCGGCCACCACCTGCACACGCCCATGTTCTTCTTCCTGCTCAACCTGGCCCTCACTGACCTGGGCTCCATCTGCACCACTGTCCCCAAAGCCATGCACAATTCCCTCTGGGACACCAGGGACATCTCCTGCACAGGATGTGCTGTCCAAGTATTTCTGCTTATTTTCTTCATGGGAGCAGAGCTTTCCCTCCTGACCATCATGTGCTATGACCGCTACTTGTCCATCTGCAAACCCCTGCACTACGGGACCCTCCTGGGCAGCAGAGCTTGTGCCCACATGGCAGCAGCTGCCTGGGCCAGTGCCTTTCTCAATGCTCTCATGCACACAGCCAATACATTTTCCCTGCCCCTGTGTCATGGCAATGCCCTGGGCCAGTTCTTCTGCGATGTGCCCCCAATCATCAAGCTCTCCTGCTCACACACCAGTGCCCTCTGAAAGCTGGGACTCAGTGCAGTTAGTGCCTGTTCAGCATTTGGCTGTTTTGTGTTCATTGTTTTCTCTTATGTGCAGATCTTCAGGGCTGTGCTGACGATCCCCTCTGAGCAAGGACGGCACAAAGCCTTTTCCACCTGCCTCCCTCACCTGACTGTGGTCACCCTGTTTCTCAGCACTGCAGCGTTTGCCTACCTGAAGCCCCCTCCATGTCCTCCCCATCCCTGGATCTGGCCCTGTCAGTTCTGTACTCGGTGGTGCCTCCAGCCCTGAACCCCCTCATCTACAGCCTGAGGAACCAGGAGCTGAAGGCTGCAGTGTGGACACTGATGAGTGGACCATTTAGGAAACATTAAACTGGTTGCCAATATCTGCCTATGTCTTGAAATAAAAGTAATGTTTGATACTTCTTGTTGGATTGGTTTTTTTTTTTGTTCTGTTTTCATTTTTTAATATTCTCCCTAAACCAAGGCCATTTTTACTACAACTTCTTATTTTGCTTCTCCAAAATTCACTGTGGCCTCAGACTGTGTCAATGAGGAGCTGGTTTCTTGGTAACTTTAAAGGAGATAAAGGATCTCCCAGTAGAGTTTTCATGGGCGATCCCCTTATGTTTCCTTCTCTGGAGCTGCAGCAGCAATGTCTGTGTGCAGAGCTGGGGGCAGATCAGTGCTGGCACAGCAGCTGTGCCCAGCAGCAGCAGCACTTGGTGTTGCCAGTGCTGCTGCCGTGGCCCTGCCCCGCTGCCCTGGTGGCCCTGGTGTTGCTGCAGGGCCTGAGTGCTCTCGGGGCCGGGCACAGCCCTGGGGGTGGCAGTGCCGGGGCTGCAGCAGGGACAGGCCATGGGCACTGCTGGGACAGCGCTGACGCCTCAGGCCAGGCCTGGGGGCTCCAGACTCGTTGCCCAGGCTCTCTCAAGAACACACCCAGGCCAATGCTCAGCACAGAAAAGCCCCGTGAGCAGCCCCAGGCTGGCCGTGGGCAGGCTGGGGGCAAACAGCATGGCTGGGGCTCTGCAAGGCCCCTGGGGCAGACGGGAAGGAGCAGCAGAGCAGGGGCTGATCCATCCCCAGTGCGCTGCACAGCCCAGGGCAGCGTCCCAGAGCGTCCTCATGGAGCTGCCAACAACATCCCCCCTCTGCAGCCCTGGCCTCTCTCCCAGCTCACACAGGTGCCCCATCCTTGCAGGCACAGACACGGCAGCACTGGCTCAGCAGCCCCTGTTTGCATTGCACACAGCAGGCACGATCACCCCCATGCTGTTGCTGTGGGGACATGAACCTGAGGGAGCACAAATGCCATCAGCCCCTGGGGCCAGCAAGGGCTGGGGGACACCAGGGAAACCACTCAGCTTTGTCCTGGCCTCTGCACTCAGCCAGAGAGTTTGTTCCCATCAGCTGGGAGTTTCCTGTGCCACTGCAGACGCTGTTGCTCAGAGCCAGGACTGCCTGGCAGCCACCCCCAAACTGCCCTGAGCATTTCCCTTGCTTCACCTTTGCTTTCTCTTCTCTTTCTTGTTCCAGATTTCTCCCTCTATCCCAGCCCTGTTCTCTCACCTGCAAACAGCCCATCCCTGTTTGCCCTTTCCTCTCTGGCCCCACTCCCCATTGCAGTTCCTGACTTGGCACCATGGGAACGTCCCTTGGGCATCAGGATCATCCTACAATGCTGCAGGAATTGTCTGCAGGCTCCTGCAGTGCCTGGTGCTGCTCCCTTGCCAGAGGCACCCCAGGCCAGGGGGGCACATCTGGGCTGCTGTGTCTGGCTCTGCGGTTCCCTGTTCTGGGAACAGGAGGAGCTGCAGAGGCTCTGCAGGACTGACAGGATGGGCTTTGGGGCTGGCAGGAGAAGCTGAGGGACCTGGGCTGCTGGAGCTTCTCAAGAGGAGGCCCAGGGCTCCTCCTGCAACTGCTCCAAGGGTGGTTTCAGAGAATCCCAGAATCAGCAAGGTTGGAAAAGACCTTGGAGATCATCAAGTCCAACCTGTGCCCTGACACTGCCTTGTCTCCCCTGAGTCTCCTCTAGGATAAACAACCCCAGCTCCCTCAGACACTCATCACAGGACTTGTATTCCAGACCCCTCCTCAACCATGTTGCCCTTCTCTGGACCCACTCCATCCCCTCCAAGTCCTTCCTAAATTTGAGGGCCCAGAACTGGACACAGCACTCGAGGTGCTGCCCAACCAGTGCCCAGCATAGGGGAAGAATCTCTGCCCTGCTCCTGCTGGCCCCACCATTCCTGATCCAGGCCAGGAGCCATTGGCCTTCTTGCCCACCTGGGCACACTGCTGCTTCATGTCCAGCCTGCTGTCCATCAGTCCCTGCAGGTCCCTTTCTGACTGGCTGCTCTCCAGCCACTCTGTTGCCAACCTGTAGTGCTGCAGGGGTTGATGTGGCCGAAGTGCAGGACCTGGCATTTGGACATGTTAAACCTCACCTTGTTGCATTTGGGTCCTGGATCCAGCCTGTCCAGGGTCCTCTGCAGTGCCCTCCTACACTCCAGCAGATCAACACTCCCAGGCAACTTGCTTTCACCACAGTTCCATAAGGCCCCAGAATGTCCCAGTGATCTCCATGATTCCATGAGGCCTCCCAGTGTCACGATGTCTCTTTGGTTCCATGGGACCCCTTGGTGTCACAAAGTGCCTTGGCTCCTTGGACCCTTCAGTGTCACAATGGCCCTGGGTCTGTCAAGGCCCTGCAGTGTCACAGTGGATACTTGGTTGCATGAGGTGTCTGAGTACAGCAATGCTCTCCTTGGTTCCACAGTGTCACAATGGCCTCTTGGTCCCAAGGGCCACCACGGTGTCAAACATGTTTCCTTCCTTCCAGAAGTCCCTGAGGAATAGCACTGGCCCCTTGGTTCCATGGGGCCGTGCAGTGTCACAATGGCCCCATCATGACACCATGTCCTGCTCTGTCACAATGCTCTGCATGGTTCCACAAGGCCCTGCAGGGTCACAGTGGCCTCTTGGCTCCATGAGGCCTCAGAGTGCCACAAGGAATTCCTTGGTGCTGCAGTGTCACAATGGAGCCCTGGTGGCACAAGATCCTGCAGTGTCACCAGGGGCCCTTGGTTCCATGGAGCACCAGAGTGTCACAATTGTTCCCTGAGTTCCCAGAGTCCTTGCAATGGAGCAATGGCCCCTTGATTTCATTGTCCCTAGGGTCTCCCAAGGGTCTCCTTGGTTCCACAGTGTCACAGTGGCCCCTTGCAATAGTTTTTTAAATAGAATATTTCTAGTTTGAATACACTACAGAAATCTGTTGTATCTTCCACGAAAGATTTGGAAACTTAAATCAAGTGACTCCCAGAGGCTTGCCTGGTAAAGGTGTTCTGAATGTTTATGAGCCCTGGGACACTGAATTCCTGCACTGAAGAGTTGGAAGCTGAACAAGCCTCTGGAGCAGTGAAATTCAGCAGCAGCCTTCAAGTTGCTGAGGATGTCAGCAGCCCCCACTGAGGCCATCCCTGCCCAGAGACCGTGGGGGAATGGGCAGACAAGGAGAGCGTCCCTGGGGCTGGGGCAGCACAACTCAGAGGCACCAGCGGCTCCAGCTGGGCAATGGAGTGTGGAATGTGGCTGGGAAAGCCCTGCCTGGGCTGGGCTAAGCAGGACAGACAAGCCCTGACTCCCATCCCCCAGATGACTCTCTCAAGGTGACATTTAAAAGGAATTACAATTGTTTGTGTACTCTGAGTTGGATGTACTGGTGAAATACCGACAAGAGATCTTCAAGAGGTTAAACAACAAAACAGCCTTTACTGGCAACTTTAGAAAAAAAGAGAAACTTGGCAAATCAATCAAAAACACTTGTCAACATTCAATCAATCAAAATCACTTCTCAAAGCATTACCTTGGTCCATTCAATTTCACAAACTCTAAGCCTGTTCAATTTTAGGTTAATCAAAATTTGCAAGAGGAGGGAATTAGAAGAAGACACAAAAAGGGAGAAAGAAGAAAAATATTTTGAGAGGCACACAGACAGCTACCAACTCCTGAATTCCACCTGTGTTCAGATGGAAATTCCAAGCGTTGGTAAGGCCAAGATTTGTGCTTGCTTTGTGGTCAGACTGAAATACCCTTTGATCTTCCTGGGCCCTTCCCCCAGGTGGGACTTGGGCTCATTTGGTCCCTCAGGAGCTGGGCTGGGGGCTGCAGAGGTGGCTGTGGGGCATTGCCTGTGCTGTGCCAGGGACTGGCAGACACTGCTGGGCTGGGATGGAGGCTCTGGGGGGATTGGGGTTCCAGGGCAGTGCAGAGCTGGGGTTCCAGGGCAGGGCAAAGCTGGACCTGCCCCTTCCTCCCCCCTACATGAAATTTTTTCAGCCAGCAATCTCCTCCAGTCTTTCACAATTGGGAATATTGAAGGTGGAACCCCAATTCTGGCCATGGGCACCTGGACAAGAAGGACAGTTCTTTTCCATAGAGGCCCAGAGTCTGGAGACCCTCACTAGGCCAAGGTCAGCCAGACTTTTCAGTTATGCCAGATCTTGTCTGAGACCTATCCTTCGATATAAGGAATTTTGGAGGTGGAAGCCCAATCTCAGCCATGGACACTCAGAGAAGCAGCATAGGTCTTTTCCATAGGAAGGAGAGCATGGAACCTTCCCCAGTGTTTTGGGGACATGTGAAAAATGCCAATCGCTTGTTTTTAAAATTTTTAAAAGTTTAATAGTAATAAAATGGTTAAAAGAAAGAGTAACACAATTAGAGTAATAACAATTTGAACAAATTGAATTAGGACAATATGAGACAATAAAAGCAAAGTGTTACGGACGTCCAGGTACCTTTCTCTGGGTATCACGAGCCCGAAAAAGGACCCCTGCTAACAAAGGATTAACTCTTAAGAACAATAGCCCGTTGCATATTCATACACTTCATACATGATGCATCAATTCCATTCAAACACTGGATTTTGTCTGGTCATTGTCAACTTCTTCCTTCTAATCCTAACAGCGCCTTCACGGCAGGAAGAAGTTAGTTTCTTCTGATAAGAAAGCAATAAATTTTTTTCCACTAGAGATTTAGGTGTCCTGTGGCTGCTATCTGGTGCGAATGCCTCATCCCTTTCTTTAAAAAAACCCCCACTAACATAGTTCTTATTTTAACAAATTTTATAACCTAAAACTATATTTAACAGAGTACTTAGGGGAATTATTCAGGCATTTCTTTCTAACACAACACATACAACATTCATTTTAATATTTGCGAAACACCAATCATATAATACATGCATTTTTCACAGGACAGATCTAAGGAAATTTGGAGGAGAAATCCCAATTCTGGCCATGGGTGTCTGGAGAAGAAGGAGAGTTCTTTTCCATTGGAAGGAAAGCACGGAGCCCCGGTGTCGACGGAAAGAGACCAGGACATCAATTGATCATCACAGGCCCAATTTTATTGATCAGTACGGCGGGTTAAATACAATTCATAATGAGCTTCATACATATTGCAAAAGTTGAGCTCAGGATTGGTTAGTTACATATCAGCAACTACACCTACTTCTGCATTCCTATGGTTCTACTTTTGATACTTTCTACCTATTCTTAGGAGATATTCAGGAATAATCTCTACTCCCTATCCTCATGTTGCAGCAAGGTCACTGATTGCTAATTGCTGACATCTCCTTTCAGCTTGCTGACTGCTGACTTCCTTCTCTCAGCTTAACCAGCGGCATTATGTCAGTATGGCGTTTCTCAGCTAACCAACTATTAATAAAACGCTCCACACCCCAGTGTTTCAGCAGCAGATGAGAAGTGACCCTCAACATGTCAAGGTCAGCTGGACCAGTGAGGTGGTCCCTGGGTGACCAAGCCAGCCAGATGTGTTCCATGTTCTTTTGGTTTTATGGTGCCCCATAGTGTCACAATAGTGTTTATGACCCTGCAGTGTCATAATGGTGCCTTGATTCCATGGGGTCCAGCGGTGTCACAATGGATCCTTGTTTTGATTGGGTTCTACAGTGTTGCAATGGCCCTTCAGTGTCACAATGGTCCCAATGATTCCATGAGGCCTTGCAGTGTCACAGTGGCCTCCGTGGTTCCCCAGGCCCCAAAATGACATAGGACTCCTCTGTTCCATGAGCCCTGCAATGTCACAATGGACCTTTGAACCGTGGGGATTTGTGGTGTCACAATGGGCTCCTTTGGCTCCACAATGTCTCAAAGGACCATTGATGAAAGGAGGCCCCCATGCGTCACCCTGGAGCTTTGGTTCCATGCAGCCCTGCAGTATCACAATGGTCTCCTTTGGGTCCCCAGTGTCACAATGGACCACTAATGACAGGAATCCCTGCAATGTCACAATGGCCCTTGGGTTCCATGCAATCCTGCAGTGTCACAAAGGCCTCTTGGTTTCACCAGGCCTCGCAGTATCTCAATGGTGCTCTTGGTTCTGTGGGGCCCCCCAGGGTCACAATGGTCTCACTGGTCCCATGGGGCCTTACAGTCTCACAATGTTTTGCCTATTCCATGTGGCCTCAAAGTGTCACAATGGACTCCATGATTCCATGACTCCCCTCATGTCACAATGATCTCCTTGGTGTCATGGTGCCTCACAGTGTCACAATGGCCCCTGGTTTCCATGAGGCTGTGTAGTGTCCTAATGGTCTCCCCATGGTTCCATGAGGCCTTGAAATGTCACAGTGGACCCTTGACACCATTGTGAGACCTTAGGATCTTACAGTGTCACAATGGCCCCTTGGTTCCATGATACCTCAAAGTGTCACAATGGTCTCCACGGTTCTATGATGCCCTGTGGCATCACAATGGTCCCCTGGTTTGATGGGACCTCGCAGTGTCACAATGATCCCTACATTCCAGGGAGCCACACAGTGTCAGTACAGTCCCCTTGGTTCCATGAGGCCCAGCAATGTCACAGTGCTCTCCATGATTCCATGAGGCCCCACAGTGTTGCAATGGTCCCTTGGTCTCACAGGGCCCCATAGTGTCACAATGGTCCCTTGGTTCCATGGGCCCTGTGCTGCTGCATTCCCCCCTCCCCTTCTCAGGCTGCCCTGCCAGCTGAGAAATGCTCCTTGGGCCTCGGCCTTGGCCAACAGCCCCTGGGCTCAGCTCCTCTGCAGCTCATCACAAACACTGTCTGCTCCAGCCACTGCTGCTGCCCAACCAGCTCCTGGTTTCTGTAGGAGCAGCCCTGGGAACTGTTTTTGTTCCCTCACAACATCCCTGTTCTTACACTGCCACAGAAAGCTGTTGGTGCCAAGTGCAGCCAGGATGAACCATTGCTGGGACTGAAGCCCCTCTCTTGGGGCCCTGCAAACAGCGCTCCAAAAGGAGCTCTTGGAGCTCTCCTGGGCCAGCAGCTCCCTCTGAGTGGGGCCTCTCCCAGCCAGGAACTCTCCCATTTGCTGCACTCGAGGATCCTGTGTTGCCTCCTGATACAAGGCAGGCGGCCTGGTTTCGGGAGACAGCACGGCGACCCCCTTCCCCAGGGTCGCTCGGGCCTAAGAAACACGCGGACACCAATATGGTGGAGGATCAAAGGCCTTTATTCTCTCTTCTCGTGGGGTTTTATAGTCTAGGGGGCTTCTACGTCAGGTGAGGGTCTGTCCTTACCATCTATGGTTAGTAGGCAATGGAAAGTTACTGGGCAAGTGGAAAGTTACTGGCATCTGGTTCAGGGGGCTACATTCCTATGTTAATTTTCTTATCTAAGGGGGCAGGGGCCCTGTCTTCCCGTAACATCACGAGATCTTCCGAACGCCAGGCCCTACCTGCTACATCTCCCCCCCATTTTCACAAATGAATGAGGTAGTCATATACTGAAATGAGGTATAAGGTTGCAGTTCGATAGCGAAAAGAGGGTTTGGTAAATCTGAATAAGTTTTTGCCAGTCAAGGTTAGGACTTGTGGCTGGCAGTGTTCCCTGGCTGGATTCGCCGGCCGATGAACAGGATGTTGGCCCGTTCCAGGCGGGTCTGAACGAATGAGACCAGCTTGTTCAGCAGGCAAAGTCCGAAGGTAACCGCTAGAAGCAGCAATGCCAGTGGACCTATTAGGGTAGAAATCAGAGTGGTTAGCCATGGTGATTGATTGAACCAGGATTCGAACCAGCCCTGTTGAGCTTCCCTGTCCTTCTGCCTCTGAGCCAGTCTGTTTCTGAGTTCTGCCATGGAGTCTCTCACGACTCCTGTGTGGTCTGCATAGAAGCAGCACTCTTCTCTCAAGGCGGCACACAGGCCTCCTTGCTGCATGAACAGGAGGTCTAGACCTCACCTGTTCTGCAAGATCACTTCCGAGAGAGAGGAGACTGACTTCTCCAGGAAGGAGATAGATTTCTCGATCCTTTGCAGGTCCTCATCGATGGTCATTTGCAGCTGGGACAGTCCTTGGTGCTGTGTCGCTAGGGCTGAGACACCCGTTGCTGTTCCTGCTGCTCCTAAACCGAGCAACATCGCAATATTTACACCTGTTATGATTTCTCTTTTGTGGAGTCGGCTGGGTTCCTCAAAAAGGTGGTACACCTCTTCATCTGAGTGGTACAGGACCCTAGGAACAATCAGAACTTGGACACAAAAGTCGTTAGAGTCATCAAATTTGGCAAGGGACACACAGGGACTCACTCCAGATCGCTGGCAAACCCACATCCCAGGTGCGGATGGGACTACCCACTTATTGTTTTTCCTGTTAGGCTTGACAACTTTGGTGCAGACGTTGCCTCTCCGCCTAGCTAGGGTTGCATTGCCAAAGCATCTGCCCTGGCCTGTGACTTGACTCAGGGTGATTCCTTTGCGAGGGGTTTCCCATCGGCGCTGGTGAGGGGCATCGGCTGTGGAAAAACTGAAGGGAGTGTTTAAAGTGATTCCTTCATAAAAGGGAGGTTTGACATCGTAGCAAAGCCAGCAGGATTCAGTTAGGTTAGGGTTGGATTCATTCAGGGATATAAAGGTAGCTTCTAACATACAAAGGATTGGGTCTGAGTGCGACCTGGCAGCGCGGTTTGTCTGAAAGGCCTCCGCATGGCCGGTTGGGACTTTGCTGACTCCAGTGGGTAGGGTTTTAGGGTAGGCTGCCTTTTTCCCTTTCGGCAAGCTTATAATCACTTTGTTTGGTCCGACCGCTCAGGGCGTCGATGGTTGGAGTGTGGAAGGATTTATTAATAAATAGTTGGTTAGCTGAGAAAGGCCATGCTGACATATTGTCGCTGGTTAAGCTGAGAAATCAGCAGTCAGCAAGCTGAAAGGAGATGTCAGCAGTTAGCAATCAGTGGCCTTGCTGCAACATGGGGAAAGGGAGTAGAGATTATTCCTGAATATCTCCTAAGAATATGTAGAAAGTATCAAAAGCAGGACCATAGGAACGTAAAAGTAGGTGTAACTGCTGATATGTAACTAACCAATCCTGAGCTCAACTTTTGCAATATGCATGAATTAATTACGAACTGTATTTAACCCGCTGTACTGAGCAATAAAAGGGGGCCTGTGATGATCAACTGAAGTCCTGGTCTCCTTCCTTCGACAAATGGTGGAGAATGCAGGCAACAACGCTGTGAGCACCGCTGCGGGCAACGATGCGGCAACGTTGAACCCCTGTCCTTTTTTCTCAGATTACAAAGAAAAAGGGAACTCACCACGGTCGGGAAGTTGGGTGGGGGTCCCTGCAGCTGGGACGGTGCTGGATTATTTATAAAAAGCACCCTTGAGGATCACATCCGTGACTCAAGCCATCTACGTGCTGCCGGAGCCTGGGAGCTGCAAAAAGTGCGCACTGATTAATAGGTATGGATAGGCGAGCGGCATACGATTTATTCTCCTCATATTTAGAAAGGCGAGGACTAAAAGAGATAGATTTAAAAAAGGAATTACCGGGGTTATTAGCTTATGGCCATTCTATAGGTATGTTTAGTAACCCTCACACAGTTCATGAGCTGTCAGAGTGGAAAAAATTTGGGGAAATGTTAATGGACTCAATGTTAGATGGGGATAAATCAGCTAAAAAATTTGGGAAATTATGGCGGGTGGTGTATAATACGTTGCTTCAGCAGGTCTCTGAGAGAAAGGCAGCAGAAAGCTCATAAGAGGAATATAGGATATGGTCATGAGGATGACCCTTTAGCACCTTCTGTAACTAAAATACTTATGCCTAAAAATCCCCAGCATAGTGGTGTTGAGGACATGCCTATAGATATTGTGGAACCGTCTGCGCCTCCCTTTTCTGAGGGGGAAGGCGAGTCGGATGGGGGAGGTAAGAGCAAACCAGCTTTGCCTCGGCCACCGGCTTCAGGCGGGTCGGATGGTGGGGGTGGGAGCAAGCCAGCTTTGCCTCCGCCTCCAGCTTTGCCTCCGTCGCTACCCCCGAGCAGGCCGGCTCCGGTTACAGCTCCAGCGGGGGGGCCGCTTGCCCCGCGTGAGCCGGCTCCGCTCGAGCCAGCTCCGGTTTCACTGTCAGCTCCGGCGGGGGGCCGCTTCCCCTGCACGAGCCAGCCTCTGCTTCACCGCCTTCCCCGTGCGAAAACTCGGTGTCTGCACCGAAAAGCCGGCAGCATAGCACCCCCAAAGAGCCAGCTCCCATCCCAGGGGCACACCGTGATCTATGGGGGGAAATTGCTAATCAAAGGAGGGAAGCTTGGGCTGCTGTGGCAAAAGAAGTAATGCAAATGGGGGATGGCGAGGCAGTGGAAATAGCTTCTAGCCTTGCATGTCCGGTTACATACACACCACAGTATGATGCACAAGGGAACCTTACGCATAATGTAGCAGCATATTCTCCCTTAGATTGGAAGTTGTTAACCCAGCTACGTTCCACGGTTAGTCAGTTTGGAGTAAAAAGTGAACACGTTAGGCAAATGTTAGATTATCTTTTTAATACTCAGATTTTATGCCCAAATGATTTAAGAGGAATAGTGCGTTTAATATTCACTCAACATCAGCAGTTATTGTTTAATGCACATTGGCAAGCGTTAGTAAATGAATCAGTTGCTGTACAACGAGCCCAGGGAGACCCATTACATGGGGTAACAGTGGATGAGCTCATGGGCTTAGGGGCATATTTGCGTACAGAGGCACAGATGATATCGGGACCAGATAAACTTAGAGAGGCTATGCGATTAGTGCGTACGGCAATAGATATGGTTAAAGAGCCAGGAGGGTTACCAACTTATATGGGTATTAAGCAAGATAGAGAAGAATCATTTGGAAATTTTATCGATAGGGTAGCTATTGCTATAGATCGGGCCGGTGTGGCAGATTACCTTAAGGGGGCGCTATTGAAGCAGTGTGCCTTGCAAAATAGTAATCCAGCAACCCAAAGAGTGTTAGCTACTTTGGGAGCAAATTGGACCATTGAGGAAGCATTAGAGTGAATGGCGTTAATGCCAACGGCTTCGCAGGCATTCATAGTAGAAGCTCTAAAGGAATTAGGATTGGGGTTACAAAAGCAGGCAGAGTCTAATCAGAATCAGGTGTTAGCTGCTCAGAATCAGGTGTTAGCTGCTCTTGCTCCTCTCCGAAGTGGCTCACTGGCATTCACACAAGGAGGTTCAAAGCCATTTATCAAGTGTTACCGGTGCGGCAATGAGGGACACACACGCCGAACTTGCCGAGCGACTGGCATATGGTGTCAACACTGCCAATCCAGCTCCCACAACACTACGGCTTGTAGGCACCGATCGGGAAAACATCAGCAGAGTGCGCTTCACGGGGGCCGCGCCCAGACACAAGTTGCCGCCGTGACACCGGAGACACCAGCTGCCGCAACATTGCTGCCACCTCCTGTCTGCAACCCGCAACAACAGGGAGCCTCGGTTTGGACTTATCAGCAGCAGTAGACGTCACACTAATGACGAATCGGCCTGAGAAAATACCAACTGGAATAAAGGGTCCTCTTATATTAAATGGACAAACATGTGGAGCATTATTATTAGGACGCTCTTCTACAACTATGTTGGGATTATTTGTTTTGCCTGGAGTTATTGATGCAGACTTTACAGGGGAAATACAAATCATGGCTTACACCCTTTACCCTCCAATTAAAATAATAAAAGGACAACGTATTGCACAGTTGGTACCACTATCACAAATGACATCGGGAATACAACCATTTACTGGACAAGCACGGGATGAAAAAGGTTTTGGCTCTACTGGTGTTACACTTTTAACTGTGGATTTACAAAATAGACCAAAACAAAAGGTTAAAATTACTTAGGGACATCAAATCATAACCCTTTATGGATTATTGGATACAGGAGCAGATACCAGCATTATTTCTCCAGAAGCATGGCCACAACATTGGCCTCTATTCCCATCAGCAAACATGCTCACAGGAGTAGGAGGATTTACATTGGCAAGCAGGTCACCTTCTTTGTCTGTGTGCATTGAGGATCAACAAATATCTGCTGTGTTTTCAATTGTGCAACTGCCTCCTACAGTCTCCTGTTTAATTGGAAGGGACATTTTAACACAATTGGGAGTGGTGTTAACTAATCAGCACCCTTTGGGGTAATTGCCATTGCTTGGACTTTTCCCATTCCACTCACCTGGAAGACGGATACACCGGTGATGGTTAAGCAATGGCCACTAAAAGGGGAAAGCCTTATGCATGCTCATGAATTGGTAGAGGAACAATATTCAAAGGGACATTTACAACTTTCCACGAGCCCTTGGAATACACCTATTTTTGTGATCAAAAAGAAATCAGGGAAATATCGTTTAATACATGATTTGCGGGCTGTAAATGATCAAATGGAACCTATGGGGGCCTTACAGCCTGGTCTTCCAAATCCAGCTATGATTCCAGAACACTGGCCACTCTTAATTATTGACCTAGAGGATTGTTTCTTCACCATTGGCCTGCATCCTAATGATATGAAGAGATTTGCTTTTACTTTACCAGCAATAAATCATGGAGAACCAGATAAAAGATTTGAATGGACATGTCTTCCGCAAGGTATGCGGAATTCTCCCACTTTATGTCAGCTTTATGTTGATGCAGCATTGCAGCCACTATGTCGCAGATGGCCAGCAACTATAATATATCATTACATGGACGATATTTTGTTTGCACAGTAACAACCATTTTCCTCTTTGCAGATTGACATTATTAAAAATACTCTTGCTGCATATTCACTTGTTATTGCTTCAGAGAAAATTCAAACTACAAAGCCCTGGAAATATTTGGGATGGACTTTGATGGATCAAATAGTGATACCTCAAAAATTGGAATTACAATTGGACACTAAGACTCTACATGATGCACAGAAGTTGCTGGGAGACTTACAGTGGCTGAAACCCATTGTGGGAATACCAAATCATTTGTTAGAAGCCCTACGGCCTTTGTTAAAGGGTGTTGACCCTACTACTCCTGTATACCTGACAAAGGAGCATCGTCTTGCCTTGCAGCAAATCAGTAACTGTGTACAACAGGGGTACGTGTCTCATCGACAACTCGACCACCCTATTGACCTTACTATCTGGAATAGCCCTTGCCACCTGCTTGGTGCTCTCTCTCAACAACAGGAGAAAACGGGGGAGATACGGGTGTTGGAATGGTTGTCTCCACCATTACAGCATAAGAAAACAATATGTTCAAAAATTGAACAATTGGCTGCATTAATCAAAAAGGGGCGTCTTAGAATTCTTGAAGTGGATGGTAGAGAACCTGCTACCATTAGATTGCCTATGGAAAAAGAAACCTTGGACTGGTACCTGATTAATTCGAAGGATTTACAGGAAGCATTATTGACATTGTCTGCAAAAGTAGATACCAGCAAATTAGTGCCTAAAGTTTTGCAATGGATGACAGAATGGAACTGGATTACTCGACCCTTGAGAGAAGAACGCCCTATAGAAGGAGCTATTACAGCCTTTACAGATGCAGGAAAGAAGTCAAGGCGTGCTGCTGTCACTTGGCAAGAAAAAGGACAATGGAAACATCAACTCCTCACAGCAGACCCTGCGGATAGTTTACAAACTTTGGAATTGTTAGCAGTAGTATAGGCAGTATCCAACTTACAGGAGCCTTTAAATGTGGTTACAGACTCTATGTATGTTGCAGGAGTAGTCAAACGAATAGAGGAAGCAGCAATTAAGGAACTGAATAATAAACGATTGTATGAGTTGTTGGTACAATTAAGGAAAGCTCTACGGGAGAGAAATGCAACGTATTTGGTGATTCATATTAGGAGCCATAAATGGTCTGAAGGTTTAGGAGAAGGAAATGAACGTGCAGATAAATTGGTTACCCTACCCGTTGATAACTCTTGTCCTATTGATAAGCATACATTGGCCAGAGAAGCACATAGTAGATATC
This sequence comes from Zonotrichia albicollis, assembly GCF_047830755.1. Lineage (NCBI taxonomy): Eukaryota > Metazoa > Chordata > Aves > Passeriformes > Passerellidae > Zonotrichia > Zonotrichia albicollis. Next base: position 2,133,430 of record NW_027428428.1, on the reverse strand, counting down.
ATCAAAATGCAAAAGGATTAGCAAAGTAATTTGAATTGAGTTTGTCAGAAGCTAAAGCTATTGTTAGAGCATGTCCAACATGTAGTTATCATAATGGTGGAATAGGTTTAGGCATTGGAGTTAATCCTCGGGGTTTAGAAATAAATGAGAAATGGCAAATGGATGTTACACATATCGCTAGATTTGGTAAAGTCAAGTGTGTGCACGTCACTATAGACACGTATAGTCATTACATATGGGCTACGGCTCAGGCAGGAGAGAAAGCTATACATATTATCAGACACCTGTTAAGTTGCTTCGCTGTCATGGGAGTTCCAAAAAGTATCAAAACAGATAATGCTCCAGCTTACGTGAGTGCTAGGGTTCAAAAATTTTTGAATCAGTGGTCAGCTAAGCATGTGACAGGTATTCCACACTCCCCTACTGGACAGGCAATAGTGGAAAGAGTAAACGGTACCCTTAAGCAATATATTGAAAAACATCAAGATTTGAGAGATCCACAAGCATGTTTGGCTAAGGTGTTGTATGTAATTAATCATTTATGTATTTTTGGGGAAGATGATACCCCTCCTGCAATTAAACATCATCCAAGGTCAGGTCAGGAAAGTACTAAGGAAACAGAGGTCTGGGTTAAGTATAAGAACCCCAGTACAGGATTATGGGAAAAACCTGCAAAAGTATTATATTGGGGTCGGGGGTATCTTTGTGTTTCCTCACCTACAGGGCCTCTGTGGGTGCCTGCTAAATGAACTAAACCTGCTTCTGATGCAGCCTTTGGTGGACCGCCTCACGGAGGAGGACAGGGAGCGACTGGGGAAGAAACTGCTTTTGGTCCTACAACCGCTACTGATACAGCTGAAGGGATACTTGAAAGCAGTGGACAGAGCACTGACACACTACTGTCGGACAACCCAGGAGCTGATTGGTTTTATTGACTCATTATCAACTTTTCGTTTAACAAATCCAGCAAAGGAACACTGTCTTGACTGTCACGATCCACATTGTGCTGCCTGGATAGCCCTACGTTGTGGGGGTTGTGATAGAACTTTTTGGTTAGAACAATCATTATTGTGGGATTTGTGGTGTCACACTTGTGAACACGAGCACCGGTGGGGTAAAAGTTGGCAAGGTGAATTAAGGAGACAAACAGGGCAAAATGCGTATATAGCTCTAAGTCTTTATGAGTCTCCTGAACAGAAAATTCTTGCTTATTATCGATGGGAAGTACAATGTGTCGTGAATAGAATTAAGGTTCAAAGTAAATCACGCATAGTCTCTGTAAGGTGTAGGAAAGTAGTACCTTTAACACAGCGCTCAATTGTAGGGCCCTTCAAGGGAAATCCTGAAAGGGCACTAGACTGCTGCATTGAAAAGTTGCAGAAATTGAGTTTGCAAGTGGCAGGACCAGGAAAAGTAGGAGCAGCAAGATTGAAGACAGATAAGAAAAGGAAGGAAAAAAGGGAACGACCTCGTCTAAATAAGGCTATTGGTGATTGCTAATTAATTTTCTATGATTAGGACACTTTTACAGTTGTGGGACCCTCGGGAGGATATAGTTGTTGAGGAAGATAAGGAACAAGAACTACGATTACGAAATAAAATACGTCTTGTGTTAAAGAAAGACCTTGAGCTATTAGCCTCATATAGTAAAAAAGCTAAAGAGGCTTTGCAATCACCACCATTGAATTGGTTGCATTGGATTGAAGAGACAGACTTTTATACTGGTCCTTACTTACATTCACTTCCTTGTTATGTTTGCAAAAGGGATAATGATAAGTGCTATGCATGGGTAGCTTTGCATTGTGCAGATTGTAATCAGGTTTATTGGTATTCACAAAGGTCAGTAGGATATTTATGGTGTATACCTTGTTTTGGAAGGTGGATACGAAATTTTATCTGGGTTAGAGCTCTTGAACAAAGTACTGGCCTGCCAGGACGGACAGGGTTACAGCTTTTTGAGAGTGCAGAACAAGTAATTATAGCATATCTTAGGTGGAAGTTGCAGGGAACACTTAGAATATTTGAAATTAATAAAGCCTCACGCATCATAGCAGCTCGCTGTAAAGCTGATTTGCCTTCAAACTTATCTCACGCTATACCTGTAATCAGAGATGCTGATTTAGAATTAGATCAGTGTATTCAAAAAATGATTCAGCCTTACTATAGACAATCTAACAAACCAGGGAAAAGACAGCGAAGAAAGGAAAAACAAAGCAAGCAGAAGGAAAAATGAGGTTTGTTCTTGTTATATTGCTCAATGCTATAGTGAGTGAGGCAGTAGAAATAACACGTTTTAGTCAGCCAAGAAAAAATTTATGGGTGACGCTTGCTAATCAAATTAACCAATCATCGCTTTGTCTTAGTCTTGGAGGAGTCACTAACCCATTTCGAACATGCCTGGTGGGACTTCCGGTGTGGTCTCCTGGAGAATTTTGCAGTTTGATAAAAAATCAGACCTTATGTATGCCTAGCATGTCAAACATCAAATTGCCAGGGCAACAAGGATATACTGCAGGACAGAGTGATGGCTATCGTCAATGTTTACTAATCCAATCACTCAACACCTCTTTGCATTCTCCTCCTGAGGAATTGGACCTTTTTGGCAGTACAAACGTCAGTTTGTCTAACACTACAGCTGGTGGATGGTTTAGCTTTAAATTTTCAAACCGACCAAAAGAAACATGGGCCACCCTAGATTCATTCCTGAATGTGAGTGGAATCTCTCCGCAGCATTACAGTAAATGTAACAGCACAAAAATCACGGCACCAATGAAATTACCCACAGGAATATTTTTAATTTGAGGAGACAGAGTGTGGAATGGTATACCAGCTAGACCACAGCGTGGACCCTGTTATTTGGGAAAATTGTCATTGTTTCATCCTAATGTGTACTTGCTAATGCAGCTGAGTCAAAATTCAAACAGAAAGAGACGTAGTGTACATGACTTAGACTGCAGCTCGATAGGAGATCCACAGTTTTGGGGCACATTCAAACAGGTGGTTGTTTCAACTATCTTGCCGGGAGGATCTGCCAATAAGGCGGTGAATTTAGCAAAGCAATTAGGGTGCTGGGCAAAGGATGAGCTGAACAAGACATCACAAATTCTAGACATGCTAACCACAGATGTGCAGAGTGTTAACCATGCTGTTTTGCAAAATAGAGCCGCCATAGATTTTTTGCTCTTAGCACAAGGACATGGATGTGAAGAGTTTGAAGGAATGTGTTGCATGAATCTGTCTGATCATTCGGTGTCCATTCACACTAAGTTAAAAGAACTACAACTGGGACTTCACAATCTCAAGGAAGAAGAAGGTTTAGGAATTGACGAATGGCTTAAAAGCTTAGGACTTGGGCCATGGCTGAGGAACCTTGTGATCTATGCTATAGGACTGCTGGGTGTAATTTTACTGTTTTTGCTTATTTTGCCTTGTATTTTTAATTGTATTCAAAACATGGTCAGCCGTACGATAGCAAAAACTTGGCAAACTAATTTCCTTGCACAAGAAGAAAACGGGGGAAATGTGGAGAGTTTTATTAATAGCTGGTTAGCTGAGAAAGGCCATGCTGACATAATGCCGCTGGGTTAAGCTGAGAGAGGGAAGTCAGCAGTCAGCATGCTGAAAGGAGATGTCAGCAATTAGCAATCAGTGACCTTGCTGCAACATGAGGATAGGGAGTAGAGATTATTCCTGAATATCTCCTGAGAATATGTAGAAAGTATCAAAAGTAGAACCATAGGAATGCAGAAGTAGGTGTAGCTGCTGATATGTAACTAACCAATCTTGAGCTCAACTTTTGCAATATGCATGAAATTCATTATGAACTGTATTTAACGCGCCGTACTGAGCAATAAAAAGAGGGCCTGTGATGATCAATGGATGTCCTGGTCTCCTTCCTTCGTCAGGACTTTGCTGATATCAATTTATAAACGGGAAAAGAAAGCAGGACAAAACAGTTCTGTCTGTATTGAGTTTGTGAGGGTCACCAGGATGAGGTGGGAGATTAGAATCTGACTTCTTGTTCTCAGAAGGCTGATATTATGTTATGTTATGTTATGTTATGTTATGTTATGTTATGTTATGTTATGTTATGTTATGCTATGTTAGTCATGTCATGTCATGTCGTGTCATATTATATAACATTACATTACCAAATGCTATACTAAAACCATACTAAAGGATAAGATAGGATTCAGACAGAAGGCTTAACAAGAATGTTAATGAAAAACTCATGACTGACCCCTCAGAGGCCACGACACCTGATGGTGATTGGTCATTAAGTAAAAACAATTCACAGGAAACCAATCAAACATGCACCTGTTGGTTAACAACCTCCAGACCACATTCCAAAGCAGCAAACACAGCAGAAGCAATCTAATAATTATTGTTTTCATTCTTTACTGAGGCTTCTTAGCTTCCCAGGAGAAGAAATCCTGGCAAAAATATTTTTCAGAAAATATGACAGTGGAATGTCTGCATTGTTTTCAAAATAGTATATTAAATTTGAATACAATTGAATAATTTCTAAATAACCACAGAAGAATTGAACATTTAAAATATTCCCCGGGCCTTTTCTTGTTCGGGTGTTTTGAACAGATGTTTATCAGCCTTGGTCACTGGATTCCTGAACTGAAGAGCTCAAGAAAGAAGAGGTCTCTGGAGGAGTAAAATTTGTTAGCAACCTCCAAGTGGCTGAGAACCCATCCCCATCAGGGCAGAAATGAACAGAAATGGGCACAGCTTTGTAGCTCCCCCAGCTTTGGCATGGGCCCTGGGCCTGGAGCAGGAGCAGCTCTTGGGGGCCCCAAGGCCAAGGCTCTTGTGCTACCATGGGCAGATGGGATGGCAGCAGTGGCTGCAGAGCTCTCTGCACCTCAGCCCGAGGGGAGCAGGGCAGCCAGGGAGCCTCCTTTGGCCTTGGCCAAGAACCTTCCCCCATGGCTGCGGCTGAGTCCTGTGGCAGCTGCAGCTGCTGCTGTGCCCTTGCCAGGGGCTGAGGCCATGGGGCAGTGGCCAGAGCAGCCTGGCCTCAGCAGAGCTGTAGGGCCAGAGCCAGCCGGGCTGGGCTGGGGAGAGGCCCTTGGTGCTGCCCAGAGCTCAGGGCAGCTGGCAGAGCTTGCAGAGAGCTGGGCTGGGCTCCGAGAGCCTGGCCCAGAAACCATCAGTGTCCATCTCAGCCTGGCTGAGCGTGCAGGGGCAGGACTCAGGCCAGGCCTTGTGGGGCAGGGCCAGCACCTGTGCAAGGCATTGCAAACAGGCAAGTGGCCCAGAGAGGAGGCCGCTCTGTGCCCTTGGTGGCATGGACAGAACTGAGAGGGGGCCCAGGACATTTGTCAGTGCCAGCCTCTGTGCCCAGCTTTGGCCTGGGCTGAGTTTGGCTGTGGCCCAGCTCCATCCTCCTGCAGGGCTCAGGGCCTGTTCCCTGCCATGGCCAGCCCTGGCTGCCTCTCTGCTGGCCCAGAGGCCGGCAGAGCCCAGGGCAGGGCTGTCTGTGCAGCCCCACAGGTGCCATGGGCTCTGCAGGAGCTGGCAGAGGCTGCCCAGCAGGGAGGCCATGGGGCACAAAGCCCCAAGGCTGCTGTGGGCACCACGGCACAGGGGCCGTTCCCAGCCGCAATGCTCCTGGCCTGGGCTGGGCCTGTACAGGGGCTGGGCCACCATGGCTGGGCCAACACAGGGCCACAAAGGGGCCATGCAGCTGCTGCCGGGGCTGACAGCAAGGCCAGGCACACACAAGCAATTGCTGAGCATGGCCTGTGCTGGCTCGGCCTGACTGTGCGAAAGGCAGAGCTCAGCTGCTCTTGGGGGCTGCAGGAACACTCCAGAGCCCAAAGAGACTCCATGGCTGTGCTGGAGACCAAGGCTGCAGGAGGGAAATGCAGGGCTGCTGCGGGATGGGGAGGGCATTGAATTCCAGCACACACCTTAGCTCTCTGATGATCCCGGCACCATGCTGGGCCCTGTTTCAGACTGGAGCAGAGCAGATGTTGATGGGACAGGAGCCCTGAGGGGCTGGCAGGGACCTGCAGCTTGCAAGGTGCTCTGCTCTCCCTCAGGTGCTCTCTGAGAGATCCAATTCCAGCTGGGCACCTCAGGGCACAAGTGGCACTGCCTGTCCATGGGTACACAACTGATGTCTGCCTGGAAAGGAGCAGAGGTTTTAATACTGGTTAGTTTCCTACTATACAAATGGATCTTTGTTACCTGGGTCATTTGAGTATTTTTAAGCCATGGCAATTTTTTCCCACCAGGAACAAGAACTTCCTGGAAGTGTAATGATGGCAGAAGAACAAATATTATCTTCCTGTGGACTTGTGTCACCAATATCCAGTGTATTGCTTCCTCTCAATCTTCCTTCTTGTGTTTCCAGCTCTCCTGGTTAGATGGCCATGTCTAAGGACGCCCCTTCACTAGAGCAGCTGGATCAATGTCTACCTTGCTGTTTTTTGATTTCCTCCTCCAGATGCTCTCTGGTCTTTCAAGTGCCCTTCAAATGAGTGGTTTCATGCGTTGAGGTGCAGAGAGTTGCCCCATATTTCTGAAGTTCAATAAATATCATGTTAGTCAACATCTTAATTGCATTTATATCTATCACTTAATTTTTCCTATGTCTTTGCCTAAAACTGTTATGTACAGAAATCCCTTGGGGATGGGGGACATTTCAGATGCTGCTGGTACATCACACAGAGCTGAGGAAAGAGCTGTGAGCGATATTAAACTGTTCAAGTGTTCGACTGTAGCATTGTGTGTGTTTTATATGGGTTTATTGTAAAGTTGGTTCTCTTTTATAACTTAAGAATTTGGTTTGACCCTATGTTCCCTCCATGTTCTCCCTCCTAATGGTTTGTTCCTCCCACCTCATGCCTGTCAACCATTGTAACCGTCCCCTCTCATGTCAAGAATCTTCTATGTCACTCATCCCTCACCTAGATTATGATTTTTCCCTTCAGCCTTTTCCCTCCCCTGGGCGCTTCCTATTGGTTGAGTTGTGTCCCTCGCTGCTCCCCTGGGTTTTGCTCATTGGTCCCTCATGTCTCTTCTGTTGCCCCCATTCCCTTTTTAAGTGCATCCCTAATGGTTTTTACCTGGACCATCACTGGCCCCGCCTGGGCTAAAAAAGTGCCTTGGCATCCACATGCGTGTCCACTCCTTCATTCCATCACCTCAGTTCTTCGCAGTCCTGCTCTCGCCTGCATCACCACACTGCAGATGGAGCCACTACTCAGGGGTTCTTGCCGAGAACCTGGGAGTGGCGGGATTCATAGTCGCCACCAGTCACTCCAGGAGCGGCTAGCCAGCCGGTCAGCTCCAGTGGCTGCGGAAGTGAGACTGCATTCAACGTGTGTTTGTTGGCAAGAAACCTTTCTGTGCCTCTGAGTGTCACCACTCCCTGAGCCCAAAGGACACAAACCTGATGAGTTGTGATTCCCACTGCAGGGGCTGCACTTGGACCTTGGCTCTGCACAGGAGAGCTCTTCATCCCCTTTCTCTCTTTTCCTCCCTCTGGGCATGGAGGGAGCTCCTGGCTTCAGTGTGTGACTCGTGTGTGCAAAGAGCAAATCTGGGCAGAATCGAGGCAGGGAGGGTTTGGGGGGACCTTGGGATCTGTGCTGGGCTCAGAAGGTTTTCCATTGCTCTGAGACTGTCTGCTGTGGAAAGTGGATTCAATATCCCACAGAGTAATGACTTTTGCATTTGATGGAGCTGTGCCTTCTTTTGGGTTTCTTGGCTGACAACAAATGAACATCCCTCTGTGTCTCAGGCAGCTCCTTCTCCAAGGAAAGCAGGTGGGAGTTGGAGCCAAGGAGCTGAAAGCTGCAGGTGCAGCCTGGGCTGGAGGGAGCTCAGATTTGCACAAGGCTGCTCTGAGTGCCAGGGCTTGGATGGGAAAATGGTGGGGTGGGGGTAGGGACAGAGTCTGATTGATTGTCAGCCATGGAGGGTCTTGATTTTCATATCTATTCAAAATGCATGAGGAGGTACTTGGATTCAGTGTCAATTGGAGACTGCACATATCAATGAATTATCAGGAAAAAAAAGCTAAACAGGACCTGAAAAATCCTTTCTCACTGTCTTTTTAAATATATTGCATTCACTGCAGATATACTACTGAGATCTGTCTAATTAACCACAAATGATTTGAAAATTAAAATCAAATTATCCCCAGGGGCTTGGCTTGCTAAGGTGTTCTGAATGTTAATGAGCCCTGGGACACTGAATTCCTGCACTCAAGAGCTGAAGGCTGAACAAGCCTCTGGAGCAGGAAAATTCAGCAGCAGCCTCCAAGGTGCTGAGGATGTCAGCAGCCCCCACTGAGGCCATCCCTGCCCAGGGACCGTGGGGGAATGGGCAGACAAGGAGAGCGTCCCTGGGGCTGGGGCAGCACAACTCAGAGGCACCAGCGGCTCCAGCTGGGCAATGGAGTGTGGAATGTGGCTGGGAAAGCCCTGCCTGGGCTGGGCCAAGCAGGACACACAAGCCCTGACCCCCAACCCCCAAACAATTCTCTCAAGGAGACATTTAAAAGGAATAACAATTGTTTCCTTCCTCTGATTTGGATGCACTAGAGAAATACCAACAAGAGATTCTCAGGAGCTCAAAACAGCAAACCAATCTTTACTGGGAATTTTAGAAAACCAGAGAAACTTTGGCAAAAGGTTTTCTATGACATTCAATCAACAAAAAACACTTCTCAAAGCATTGACTTGGTCCATTCAACTTCACAAACGCTAAGCCTGTTCAATTTAATGTTAATCAAAATTTGCCGGAGCAAAGAAACAGAAGAAGACACAGACAGAAAGAAAGACAAAAAAGATACAGAGAAGCACACACAGAGCTACCAAGCCCTGGATTCCAGCACTCTTCAGATGGAAGTTCCAAGAGGAGGCAGGGTCAAGATGTGTGCTTGCCTTCTGGTCAGCCTTCAATACGCCTTGGTCTTGCTGGGCCCTTCCCCCAGGTGGGACTTGCGCTCATTTGGTCCCTCAGGAGCTGGGCTGGGGCTCCAGAGGTGGCTGTGTGTGGAGAACCTGGTGCAGACATGGCTTAAAGAAAGAGGCCATGAAGGTACTCAGCTGAGGGAAAGATAGAAGCCTGCTGTAAAGCAGCCTTTCCCAGGCTTGATCCTGTAAATAATTAAGGTTCTCAGCCACCTTCTATATAAACAACAAGATTCTCACACCGTTCTGTCCTTGGCTGCTACTGGGAACAGATAGCCGGTCTGGGAACAGATATGAAGGTTTTGAGAACTTTTCATATCATGGTGGGAACACTGATCTTGGTTTCAATAAACTAACTTCAGGTATTGTAAACAAAAGGAGGAGCTGAAGTTTTCTCTACAGCCTATTGGGAGCTCAGATTTTGCAATATGCATGAAGTGAATTAGCACTGTTATAAAAGGTGTCTAATTTGATCAATAAACTGGAGTCGATGCTGATCAAGAAAGGTGGGTCCACTCCGTTCACTTCAACATAATGCTGACACCCGACAGTGATACTGTGATGCACCATGCAAAGTGAAAACCGGGTCAGGTCCTAAGCAGCGGGACGGCAGAAAAACGCGATAAAGCGGATAAAAAAGAAGCTGATACGCGTCGTGTGCCTCGAGTGATCGTAAAGACGAGCTCGACTGAGACATGCTGCCGTGACCTTGAAGAGGCTGCAACCAGCGCTGGAAAACTTAGGTAGGAAAAAGGAAAGCAGCATATTTATAAAAACCGCAGATTAAGGGGATGAATTTGCAAAAGTATTTAACAGGACTTTGGACTGATGGCTGTGCTGGAGGGGTTTTCCTTAACCTCCATACGATTTACGAGTTTAAGGGATGGCGTGAATTCGGTGATTTATCATGGGACAGTGATAAAACTGTCAAGACGTTGAGCAGCCACGCCGAGCGACCGCCTGTAGTGCTGCGCTGTAGCGGTGATAACAGAGGCAGCGGCAGGGAGAGCCGCCGCCGCGGGGGAAGCCGCGCCGTGAAAGCCGAGCCGAGCCGCGGCCGCGGGGCCCAGCCTGCTGTTGGCGCATGAAGCCCCTGGGCCCGGGCCGCGCCGCGCCCCGCAGCCTGCGCCAGGCGGCCACCAGCAGCACCAGCAGCGCCGCAGCCATGCCGGGCCTGGCCCTGGCGGGAGCTGAACCAAGCCGCCGCCGCGCCGTGAGACCAGAAGTTTTTTCGCCCGCTCCGACACCGCGGGGAGCCGCCGCGAGGGCAGCGGGGCCGCCGCGGGGGGAGCGGCCACGCCGCCATGGCTGCAGTGCGGACGGAGCGCGCGCCGCACCCAGTGCGGGGGGGCTCGGCCCCCCTTTCGACACATGCGCCGCAGGGAGCAAAACTCTTGGTGGCTCTGCTCTAAAATGGACAAATATTGTTATGAACAAAAAATTCAGTTAATATTTTTTTTGTGAGAAAGAGTTGCAGGGACGCAGCCAGGTCTCAGGCGCTGCCAGGATTCTTAGTGCTTTGTTATTGTAATACCGGGTCCTTAAGGCTTATCTCCTCTTTTGTATTAGTAAAAAGCCTGGCTGGGTGCGGTAGATTGCTCTTCCCCGAGGCAGTGCTCTCTTACAGCATAGGGAAGACACCTGAGAGGGTGGGGGGGGTTATGCAAAGTGACTCCAAAGTCCAGAATGCTTTGTGGGACCCTGACTCCAGAGGCACAGAAAAAACCCCAAAAACAACGAGCCAAATAAGAGTTGAGAGACTAAAGTGATGTCTGGACGTGAGGAGCCGAGTGCTGAGCCTGCAGAGATGCTGAACACCTTCGGAGCCCCTCTCGCCCTGAGCAGAGAGTCGTCCGGACGCCGGGACCAGACAGGACCAAGCCAGGGAAAGCAGCACCTGACGGGGACATCACGCCCTAAAGGCTCCCATGAGGACTGGATCCCCGGCTCTGCCCCTAGTGGACAGAGCTGCGCATATCCTCCTCCTCGGAGTCGCCCTGGGAGACGCGACGGGGACTGCAGCCCTGCCAAGCCGCCCAATCCTGAGCTGATCAATTTTAATAAAGGCATTATAAAGGAGAAGAAGTCTCCTGGCCCTGTTTATTTCAGCTGGGGGCGCTCGTCCGGAATAGCCACGCCGTAAGAAGACTCAAGACTGGCCATCTTGGACTTCAGGACAGCTGGCTACCAGGACCAGAGGGATCGGCTCAGGAGCAGCGACGCAGAGGAGCACCGGAGCACCGGATTGGTGAGAAAGCCAGTGGCAGGAGCGGGAGACGTGCCTATGTGTGTGTGAATGAGATGAAGGCCGGCAGCCGGACTTTCGAAGTGAGAGGGACTCCTCAGTACCGCGGTTCTGGACTCCTGCGAAGGGGCTGGCCGGGAACAGGGGGCGGAGCTTGGATTTAGCGTGAGTGAGTCGTCTCCCAAGGGGGAATAAAGGGCCCCCCCCCTCCGGGCGTGCGGAGGGAATATTTGTATGAGTGGCACGCACCCAAAATAGGCCCTGACAGAGGGAAGTCAGGCAGATTTGTCAGTCCCGAGAAGGATTTGGGTAGCATTTGTAAGTCTCGAGAAGGATTCACGTAAGATTTTATCAGTCCCGAGAAGGATTCGGGTAGCTCACAAGCCCTGCAGGCAAAATTAAGTCCTGGCACAGGACCCAGGCACAAACCCCAGCTAAGGAGGCTGTGGTTTGCTTTTAAGTCCTGATACGGTGAAGCCTAAAAATTGGTGGGTTAGGCAAACTAAAATCAGGCAGTTGTTTTTCCTGACTGAGGGAGTCAGGCATGACCCGGATTCTTAGGCCGAGGTTTCGTGTGTTCAAGTCCCGATAGATGTAAGACCTGACGTGGGGAAAGTTGGGCAATCAAGAGATTGGGGAGTTGTTTCAGTATAAAGTCCTGAGCATCAGGCAGAAATTTGAAGTTTCAGTGGAGGAGGCTGAAGCTCCTCAAAGAAGGTTCTTTTTTGAAATTACTGGTCAGTAAAGGCACCTTTGGGATTTTTTACTGTTGAGACCTGTAAAATGGGAGGGTGTAATAGTAAAAAGACCGGCAAGAGGCTGAGGGACATACCTCCCAATAGTCCCTTAGGAGAACTGTTAGTAAAATGGGATTCTAGAGAGGCCACGGAGGGATTAGATAAAGGGAAAATGATCCATTATTGTATGGAAGTGTGGCCAGAATTAGAGTTACAAGGAGGATGGCCTTGGTGTGGGACAAAGGATAAGTGGATGTGCCAACAATTAAATAATTATCTGACAGCTCGAGAAGATACTGATCCTGAGCAATTATTGTATGCAGCCTGCTGGTTAAAGAGCGCTGTTGGGGATGAAGGGGTGCGAATTTGTAAGGTACAGAGGAAGAAAGAGGGGAATGAAGGAGGGGATGATAAGACTAGTAAAAGATGGGATCCCCTGGATTATTTGCCTCCTTCTGCCCCTCCACCTTATAATCCTCTTCTTCAAGCACCTCAAATGGCAGGTCCGGTTCTTCCCCCGGCTGCCATCTCACTACCACCTGTTCAAACTCCTCCTTCTATCTCTTCAGCTTCCGCTATGATAAACCCAGTATCCCCTCCAGCTCCTTCTGCACCACCACAAGTGCCTACTCCACCTGCTGCATTCTCCACCCCTTCTCCAGCTCCACTTAATATTCACTGAGGCTCCTCTCCCCCTCCTATTGCTGTCCCTTTACCTCCTCCTAGTTGGGGCACAAATGTCTCCTCGCCTGATAAACAGCTATCAGCAAATACACCTGCTGATGGGCAGAAAGTTCAGGGTAACCCAGATATCCCCCAAAGTAGTTTGGCATCTGAAGATGGGCCGTACTGTGGTACCAGATCCAAGACCTCCAAGGCAGAGAGACTCTTTCCCCTCAGAGAGGTTCCTATGGGAGGAGTAGTGGGAGGTGTTGGCTTTGTGAATGCTCCCCTAACTGCTTCTGAGGTGAGAGGATTCAAGAAAGAGTTGGGGCATTTAGTTGAAGACCCAGTGGGCATAGCTAACCAAGTGGATCAATTTCTAGGTCCAAATATCTACACTTGGGGGGAGATGAATTCCATCCTGAGTATATTATTTTCTCCAGAAGAGGTTCAGATGATTAGGGAGGCTAGCATAAGAATTTGGGAGAAAGATAACCGTCCAGGACCCCAGGTGCCATCAGGCGAACAGAAATTGCCACTAACGGATCCCAGCTGGAACCCTAACCAGGAGGAGGGGAGGAAGGCCATGATGGAATATAGGTCTTTGATAATACGGGGGATCAAAGAGTCAGTTCCCAAAGGAACTAACACCCAATTGGCATTTGAGGGTACACAGGAGAAAGATGAAGCTCCTGCTGCCTGGCTTAATCGCCTAAGGCGGAACTTCCAGTTGTACTCTAGAATAGACCCAGACACCCCAGAAGGTCAAATGCTACTAAAAGTCCAATTTGTTACCAAATCTTGGCCTGCTATAAGGAGGAATCTGGAAAAGATGGAAGAGTGGCAAGCGAAGGACATAAATGAGTTATTAAGAGAGGCATTGAAGGTGTATTTAAGGAGGGAGGAAGAAAAAGCAAAGGCTAAGGCTAAGATCATGGTTGCTGTAGCTAGAGAAAGTGCAGGGTGGGCGGGTCCACCACCAGAAGGAGGCAAGGATAGGCCTCTTGTACTGTCAGGTGCAAAAGGGATAGAGACACCTCAAGTCCCTTTGAGAGAACGATATTGCTATTAATGTGGAGAGCCAGGACACGTCAGGAAGTTTTGTAGAAAGCTCAGTCTCAATGTGGCAATAGCCAGGGAACAAGATAATTTAGAGAAGACCCTTAAAGGTGACAATTAGAGGGTCAGGGACCTTTTAATATAGGGGACCTGATGCAACATCTAGAAGAGCCCTTGGTAAACTTTGAGGTGGGACCCCTAAATTTGAATTTTTGGTTGATACCGGAGCAGATAAGTCCTGTCTCAACAAAGTAACATCTGAAGTTAGACAAAAACCAGCTAGGCAGAAAGGATATCCAATAGCACCAATATTGGCCAGTAATACTAAACTTGTAATAAGTGGTGTGAAAGTGAAAGGTACTTTATTTTTTTCTTGTGTGTGTGAGAGTGAGTCACAAGAAAAGTCAGCCTCAACTTCCCGGGCAGGTGGGAAGGGGGCAGTGGAAGTGTGTGTGTGACCTGCAAACCAGGCTTGAGTCCCCCGGGCGGGTGGGGGCTGTGGCCAAAGTGTGTGTGTGACCTGCAAACCAGACTAGTGCTCCCCAGATGTGTGAGTGAGCCGTAGCTGTAAGAGTGCGAGTGACACACAGGCAGCCTCACAGGTGAATGTGCACCAGGGGCAACCAGCCCTTCCAAGAGGCTCAGATACCTGTGGGCCAACCCCCAGGGTGAAAGGGGGGGCTATAGGGACCTGTGATTTTCTATCAATAAGTTTGTGTCTTAAAAGTGTAGAGGAATGTGTGAAAGTGAATGAGAAATGAGAGAGTGAATATAAACAAATTAGAATAGAGGTAATGCAGTTACAAGCTTTACCACATTTTCTTAGAGGGAAGTGTATTGTGTAGAAGAATGGTGTAAGAAAAAAAAAAGGGAAAAAAAGAGATAAAGTGTAAGGGGTTGAAAGAAATATTTAAGCTGTAAGTGAAAGTAAGAAACAGAAGAAAGAGATAAATAAATAAGATCTTGAAAAATAGAACAGAAAACCAGTGAATTAAATACACAGAAAAATAGGAGAATAAAAGTACTTTGAGAGTTAAGTTAGCTGAGAAATACAACTCCTTGCAAAATACAGAGTATGTAGAAGTTGATGAGAGAAACATACAAGCTATGGAAAAAGAGAAATTACCAATAACATTAAACAGAGAAGCTGAGTTTTGATAAAATCATTAAATAGCAGACCATTAATACCTGTGTTTGAAAGCCCATTTCAGGTACTCTTACTAATTCGACTGTGAAGACCAAAAAGAAAAAGGTTGGACTCACATCACTCTCATCCCCTGGCATTGGACCAGGATTCAACATCAGGTTTTGACCCCTCTGGCATTCTGGCATTGGACCGGAGTGCACCCCATTCTCCCTCTGGCATTGGACTGGACTCCACCCCTTTCTCCTTCTGGCATTGAGCCAGAGTCCCAGTTTTTCTCTCTGGCATTGGGCCAGAGTCCACACCACTCACTTCCGGGCACTGGATAAGGATTCATCCACTTCACAAGCTAAATCACCTGAGTATACTGTGATAAAAGGACCAAAGGATTTAAAGTTGACTCTTAAAAGGAAGAGTCAAAAAGACTGAACTGTGTGGGAAAAAATTGGCATAAAGAGTTCTAATATTGCTTAAAATGTTTCAAAACTGTTTTGTGTAAATTTTGTTGGTAAAAAGTTTAAGGCTGTAAATAAGTAATTCTGGTTAAGTTCCCCAATATACTTCTAAAGACTCCAGGTTAATCCTCTACAGAACACTCTCCTGGGGGGGGAAACTAAAATTTGTAGGGAATAGACCAAGAGAGGCTTAACCAGAGAAGCGGGTAGAAGGGACTCTAAAGAGCTTGGAAGCTTCTCCTCAGAAAAAATTCCCCAAGAGGCAAGGCCGGGTGGGCAGGCTGTGCAAGATGACCCATACCGGACTCTTGGGAAGGGTAGTAATGATGGCTCTGATTGCTGGTGGTGCTCAGGGGAGCCCAGCTGAGCCGTGCAGAGAGTGCTACCAACCCCTCTTAAGGAGGAAGTGAGCTCCTTGTCGAGAGTCCACATCAGTTCTAACCCTGATGGTGTTAACCTCTCCCAATTGGTCATTTATGAGAAAAATAAGAGAGTGTGTTGGATAGCCCAGAATACTGCCACTTTTAGGCAGCCACTCCTGGGAGAGTGCCCTATAGAGGAAGCCTGGTTGTGCTTTGAATGTGATGCTGCTGAAACAAGCTCAGCAGATCTAGCAAAAAGCAAAGAAATGGTGAAAATAGTAAGAAAAATTGTTTGTTACAAGTATTTATATGAGTGTACTGGGAAAGAGATAAACCCCTTTTGGAACACATTTCAGGGGAGCTCTAAACCCCTAAGTTTGATCTCATCTGGCAACTGCATTGCTATGGTGATAAAACCAATTTTCTTATTACCCAAAGAAACTGGATCAAGTTTGGGAGTTCCTATATATAATGATTTGGGAGAAATTCAACAAAACCGGGAAAGTGAAATAGAAATTGGGAAAATCCAAAATTGTAAAAGCCAAGTTCGGATCCCAAAATCTGTGTTGAACAAAGTCATCCGGCTCCAGGCAGTATTAAAAATAAAGAATTCAATTATTAGGGACATTTCAAACGAAATAAAATGATTGGCATGTGTAAATAATCAAGATCAAACTCCTACACTTGATCCCAGTGGGTGGGAGAATTTAGAGATTTTCAGAAAATATGTATGGGAAAAAGTGGTTTTTCTCGCTGTGTGTGTACTTGGAGGATTGCTCTTTTTACTATGCTTATTTGTCGGTTTTGGTAAAACAGTATTGGCTGTGCAAACTAATCTGGAAAAACCAAGAAAAGTAACAAGGTTAAGTAAGCATGATTACCACAGTGCACAAGAGATTTATAGTAGATTCAAAACAAAAAATTGTGAGTTGATGCGAGCTTAAGAATTTAAGCTCGATCAAAGAAAAAGAGGGGGGACTGTTATGAACAAAAAATCAGTTAATATTTTTTTGTGAGAAAGAGTTACAGGGACGCAGCCAGGTCTCAGGCTCTGCCAGGATTCTTAGTGCTTTGTCATTGTAATACCGGGTCGTTAAGGCTTAACTCCTCTTTTGTATTAGTAAAAAGCCTGGCTGGGTGCGGTGGATTGCCCTTCCCCCGAGGCAGTGCTCTCTTACAGCATAGGGAAGACACCTGAGAGGGTGGGGGGGGGGGTTATGCAAAGTGACTCCAAAGTCCAGAATGCTTTGTGGGACCCCGACTCCAGAGGCACAGAGAAAACCCCAAAAACAATGAGCCAAATAAGAATTGAGAGACTAAAGTGATGTCTGGACGTGAGGAGCTGAGTGCTGAGCCTGCAGAGATGCTGAACACCTTCGGAGCCCCTCTCATCCTGAGCAGGGAGTGGTCCCAACGCCGGGACCGGGGTAGCTGCCGAGGCTCAAAAACAACATCTGACGGGGACACCAAGCCCTAAAGGCTGCCACGAGGACTGGATCCCCCGGCTCTGCCCCTAGTGGACAGAGCTGCGCATATCCTCCTCCTCTGAGTCGCCCTGGGAGACGCGACGGGGACTGCAGCCCTGCCAGGACGCCCAATCCTGAGCTGATCACTTTTAATAAAGGCATTAAAAAGGAGAAGAAGTCTCCTGGCCCTGTTTATTTCATAATTACTACTATGTTTTGTGATACCAGTCTGTTAGAGACGGTCCAAGATCCCTCATCTGCCTCACAGCCGCCATCAAGGACGGAGATTGAAGGCCCCCCTAGGACTGAGACTGAGACCCTTCAAATTCTATCCCAGGGGTGCTGGCCTGACTGGAGCGGGATGTCTGCCATGGGAAGCGGGATGTTTCCCATAGGAACCAGTCCTGAAACAACGGGCCCCGCTCACTGCTGGCACCGGTTTGTGCTGTTCAGAACTGGACTGTCTGTGCCTGTTCCCAATGGATTTATTCTCCACTGTGCCCTCCATGTGCCGTCCTGCTCCCCTCCGGCGGTAGATTATAAAAGAGTCCTGAGGTAACCAAAGGCTTTGAGACTCTCCCTGACGTGACCAGATGGATCTATTGGTCGGACCACGAGGATTTCATCTCCCTGTTGGTAGCTATTCCCCCCTCCTTTTCTCTGTCTCTCTGTCCTTTATCTCCTTTCTAATCCTTGTGTTGCATCTGCTGTGGACACTCACTAAAAGGTGCATGTGTTTTGGTTAATACTGAAGGTCCCCTGCAGTGTGTCTTTGCACCCTGAGATCAGTGAAACGAACCATCGTGACCCCCCTTGTACCAGGGGATGGTGACACGGCCTGATGGGGTTGCTGCCCACAGCGTGTGAACGTGATCTTCTTGGTGGCGATTGCACTGCTTCACCTGCTCTTGCTTTCTGGTGTCCCTATTCCAGAATTGCCTGTGCCACCTGCCTTTCTTATATTGCGGTTCTCTGCAGTTCCTTCAATAGTCAGCCCTTCCTAAGTTCACTCTTGGAATAGGAGATCATCACCTCCTTATCATAGTGAGTGCACTTGAATGCACTTGAATGCATTTTGCCTGCATTCCAAATTTCGTCCCTGTTTCTGATTTACTGTGGAATCTCTGTTTGTATTTTCTACCTCTGTCAAGGCGGGGATTTTAGGTACTTGAGATGATATTCGGCGTTCAGATGCAGGTGGTTTTTGTTTCTCATCAGTGACGCAGCCTCACAAGCATGAGTTCTGCAGCCTTTCATCTAAGGCACAAAATGGCTCACTGTCTCTTGTTACAAGGCCTGGATGGTACCAAGGAGACCATGGTGATACTGGGAGTCCAAGGAGACCATGGTGACACCATGGACACTCATGGAACCATGGGCATTGTGACACAGCAGGGCTTCATGGAACTGAGGAGTCAATTGGGACTCTACCAAACCTCATGGAACCAAGGGCCCATTGTGACACTGAAGAACTTCTGGGAACCAAGAGTCTCTTGTGACACAGGGGATACTCATGAAACCATGGAGACCATTTTGAAACTTCAAGGCTTGTTGGAACCAAAGGGTCATTCTGGCACTTCTGAGCCTTTGAACCAAAGGGACCACAGTGACACAGTGGGGCTCTGTGGAACCAAGAGGCGGTGGTGACATTGTGGAGTGTCATTGAACCAACTGTCCACGGTGACACTGCAGGGCCTGATGGAATCATGGACACCATTGTGACACTACAGGGCATCATGGAAGCAAGGGGCCATTGTCACACTCTGGGGCCTCTTGGGATCGAAGGGCAGTTGTGATACCATGGAAATTATGGCAACTGTGGCACCATGAAACCAAGGAGACCATTGTGACACTACAGAGCCCATGGACCTAAGGATTCATGAAACAGTGCAGGACACATGGAACCGAGGGGCCATTGTGAAGCTGTAGAACCAAAAGAGCTCATTGTGACACTCTGGGCCCCCATGGATCCAAAGGTCCATTTTGACATTGCAGGGCCCCATGGAATCCTGGAGACCACTGTGAAACTTTGGGGCCTTGTTGAATGAAGTGTCCCTGCAGGGCCTGATGGAACCAATGAGACCCCATAGAACCAAGGGTCCATTGTGACCCTGTGGTACCAAGGTGTCGTGGCTTGACCCAGGCCAAATGCCAGGCATCCATGTGGGCTGCTCACTCACTCCCCTCTGCAGCTGGAAAAAGAAAATTTAATAAAGGGTTCATGGGTTGAGATAAGGACTGGAGGAGATCACTCATCAAATACTGTCCTGGAAAGACAGGCTTAGCTTAGAGATGTGAAATTCATTTATTACTAACAAAATCAGAGCATGAAAAGGGGAAATAAAATAAGCCCCTCACCTCCCTCCTTCCATCTCTACCTCCCACCCCAGCAGTGCAGGGAGACAGGGAATGGGGGTTATGGTCAGTTCATCACCCATGGCTTCTGCCCCTGCTCAGGGAGAGGAGTGGTTCCCCTGCTGCACCGTGGGTCCCTCCCAAGGGAGACAGTTCTGCAGGAGCTTCTCCCATGTGTGTCCATTTCAGGGGCAGCAGCCCTCTGCAAACTGCTGCAGTGTGAGTCCATGCCAGGGACAACAGTCCTTCCCAAACTGCTGCAGCATGGGTCACTCCTCCAGGGGGGGCATTCCTCCAGGGACAGGCTGCTCCAGCCTGGGAGCAGGACCCCTCTCTCCATGGCTCTCCTGCAGGGTGCCTGGGTCTCCAGGGCCTGGAGCACCTCCTGCCCCTCCTTCTGCATTCACCTTGATGTCTGCAGGGTTGTTCTTCTCACATGTTCTCCTTGTGCTCTCCTCTGGCTGGAGTTAAAACTGCGCCACAATCTCTATTTTGATTTCTTTTCCAATCTGTTATCACAGAGCCATTGCCACCATTTGTAACTGGCCCAGGCTTTGCCAGCAGCAGGTCCATCTTTGAAGCCACCAGGAATTGGCTGTGCCAGACACGGTGGAAGCTTCCAGCAGCTTCTCACAGGAGCCGTCCCTGTGCCCCCTGTGAAATACAAAGCTGTGTTTCGTATCAGGTACATACAGGCAACATGGTATTTGTGATTGTAATATGTGTGGAAACCGACCATGGGACAGTTATAAAGACAAATTCTAATAATTTCTGAGGAGGTAAGGCATGGAACAAGGCCTTTGAACCTATCTTTTGTTTGTAATTAACCTTTATAAGTCTTAAGTTGGTTTAGGAACATTCGAATTAAAGTGTTAAGGATGTTGCTTTTTGACAGGAACTTTCTGCTTGTAGCTAAGCCTTAAAGAGTTTTGCAATAACCTTTTAAAGTATAATTTTGGAATATTGCTTGTAGTAAGGATTTTTGAAACTATAGCTTTAGAATATATAAAAGGAAGCATGCTTATCTCACACCTTAACAAAACTGTGAAAAGCAGTCTAAGAAAGGAAGATGAACATCAACTGAAGGATTTATAGTTTTGACCAAGGGAAGCTGAACATCACTGTTATGAGGTTTATAGTCCTTGCAATTAAAAGGTGGACCCACATCTGGATTCTGGACCACACCATCTGGGAGATTTCTTTGTTCTTTCAGAAACCAAACCACCACCATCTGGGGATACTCCTTTCTGGGATACATCCTGAGAAAAACTAAATCAAAATAGGTATGAAATTGTGACATAAAAATTGGAAATAGAAACTGCTGAGAAAGCTGATGAGCACCCCTACAAATACCTGTAAGCCTCAACTATTGGAGTGCAGTTGGAGGGAAAACTTCCCCCACTGTACCCAGCATTGTATTGCTCATACTTTACCATAGTAATTAATGACTTGATTGCTGCTTGAATATGGGCCTAGTCAAGCTTCTCATTTATAACACCCCTGTGGTGGGAGCTGGGAGAGAAGAAGGGGACGCTGGCCAGTCCCTCAGGGAAGGTGCGGCTCATTTGCTGACAGCCGGTGCCTCCCAGCTGAAAACTTTCAGACTCAGTGTTTTTCTGGGACACAACATTTTTCACAGGCTGATCCACGTTTGGTCAGGGGCTTCTTGCTGGGATTTGGGGTGCCTGACTCCCCTTACGTGCACCAGTGGCGTGGGGGATGTGGCTCCCAGAGGCACTGCCTCTGGCCACAAGCCCGGAGGGAGTGAGGGTTGTGCTGAGGAGCAGAAAGCGGGAACACTGGAATTTGAATCACGGGGTGGGGGTGTTGGAGAGCGAGCATCGCTGACTTTTTCGGGGAAAGAAGACCCGCAGAGCCGGGATGGAGATGCCTGGGAAAGCTTCTCCTTCCCAGCTGCCGGCGTGCACTGGTGGTTCTGGGGGGAGAGGGAAAAAGCATTCGGTCACTCCTGCTGCCAAGGCACTGGCAGCACGGTGGGGGTGGGCTGTGAGAACAAAGACCCTGCCCTGCAGGCCAGGTCTGGGCTGTTTGGCCTGCCCACCGCTGGGTTTTGAGGCTGTGATCCCACTACCTGGTCCGGGGCACCGTTCTGTGGGCCAGGTCTGGGGTCCTTGGTCTGCCCACCCAGACTGGGGCCAGGGATTCTGTCCCACCCAGTGGTGCAGGTCCAAAAAACCCTCTGCTGCTGCTGCTGCTGCTGCTGCTGCTGCTGCTGATCTTTCTGGGGAAAAAAAATAAAAAAGATGAACAGAGCTACCAGCTCAAAGTACTGGAAAGCCACGAGTCAGACTCAGCCCAAGTGATTCAATTAAGGACAGTGGCCAAGGCATTCCAGAAATTTTCTCAATATTGTTTGATAATTATCAATGGATTTTTTTAAATAGTTATTAGTGATTTTTCTTTAGCAGTTCTTTGTTTCAGGATTCTGCAAGTCTGTTTCAGGACCAAAAGGGACCTGCAGGGATGTCAATGATCAACACCTTCAGTGACTGGGATTGTACTGGGATGCTACAGGGATCATACTGGGAGCAGCTGGGCCCATGCCGGGGCAGACTGCGATCACACTGAGGAAGGCTGGGATCATACTGGGATGGAGTTAGAGCCTGCAGGGGGCAATTGAGACCATACTAGGGACAGATGGGATATACTGGGAGTGACTGGGATCATTCTGAGGGTGACCAGGAGCAGCTCTGAGCAACTGGGATCATTCAAGGAGCAACTGGGAGGAACTGGGAGTGACTGGGTGCGTGCTGGGGTGATTGGAAGCCACTGGGCTTATACTGGGATGAACTGGTATCATGCTGGAGGTGACTGGGATCATACTGGCGGTGAGTGCAACTACACTGAGGCTGACTGGGAGGGGTTGTGAGCAAATGGGATCAGGCTGGAAGGAACTGGGAGTTACTGGGAATGTGCTGGAAGGAACTGGGGTACACTGGGAGAGACTGGGAGTGACTGGAACAAAAGTGAGGGTGAAAGGGAACAACTGGAACCATGTGGGGCACCATGTGGTTCATACTGGCAGGGACTGGGAGCACACTGGGATCATCTCTGGATCATATTGGGAGGGACTGGACTAACACTGGGAGTGTCTGAGAGTGACTGGGAACACACCCTGCAAATCATTCCCCAGCCTGGGGGGGTCTGGGAACAACTGGGAGCAAGTAGCATCGTACTGGGAGTGACTGGGTTGATATAGCTGGAGGCAACTGGGACTCTACTGGGAGTGATTGGAAGTTATGGGATTATACTGGGACCATACTGGGAGTGCTGGCATGTGACAAATGTTTTGCGGAGAAAAGAAGAAACCTCACAACTTGTAAAAGTTGTAAAGCCCGGTATGCTTTATTACGACGCGCGCCGGACGCAAGACTCCCCAAAAGGGCATGCGTGCCCCTGGAGACTCCGAGTCCCCTTTTTATCCCCCCTTCCAAATGCATATGCATACAGTTTCAAATTAAGTTCATACATATTCATTCCACATGACACTTAGCACTAATTCTTCTTTATCGGAGGAATTCCTAGGTCGGGGGCAGATTGACCTCGTGGTTTTTCTGTTTTTCTTTCTCTGTCTCCTTGCTGTCTCTGGAACGCGGCCTCTCCTTCAGCTTTAGCTCCACAGACCCTTCACCTCTCCCAGACACTTTACCTAGTTCAGGATGGATATTCTGTCTCATTCCCCCCTTTCCTAGGAAATAAGTAAATTCTTTTACTTAAGGAAAATTTCTACGACAATAAGTGTCTTTTAGCGCTTTACCATGTACATTTGACAAAGAGGTTAGTACAGCTATTCGTTGTAGCATTCTCCAGTTCCAAATTAACAATGTAATAGATAATCCTAAGCTTATCTCAACTAATATTAGTAAAACTAGAATAGGGTGGCACAACTTATCAAAGGTTCCATTTGCAGTTGGTGATCACCCAAAGATCACATCTCACCAGTGATTATCCGTATTTTATTCTTTGTAGAACTCTGGTTATTTCTTTTGTACCATGTTGGACAGTAATTAAGGTTTTCTTTCCACTTTCTCGGATTTCTTTCAAGACTTCTAATAGGTCTTGGTGCTTAATTAATTGTTTTACTAATGTAAGGTTCGCCCCGATAGGGGTAGGTGGTAGTCTGTGATACATTGTGTAATTGGCTGTAATCAGCTGGTGGGATGTTACTGGTACCAAATACGAAAAATCACACCCAATAATCTTAACAAAATTACAAATACAAATACAGAGATTAGAATGGTTTCTACTAGACAGAATAACATCATTGCTATTAATTTGTACAGCAGCACAAGCAGTTCTCAAACGTACACCCTTTTCCAGTATATACGAGCACAGTTTTCTGGTCAGTGACTGGATGAATTTCAAAGTGGCAGATACTCTGTTCAGTGTCCAAACACATCCTGGGCATTAGCAGTATTGCTTTCACAAATGAATCCCATTTGTTCTCTAGTAATGCAGGATTCTAAGTTTACTACCTGCCACTTTTCATTCATCTTTTCGTGCCCACACTCTATGTTCTGAAGGATAGAGTGTTGTTTCTTCATGGTTTAATCTTAGGGCAATGATGGGATGGATAACATAAACAGTGGCATTACATATGGTAAGCACAAAGGCAGTGGCCACATTAGAAATAGGATCATAGGTGAAATTCACCATAGTCCACCAGGATTAAAACTTCCTTTCAAAATCAATTGCATTATCCCATTCAATTTTCTGAATTTCAGCTGGAAAATTACCTTCACCCCTTTCCTATATGATCAGAGCTGCTGTTGCTTGTATCCATAACTGTGCTTGTATACAACTGAAAGCTAAAGACACATTATCTTGAACTATACTAAGTGCTTCTACTATCAATTTGTGGTCTTGGTCTCCGGCCTGTTCATTCTTCTTTACTTTGGCAGTACTTTTGAAATCTGTCACTGGCTAGTTCCTAATGCCAGTAGAGATTACTATAAAGGCTGCTTCATTTTTGTTAGGCTACCTGCTGCAGCAGCCAGTTTATTCATCAGTATTTCTGAATCAATTCTATTTAAAACTCCTAATCTTGTCCCTAATATGCCAGTTAGATGTTTGTTATGGGGAACAGGAACTGCTTTCTGTCCATGATCATCCCTCCCTGCCAGAGGGATGTGCTGGGCTCCTACTACAAATTCAGACACACTTCACAAGTGTATCTGACAGAGGTTTAGGTCATACTTGAGACAGATGTTTGTTCTGAAATGTAGAGACTTCAGGGAATCTAACTTCTCTCTCTCCCTCCAAAGCACCTGATTTCCCAGATGTGTGGCAAGCAGGAATGTCTCTCCTGGTCACCCACCTTGCCCTTAGCTAAGATCAAGCTGTGGACTGTGTTCAGGGCAGAAAATAATGGAGGGGAAATCTTGAGAGAAGATCCTAAATTCATTGCCTACAGGCTGTATCAGGGTGAAATTACACCAACTGTCTGATTCACTTAGGTTATCACAGACTTCCTGGTGTTCATATACACCAGGGGAGGTTCAGACACTAATTACATCTGGTCTCTCATAAGCCATCCTTTTGATGACTAAGCACTTTACTTTGATTTCTTCGCTTCAGATTCCTTGAAGTGTTCACAGCTCCTGTTCTTGCTATTCTTACTCCTCACATACTTGATTCTCGTGGATTACTACAGTAGATATGTTTAATATAAACCTTCTTTATCTCAGAAGGTTTTCCTATGGATCCAGTATACTGATTAAATGCCAGGGACCAAGGCCATTCAGCATTGCTTTGGGTAGAGGTACTCTCTAGTTCTAAAACTTCAGTTATAATTCCATACAAAACAATTCTGTACACTAAAGTATGAGCTACTCCCGACCGCAATATACTCATTTTGCCCGAATAAGTTTTAGTCTCAGTTCATTGTCTCCTGGTGTCACTCCTGAAGGGGCTTCTGGGCCTTCTTCACCCGAGAGTGATGGATCCAGCATTCTGCTCCTTGATTTTGATTGCAGTGAAGGTGGTGAGAGGTACTTGCAGTGGTCTCTCCCACTGTGGTTCCGAAGTCTTCTCTGTAAGAGACTTAACATATACATCAACCCCAGGCTATCTAACTCCCTGCTCCGAGTTCCAGCCACAAGTTCCTCAATTACTCTGAGCTGTTTGCTTAATGCCACCATGTAAGTGGACATTCTGGACATTCCGCTTGTATTCTATTGTCTTCTATAAGGCATTCCAAAAGGATTCAGCATTCCTTTAGCTCAAAAGGTTTAGTTTGAATTTGCAAGTGCTAGTGGAAGAGCTTCTTGCCCCAGTTTTATGATTTGCTGCTTAATCAAATGATTCATTCTCTCCCCCTGGCCGCTTGATTGGGGCAGTATGGGGTGTGAAGTTCTTAATCTATGCCCAGATGGCTACTAATATGTTGCACTATTTTGGAAATGAAAGGTGATTCTTTATCTGAGGATATTGTGGCTGGAACTCTGAAGCGTGGTATTATCTCTTGTAAAAATGATCTGGTCACCTCTTGAGCTTTGACAGTTCTGGTGGGGAATGTTTCTGGCCACCCTGAAAATGTATCTATTAATACCAGTAAATACTGATACCCCCCTTTCCTTGGGAGTTCT
This sequence comes from Zonotrichia albicollis, assembly GCF_047830755.1. Taxonomy (NCBI): domain Eukaryota; kingdom Metazoa; phylum Chordata; class Aves; order Passeriformes; family Passerellidae; genus Zonotrichia; species Zonotrichia albicollis. The sequence goes on along the minus strand of NW_027428428.1, from coordinate 2,107,397 downwards.
GAAAAGTTGATTTGCCACTGCTGTACAGGCCCATGGCCTCTCCCAGTCTGACCGAGTTTTAGCCCGGGGGTATTTTGAGGTTAGTCTGGAGGCAAGGATCACATTATCAGCTCACCTGAGTGATAGTGGCATATAGATTAATATTAAGCCTAACATCTTTATATTATTTGCCTCCAGAGTAACCTTTCTCATTTGAGAATATTTAGCAAATTGAGCGAATTGTACAAAAGCTTTTAGGTACACATAGTACACATGTTACTTTAAAGGTTTGCAAAAGTATGCCTTCTCAGACTGGCCAGTTGTTCATTCCCCACACTACAACATAAACATTCTCCACAGGTACTAAAGCTTTATTTAAAACTGAACACATGACCCTTGTGCCGACAAAAATTCTTCCCTTTTGGGAAGGTTACCTTTACCCCTCCTCCCTTACCTTGGGAGGAAGCCTTTACAAATCATATGTACTCATTTTGCGAACTGTGATTGCTTCGCATTTCAGCGTGATAATCCTTGCCTGATTTCATACGTTGCTATCTTATGCTGCATGCTGAACAACATGTTTGATTTGCTTTCTCTTTGCCTTGTTTTCCTTTTCAGGGGCCAAGACCAGAGAGCAGTCTGATCTCACAGTCTCTTTGTCATTCTGGGTGATTTTTTAAAACAAAAGACATTTCAGCATACAAAAACTATCCCATTTATCTTCCTATTATAAAACAGTACTAACAGCAATGAAGCACTATAAATCTTTTTATTTTCTGAGCTGCTCTTACTGGCAACCTCCTCCCAGTGAGCCCCTCCCAAAAGGGGCTAATTTAGGAACCTGTTTGCTCTGGTCAGTTCTCATTATTTATTTCTCCTTGCCCTATCTCGCTTCCACTCAAACCTTTTACAGACCTTCACAGTAGTTTCTCAGTTTTCCTCCTATACACACAGCTCCAGGTGGCAGGTATCAGATGTGATTCCCACACACAAGCTCTAAGACCTTAGGTTCTGAATCTGTTTGACCAGAAACCTCTAATTTACACTCGGGGCATGTGCCCTGACACTTATTAGAACAGCAAAACAGCAATACCAGTGTTTCTCATAAACACCGCACTGCAATAGTACCTGCACATCCAGCTCTTGCCCACAGGCCATTCCTGTGTTCCCTGGGGAGACAGGGCAGCCAGAGCTGTCCCTGTGCCCAGGGGACAGCCACTGTCACCTGACATAGCCTGCTAGCCTCTTGATGCACCAAAGGCTCCCCGAAATTGCTCACAAAGGCAGGCTATTCTGTTTGTTACAGAGAACTTTAAATCCTTTCAGCGGATTGTTTCCAGTAAAGACTTACTGCAGTACCAACCGAAGTCTCATAAATCTCATAAGTCTCATTAACTAATTCATCTCATTCATCCCTTCTATATAAACTCTGTTTTACAAAATATCAGTCTTTTCTAGTTCTCTTCTTGCACAATTTAATTAAGCACTGTGTCTACTTACACTTGTTTTGCTGCTTTGCAAAAGGGCTGTGCTAGTCACAGCCGAAACTCTGATATACCTGCAGACACAGACACAGACACACGCACCCCCCCCCTCCCCGCCTTATCTCAAATTCACTAGAGCCAAGGCTTGAATTGCTGTGAGGGGGAGAATTCTTGGAATTCCTTTAACTCGCTTTATCGAAGTTAAACATAAATCACCGTACTATAGGTCTCCTATGTAAAATGCTACTCTTGTTGCAACAAAATCTTAAAATCTCCACAAACACCACTATACAGTCTGAGAATCAAATTACCACAATGCAGCGGAAGAAAATCACCACACAAAATCACTGGGAAAGGGCATATTTCTCAAAGTGCTCACTTTTCTCAACACAACACAGCACACCATAATTCGGCATTTACTCAAATCAATTTTTCCTGGACACAATCAAAATAACAGCACACAGTCTAGAGATCAAGTCCAAACATCCAAGGCAAAGGAACTCTCTGAGCTCATACTCACGATTAAAATGTACCAAATCTACACAAATCACTACATTCAAACATGATAAATACCATCACTGACATTCCTCCACTCGCTTCTCCGTGGGGCACTTCTCTCCCTGCCCCCGCAGCCTGCTGCAGCCGGCGCCTCTGGCCTCACTCGGCTGCTTCAAACACGGGGAGTAATGACCCCCCCTCCCCCGCACTGTAGGGCACTGTAGATTTACTCTCTTTTATACACCATCATACACTTATCACCTGCACGATCACAAATACAGTGCACTTGCCACACACATTAACTATACAGCAACACAGTGTCCGGACATCACTCACACACACAAACAAAACACACACGGGCTCACCAGTTCTGCTCTATCAGAACTATGAATCCCCAATACACACATACACGGGTTCACCCGGCTTACCCCCAAAGCCGCTAGCGGTCTGCTCTATCAGAACGATGAACCCCGTCTCTAATACAGCTGCTCTATCAGCTCAACCCCGTCTCTAATACAGCTGCTCTATCAGCTGAACCCATGAACCCAGACATCTCTGGGTGGTTTACTCCCTTTCTCTCCTTCCTCGCCCCTGGGGCCCCTCAGTACCTACCGTATCTTCCTCCGCAGGCCAGCGGGTCATTGTCTGTCCTCGCAGGTGGCAAGTTGAGACAAGCGAAGCCCCACCAGGAAAAAAATCCTGGGGCGTGCCTTGGAGGTCCGTCTATCCCCCCTGCCCCTGCGGGGACAGAGAACTCCTGGCTTGGCTCGCCAAAATGTTTTGCGGAGAAAAGAAGAAACCTCACAACTTTGTAAAAGTTGTAAAGCTCAGTATGTTTATTTACGGCGCCGGACGCACACAGAGAAAAATTCTCTTCAAAAGGCATGTGTACCCCTGAAGATTTCAGACCTCCTTTTATCCCCCTTCCAAATGCATATGCATACAGTTTCACAATAAGTTCATACATATTCATCTTGCATGACATTTAGCACCAGTTCTTCTTTATCAAAGGAATTTCTAGGTCGGGGCAAATTGACCTCATGGTCTTTTCTGTTTTTCTTTCTCTGTCTCCTTGCTGTCTTGGCATGGGAGTTTTTCCTTCAGCTTTGGCCGTTTGACTTTTCACCGTTGTCAGACACTTCACCTAATTCAGGACGGATTCCTACTCTGTCTAACCCCACCCCACCATTTCTCCCATCCCAGCCCTGGCACTCAGAGCAGCCTTGTGCAAATCTGAACTCCCTCCAGCCCAGGCTGCACCTGCAGCTTTCAGCTCCTTGGCTCCTACTCCCACCTGCTTTCCTTGGAGAAGGAGCTGCCCGAGAAACAGCGGGATGTTCATTTCTTGTCAGCCAACAAAGCCAAGGGAAGACACAGCTCCATCAAATGCAAAAGTCATTATCTTCCCTGGCTCTGCCCTGCCCCTGATCCCCACAGCCTGTCCTGTTTCCTTCATCCCTGCATTGCCAGGGACTTTCTGGGACAAGGGAGCTCGGCTCTGTGCATGGAGGGAGGTGCCAGTGCAGCCAATGGAGTGGGAACCGCAACTCATCAGTTCTGTGTCCTTTGGGGGTCAGGAACTGGTGAGACTCAGAGGCACAGAAACTTTCTCTTCATGGTCAACAGACCACAGTTGAACAGGACACAATTTAATACAAGCACACAATTACAAACTCTTCCCTGAGCTATGAACAATGTCTCAACTGCCTCTGATGAGTGCACCCTCCACAAGAGATTCCCATACTAAAATTAATTTCAGATGAACATGGTTCTGTGATAGATAAAAAAACCACAATTCAGTCCTTGTATCAGGATGCTCATCCTGGAGTGGGGGCAAAACAGCTCCAACAATTCCTGATTTGCAAAGCTGCCAGTGGTGGATGGAGAAGGGAAGTCAGGCTGCTCTTGGTGTTGAGGAAATGCTGAAACCAGCCTGACTCATTTAATTTCCTCCTGTCCTGGCTGATCTCTCCTCTTTCCCCTCCCACCCATTGGCTTTTGTCTCCCACCATCCCCCTGGTGAAGAGCCTGGCTCTGTGTTCTCCATCCCCTCCTCACTGGCACTGCCAGGCTGGGATGAGGAGCCCCTCAGACTTCCCTGCTCCAGGCTGGACCATCCCAGCTCCCTCAGCCTCTGTTCACAGCCCAAGGGCCCCAGCCCCACCTTGGAGGCCCTTCCCAGACCCTGCTCCAGCTGCCAGACATCTTTCCTGCCCTGGGCAACACCAACCAGGCCACAGGGACCTGGATAATCCCTGTCCTTGATGTCCTGGTCACACAGCCCTGGCCCCTTGTCCCCTGTCAGGCTCTGGGGTGGATCCTGTGGAACATCCTTTGGTGGAGGCTGTGGCTCCAGGTGGGCCGGGGGTATCCCGGGGGACAGGGACCCTGCTGGGCATGAACAGCATTGGACTTGTTGGGAGAAACTGTGAGGGGGAGCTGGGGCAGAGTGACCAACCCAGTGACCTGACACAGCCCTGCTGGGATGTCACACAGCTGGTCTCTGATGTCACAGCCAAATCTGTGATGTCACAGCCAAATCTGTGATGTCACAGCCCATTCTCCAATGTCACAAAGCTGATCTCTGATGGTGTGTCACTGCAGGTCACAGCCAGCTCTGTGATGTCACAGTCTGCTCTGTGATGTCAGACCTCTGCCCTCTGATGTCACAGATGGCTCTGTGATGACACAGAGGCAGTATATGTCGTCATAGCTGCTCAAACACCTCACATAACCCGCTCTGTGATGTCATAGCCCACTTTGTGACCTCATGTTACCAGATGATAAATTGTCTCCACCAGCAGAGCTAACATCTGGAGCTTGTTCTCCAAAACCCCAGGCCTATGGAAACCACACAATGCCCATTGATGAGAAGGGGAACTGGAAGTTCACCATCCTCAGTGTCCTGCCAGCTCAGCCAGGCCCACTGGAACATTGGGGTCCACAACCACCAGGGACCACCAGAGGGACTCCAGGAGAGAAGAACGCATGCAAAAAGGGGAGGAGAAATGTGCTAATGATTTTGGGGAAATGATTATCATATGTGTGTTTAGTCAGGGAAAATCAACGAATATGTGTGCAATATATAGAAAATTAACAGAAACTTTCCTGTGCTCAGCAAGCACGGCTTTGGAAGGAGCTATCCCCCGTGCATCCAGCTGAATAAAGAATGCTGCTTCTTAATGCTGCATTGGGGTTAAGGAGTTTTCTGTTTTACAGAATTTTTGATGACACCCTCACTGCCAAGGAAAGCTCTCTCTGCTGCTGTTCACAAACAGAGAAGGGCTGGTGGCAGATGTAGGGCTCGGAGGCAGCCTGGGGCACATTAACCATGAAATAATGAAGTTTTCATAGTTCTGTGAAAGAAGGAGGGGCAGCAACAAAACTTCTGCACTGGAATTAGGAAGGGCAGACTTTGGCCTATTTAGGATGTAGTTTTGGGGAGTACCACATCATGTACTGATTCTTTTAAGGGAAACAGGCCTTAAAAACAAAGGGGTCCAGGAAGGATGTACACATTTCAAGATAGTAATCTTAAGAGGGAAGGAGAAGCCCTTCCCAGTGGGCCAAAAGATGAGCTATTGAGGAAAATTACTGTCCTGGCTGCCCATAGAGCTTTTGCAGGGATTCAAGGGAAAGAATAAGATGCATCAACTTTGGAGAGAAGGTCAATCAACTTAGGAAGTATTTAAGAATGTTGTTAGGCCATGCAGAAAAAAAAGTTGAGGTGTGAAAGCTAAAATTGAGCTTAACCTGACCACTTCTGTGAAAAATGATAGAAAATATTTCTACTAATAAATTTACAGCCAAACATGAGATAAGAATCTCTACTCTTCATTGGATGCAGTGGAGAATATAGAAACTAAAGATAAGGAAAAGACTGAGCTGCTTAATACAATGTTTGTCACAATTTTTAATATTAGGACAGGTTGCCCTTAGGACAGGTGTTCTCCACCAGGCGCTGATGGCCTTTGTGCTCCCTCAGGTTCATGTCCCCACACCAACAGCATGGGGGTGCTCCCCCTGCTCTGTGCAGTGCAAACAGGGGCTGCTGAGCCAGTGCTGCCGTGTCTGTGCCTGCAAGGATGGGGCACCTGTGTGAGCTGGGGGAGAGGCCAGGGCTGCAGAGGGGGGATGTTGTTGGCAGCTCCATCAGGACACTCTGGGACACCGCCCTGGGCTGTCCAGCACACTGGGGATGGATCAGCCTCTGCTCTGCTGCTCCTTCCCATCTGCCCCAGGGCCCTTGCAGAGCCCCAGCCATGCTGTTTGCCCCCAGCCTACCCACAGCCAGCCTGGGGCTGCCCATGGGGGTTTCTGTGCTCAGCACTGGCCTGGGTGTGTTCTTGAGAGAGCCTGGGCAAGGAGCCTGGAGTCCCCAGGCCCTGGGCTGAGGCGTCAGCGCTGCCCCAGCAGTGCCCATGGCCTGTCCCTGCTGCAGCCCCGGCACTGCCACCCCCAGGGCTGTGCCCGGCCCCGAGAGCACTCAGGCCCTGCAGAAACACCAGGGCCACGAGGGCAGCAAGGCAGGGCCACAGCAGCAGCACTGGCAACACCAAGTGCTGCTGCTGCTGGGCACAGCTGCTGGGCCAGCACTGATCTGCCCCCAGCTCTGCACACAGACATTGCTGCTGCAGCTCCAGGGAAGGCAACAAAAGGGCATCTCTGCAGAAAACTTTGCTGGGAGGTCCTTTAATTCATTTAAAGGCACTGAGAGCAATGCCCCTCATAGACACAGTCTGTGACCATAGGGAAGGTGGAGAGAAACAAAATGAGATATGGCACAAACAATTACATTTCTTTTTTGTCTATATTAAAAAATTAGAAGAAAAAACATACAATAAAAACAACAAAAATTATCAAAATTGACTTTTATTACAAGTGATTGGAAGAAACTGAACAGCAGTTTAATGTTTCTGTAACCATCCAGTCCTCAGTCTCCACACTGCAGCTTTGAGCTCCTGGTTCCTCAGGCTGTAGATGAGGGGGTTCAGGGCTGGAGGCACCACCGAGTACAGAACTGACAGGGCCAGATCCAGGGATGGGGAGGAAATGGAGGGGGGCTTCAGGTAGGCAAACGCTGCAGTGCTGATGAACAGGGAGACCACGACCAGGTGAGGGAGACAGGTGGAAAAGGCTTTGTGCCGTCCCTGCTCAGAGGGGATCCTCAGGACAGCACTGAAGATCTGCACATAGGAGAAAACAATGAACACAAAACAACCAAATGCAGAACATATGGACAACACAATAAGTACAAGTTCCTTGAGGTTTGACTGTGAGCAGGAGAGCTTGAGGATCTGGGGCACCTCACAGAAGAACTGGCCAAGGGCATTGCCATGACACAGGGGCAGGGAAAATGTATTGGCTGTGTGCATGAGAGCATTGAGAAAGCCACTGGCCCAGGCAGCTGCTGCCATGTGGGCACAAGCTCTGCTGCCCAGGAGGGTCCCGTAGTGCAGGGGTTTGCAGATGGACACGTAGCGGTCGTAGCACATGACGGTCAGGAGGAAAAACTCTGCTGAGATGAAGAACAGAAAAAAAAAGAGCTGAGCAGCACATCCTGTGTAGGAGATGTCCCTGGTGTCCCAGAGGGAATTGTGCATGGCTTTGGGGACAGTGGTGCAGATGGAGCCCAGGTCGCTGAGGGCCAGGTTGAGCAGGAAGAAGAACATGGGCGTGTGCAGGTGGTGGCCGCAGGCTACGGCGCTGATGATGAGGCCGTTGCCCAGGAGGGCAGCCAGGGAGATGCCCAGCAAGAGGCAGAAGTGCAGGAGCTGCAGCTGCCGCGTGTCTGCCAATGCCAGCAGGAGGAAGTGCCTGATGGAGCTGCTGTTGGACATTTCTGCTGTCCTTGCATGGGGTTCTGTAAGAAAAGTAATCATGGAATAGCTGTGTTTGGAGAGGACTTCAAATATCCCAGCACAGCCTGGGGGCACTTTCCCCCCACTGCCTGCTCCGGGCTCTGCTGCCTGGAGCTGTCCCTGCCAGCAGCTGCTTCCCTGTGCCCAGGGCTGGGCCCTGCCAGTGCTGCCAGAGCCCAGCCCAGCCCTGGGGGCTCAGCTCTGCCCTGCAGACCCCTCCCAGCTCTGGCACTGCCCAGGGACAGCTCTGGCTCTGCAGGCACCATCACAGCAACCCAGAGTTGGCTAGAAATGTGACACTGATGCTGCTACTAAAGGCCCCTGTGCTGATATCTGTCAGTGCCTGGTTTAGCAAGATCTCAGAGAATGTTTTTTATTTTTCTCAGCCTGAAATGAGAGATGAATGTCTGTGTGCAGTTTCCATCCCAGCAACCTAGGACAGTAGAACATAAACGCAATTTATCCCCTTTTACGCAGCCCCTTCTCTGCTGTGCTCCCTGTATAATCTAATTTCTGCAGTTCAATGCCATGCTGGAAGCACTCCTAAAAAAATGCAGCATCCCTACCACACAAGGAGAACACTTCCAAGCCTTACCAGCTGTCTCCTCCCACCCAGATCTTGTCCCTGAACACTGGGAGCAGCTGCCAGGGCTGGCTGAGAGCTGTCCCTGGCAGGCAGCAGAGTCCCTGCCCCAGCACAGCGCCCTGGGCTGCAGGACCCTGCTCTGCACGACAGCCCTGGGCACCCCTGGCTGCTCTGCACTAGAGACAATCAGAGAATGTACTCACAGGGTCTGCAGGCATTGGGATGTTCCAGCTTTAGGAGATGGCTCCAGGAGCTGCAGCTGCATTGTCCTGCAGCCAGAGATTCCTGTGCCAAGGGCTGGCAGTGATTCTGCCCCAGGCACTTCTCAGCACCTTCTCAGCCCTGACTGATTGAAGCTCTCTGTGCCTCTGTGCTGTGCCCGGGGTGGCTGCAGGCAGTGCCCCAGCCCTGCTGGGCTGGCAGAAGAGCTGCTCATCAAGAGAAATGTGTTTTTGAAGCTCTTCTTGGTTACCAAGAGCTGCCTCTGTGCCAGGAGCCCAGCCCAGCTCAGCAGCACAGACACAGCACAAGGACTTTAATGAGCCTCTGGGGCATTGTGCTCAGGCCCTGAACATCAGTCCCTGAGAGGCAGCTGAAGAAACCACTCCAGAACTCCCAGTCAGAATCCAACTCCAAAGTTTCTCGGACTTTTAATGGGTCCCACTGAGGGACAAAACTGAGAAAGTGTCCCCAGACCCCAGGCAGAGCAGAGAACTGGAGGCAGTGATGACAGGTGGGGACAAAGAGAAGCCAAGTCTTGGTGCCATGGGCCACAGCAGGGTCTGTGCCACGAGGGGCTGTGAGGAGACACCTTGTCCTGAGGCACTGGGGCCTCCTGGCACAGCCCCAGCCAGGCTGGGTGTTGTGGTGTGTTGCAATATCCTGTTTTACCTTCTCCCTTCCCCCTCGCCCCTCGCTGAGTGTGCCCTGTCAATCAGGCTAACATACCAGCAAGGCGTCGTGTGATAGGTGACCCTAGTACCTGGAGACCCTGCCCCTTCACCTGGTTGGTGACTCACCTGTCCCCTCCCCTTCCCCTGTCCTGAGCTTAAAATGTGAATGAGACCATGCGGCCTTATTCTGTTATCAGCAGTAGCCCAGTGCAGACGTATCTGTGCTCATGGAATAAACATCTGGCTACCTTCTAGCAGAATCCGCTCCCTTCTTTTCTTCACCATCGCCAGAAGCTCTCCCCTGAGGAGAACGGAGTCCTGTCTTGTGCCCCGCTGCACTCTGCCGCCAGCCAAGGTATCTTTGAGGTATAACACCGCAGAGCTGCCTGTGGCCCAGCAGCGAAGGTCAGAACTGGCCTAGGCACCATCTAACTGGTTATATTGGGATACATATTCCAATATATTGGCGTCCCTGTGGGTGGCTCGACCCTGAGCCGGAAAACGGACTCGCAGTTCCTCAGAGAAGCTTCTGCCAGCCGTGCATCCAGCTGAAAGGAGCCTGGCTTCAAGACTCCCAGCTAGAGACTTTGGGAATACTCCCAGAAAAAGTTTCGTGGACTGTTCGGCGCCTTTGGAAAGCCCTGCTTCATTGTGGTGAACAGATTTTCCAGAGGAAGAAAAGGGCAGCCTCTCTTGCACCCAGAGAGAGGTCCTTTTCCGGTGGAGACCTGCCTGTACCCAGCCTACAGCTTCCATTTCACGTGAGTATCTCTGCTTTCGGTAGAGCAGAAGCTCAAAAACAGACTCTGCCGCGAGTTCTGTTCCTTTTTTGCCTTTGCATTTTGGCTGCGCAGCCCCACAGACGAGAATTCATAGCGTTCTAGTTTAGCTTTCCTGCTGCGTGTTTCACTGTTTTTTAGAATTCGCGCCGGAGCGGGATCGCTCTCTGCCCTTCCCCCCCGGCTCAGCAGCGTGTTCAGACACGTGTTAGGAGATTTTCTTTCTCTTTCTCTTTGCGGGAGAGGGGGGGGCTCTCTTTCCACGTGGCCGGGGGACCTGCGGGGGTCGGGAGTGCTCTGCACACGCGGCGGCGGGGGGGGGGCGTCCCGGTTTCGGCTGCCACGTGGAGTGGCTGCTGTCTCTGCTCCGCGGGGGTGCTGCATTCCACCGCGGGGGAGGCTTTGTGTCTGCCTCTATTTGGCAGGGCGTGCCCTGCTGCTGCTGCCCGGGAATTTTAAAAGCAGTATATACAGCTGCATTGTGAAGCTTTTGTCTGCTCGTTATCGCTTTCTATCTGTGGTTTTTTTTAGAAATTGGTAGCTGATTTTAGCTTTGTTTTTGGTCAGGCGGGATTAAGTACTTTGCTTTTTAACATGGGTTCCAAACTTAGCATTGTACAAAGGGGAGTGTATTATGATATTGTTAGCATTTTAATCAAGAGTAATGTGAAATTCTCTAAAGGAAAATTGAAACAGTTTATAAGATGGCTTTTTCTGCAATTCCCAAACATTTCCCCTGAAGAAATCCACAATATTCAATTCTTGGATAAAGTTGGGAATGAATTGATAACCTTAGGACAATCTGGCAAATTACCCTCAGCTAAATTTGTGTTCTGGAGTTTGCAAATTCGAACAGCATTGCTCAAACAAAAGGAAATGGAGAAAAAGCCAAATGTAAAGCCATGTGCCTCTGCTCTCCCTGTTCCTCCCTCTCCCTCTAAAACCCCTAAACCTCTTTCCCCAAAAAAATCCCGAGCACGTGTTAGTTTTTCGGAGAGCAGTGATGTCCAAAATGGCCCCCAGTCCCTAGGGGGTCCACAAGATGGTGGGTGCCACGTGGCATCTTCCCAAACCTGGTCTTCTTCTTCCCAAAATCCTCTTAAACATCCCAAAATTCCTGCCCCATCCCCCTCTCCTCCTGTTCCTCGTGACACCTTCCCCCCTCCCCCCGCCTTTCCTGCAGTACCCTCAGCTCCGCCCCTCTACTCCTCCCAGGGGGCGGTTGCTGACGTGATGTCACCAGGTGACCCCGCCCCCTGTTCCCACGGTATCCCCGCCCCCTGCCAGCCCCTTGACCCCGCCCCTTGTTCCCACGGTTTCCCCGCCCCTTGCCGGCTCCCTTTCCCCGCCCCCTCCCCGGGTTCCCACGGTGGGGACACACCCACTGCCTGTCCCCAAACCTGTAGCTGTGATCCCAATGCTTCTGATTCAAGGGATACAGAGCAGGGGACAGCAGACCCAATGCATGGTGCCATGTTGTCGCTAGCTCCTGTTATATTTCAGCCTGCAGCTCAAGCTGGAGCAGCCCCAACTGCTAATTGGAGTTCTTTTGGACGACAATTGATTAAAGAGATCTGTAAATCTCATAAAGAATATGGTACACACAGTCCATATTTCCGTGGCCTTTTAAATTCTGAATTAAGTAGGACTGTTGTGGTTCCACATGATTTAAAACAAATTTTTTCATGTCTCATGACATCCACGGAATTCAAATTATGGGAATCAGCATTGAAACAACTGCTAAAAGATGCTCTCCCAAGCTTACAGGCTGATCCAAACACAGCAAAAGACAACAATGGTAACCCCATTACCCTTGACCACCTCTGTGGTGAGGGTCAATGGTCTTCTCCCTCAGTCCAAGCTGCTGCAATTCCTGCAGAAACACTCGAGAAAGTAAAGGAAGCAGCTGAAAAAGCATTCTTTTCCCTCCAACCTGAGGGGCCTTTTGAGCCCTATAGTAAAATCAAACAACTACCATCAGAGCCTTTTGTGAAATTTGTAGAAAGGCTAACTAGAGCCATTGAAATACAAGTTAAAAAGGAAAATGCAAGAGAAGCAATTTTAGAAGAAATAGCGTTTACAAATGCAAATGAACAGTGTCAAGCGGCAATCCTGAGCCTTCCTATGGAACCTTCCCCTACACTAAAAGATATGCTTCTAGTCTGTAACAGGAAAGTGCCTCTGATGACTGTAGCTGAAGACACCAGACCAAGGCTGCTGCCAAGACCACCTCAGCGTGTTGCTGTTGCCAGCCCTGCACCTTCTCTTTCAGCACAGCAGTACCCTGGGCAGCAGCGGAGACCAGCAATGGTTGAGCCCACTAAACCATGCCTGCTTTGTAATAAGCTAGGGCACTGGAGTAACCAGTGCCCCCTGAAAAGGGAATTTGATGAATTTAAAAATAGCAGGGGAGGAGAACTGCAAGCCCTCCCTGGGGGTCAACAACAAAAAAACGAAGAATAAAGCGCCAGCCTGCCAGGCGTGCAGACATAAAAGGAGCAGGCCAAGAGAATAAGGGTAGCAAAATAAATCAAGCGCACAATAATATTAACATTTGTGTAAGTGAAGCAAGTGCTTCAAAGACCAAGTCTGCTAGTCCACTGTTGAAAGTGAAACAAAATAACCTTTGTTATGATTTAAGTGATTCTGTATTAACCGCATCTTCTGTCAATGAGCCTTACAGGTTGCAGCTGACAGAGTCACTCCACCTGAAGGACACTGACTGGCATATTGTCTCTGTAAATCCTGAACAGAAAGGTACTTGGAACCAAATTCGTTGTAAGTACATCATCACTGGGGACAAAAACACACCACAAGAGATCGAAATTGCTCCGGGACTGACAACATCAGATCCCAAGCAATTTGTTCTCAGCCTGCACTGTTTCCACCCACCCCTGTTTCTTCCTAAGGGACAAATTGTTGCTCAAGCTATCCCTGTGCCATCTTTACCTGAAAATGTTGATAAACAAGGGCCCACAGTCGCCCGGGTCCAAGTTATTGGGACAGATAAACCCAAATTGTGGTGCAATGTCAGTGGGGGTGGGGAGTCTAAACGCATTGAGATGCTTGTAGACACAGGTGCAGACTGCACAGTGATTCCAGTACAAGACTGGCCAGCACACTGGCCTTTACAAAATGTTGCTGGTCACCTTCGAGGTGTAGGAGGTCTGCAATTGGCAAGGCAATCCAAAAGCATTATTCAATTCGAGGGTCCAAACGGACAATTGGCAAATATCCGTCCATTTGTGTTAGATTATTCAGAACCTTTGTTAGGGAGAGATTTAATGGCCCAGTGGGGTGTCACAATTAATATTCCAGACTCTCCACAGCATTTTTGTGCAGCAGTCATTAAACAACAGCGCCCCATCCAAAAACTTAAGTGGAAAACAGACGAACCAGTTGATGTGAAACAGTGGCCACTCAGTAAACAAAAAATAAAGGTGCTTGAGGAACTAGTAGAAGAGCAACTAAAAAAGGGCCACATTGTGGAGACCATGTCCCCATGGAACTCTCCGGTGTTTGTCATCCAAAAAGCTGACAAAAAGAGGTGGAGACTCCTCTGTGACCTCCGACAAATTAATAATGTAATTGAAGATATGGGTTCTCCCCAACCTGGTATGCCATCCCCAACAATGCTTCCTCAAGATTGGAAATTAGCTGTTATTGATATTAAAGATTGTTTTTTCCAAATCCCATTGCACCCTGATGATGCACCGCGTTTGGCATTCTCTGTCCCTTCTATCAATTCAGAAGCTCCTATGAAAAGGTACCATTGGACCGTTCTTCCTCAGGGCCTAAAAGTATCTCCAGCTATCTGCCAGTGGTATGTCTCCTCCCTGCTTTCCCCAGTTCGTGCAGCCGCAGAGAAGGCCATCATCTACCATTATATGGATGATATCCTTGTGTGTGCCCCCAATGATGATTTACTAACACATGCGCTTGACCTAACGATCGATGCATTGATTGTTGCAGGGTTCGAGCTCCAGGAACAGAAAATTCAAAAGATGCCACCTTGGAAGTATTTGGGCTTAGAAATTGGAAATAGGACCATTGTTCCTCAAAAACTAGAAATCAATCCAAGGATCAAGACCCTTGCGGATGTCCACAAGTTGTGTGGGTCTTTGAATTGGGTAAGACCATGGCTTGGTCTGACTAATGAAGACCTTGCCCCTCTTTTCAATTTACTGAAAGGGGGAGAGGACCCAGGTGCTCCTAGGTCTATTACCCCAGAGGCACGGAAAGCTCTAGAAAAGGTTCAGATTGCAATGTCCACAAGACAGGCCCACCGATGCCGGCCTGATCTGCCATTCAAATTTATCATCCTAGGTAAGTTGCCACACCTCCATGGAATTATTTTCCAGTGGGAGGAAAAACAAACACCTAAGGCAAAGGACACACCAAAAAAGGACCGGGACCAGAGGGACTCTCTCTTGATCATAGAATGGGTTTTCCTCAGTCACAAAAGGTCCAAGAGGCTGACAAAGCCTCAGGAGCTGATAGCAGAACTGATCCGGAAAGCAAGGACCCGGATCAGGGAGTTAGCAGGATGTGATTTTAAGTGCATTCACATTCCAGTTGAGTTAAAATCAGGTCAAAATACTATGAAAATACTGGAACAATTGCTTCAAGAAAATGAAGTGTTGCAGTTTGCTCTGGATTCCTACTCAGGACAATTTTCGGTAGCACGGCCCGCTTGCAAATTGTTTGAACAAGATGTTCAATTTACTTTAAAATTAAGAACTGCTCTAAGTAGGAGACCTTTAAATAGGGCTCTGACTGTCTTTACAGATGCGTCCGGGAGGTCCCACAAGTCTGTTATGACTTGGAAAGATCCTCAAACCCAGCAGTGGGAGACGGACATTGCTGAGGTGGAAGGTTCACCTCAGGTTGCTGAATTGGCTGCCGTTGTTAGGGCTTTTGAAAGGTTCTCAGAACCATTTAATCTGATTACAGACTCTGCATACGTGGCAGGAGTAGTATCCAGAGCAGATCAAGCAATACTGCAAGATGTATCTAACATTGCACTTTTTGAATTGCTCTCAAAACTGGTAAAGTTAGTCACTCACCGAGAGCAACCCTTTTATGTGATGCATGTCAGGTCACACACTGACTTGCCAGGGTTTATCGCTGAAGGCAACAGAAGGGCAGATGCTCTTGCTGCGCCTGCAGTGATGGCCACTCTCCCAAATGTTTTTGAACAGGCAAAAATCAGCCACCAGCTTTTCCACCAAAATGCACCTGGCCTGGTTCGCCAGTTTAACATCACTCGAGAACAGGCCAAAGCGATTTTGGCCACATGCCCAAATTGCCAACAACATGCACTCCCTACAGTGAGTACGGGAGCAAACCCAAGGGGACTGAACAGTTGTGAACTGTGGCAAACAGATGTAACACACATACAGGCTTTTGGACGGCAGAAATATGTTCATGTTAGTGTAGATACCTTTTCTGGAGCGGTCTATGCTTCTGCCCACACAGGAGAATCATCTATTGATGCTATTAAGCACCTCTTACAGGCCTTTTCTTTCATGGGCATCCCCAAGGAGCTGAAAACTGATAATGGGCCTGCTTATAAATCCAAGGAATTCGGGAGCTTCCTGCAGCAATGGGGAGTAGAGCACAAAACTGGCATCCCCTACTCCCCTACAAGTCAAGCCATTGTAGAAAGAACTCACCGTGATATTAAAAGGGTCCTGGACCAGCAACAACAGGTTCTGAAGGTAGAACCTCCCCACATCCGGTTATCCAGGGCACTATTCACAATCAATTTTCTGAATTGTTCTTTTGACAGCCTGAACCCACCCATCCTACGCCACTTTGGGGGGAACAGTCACAGGTTGATGAAAGAAAAACCTCCAGTTTTAGTAAAGGACCCTGAGACTTGGAAAATGGTGGGACCTTACAAATTGGTTACTTGGGGATGTGGATACGCCTGTGTATCCACCCCCTCTGGTTTAAGGTGGGTTCCTTCCAAATGGGTAAAGCCCTATGTTCCCAAAGTCTCAGAGAAATCTGCAGAAGCACCCCAGGTTGCTCATGCTGCCTGGAGAAGAAAACGCCGTGCATGTTCTCTGGAGGAAATTCCATTTAAGCCTCCTATCTGGAATAGTTTGTAATATATGTTTGTCTCAAGTTTTTGTACCAGTTTAGATCCCACTGTTCGTGTGTAGCCTCGAGACGTCATGAGACCGAGCCTGCTTCTCGTCCTACTCGTGATCATCCCACCTGCAATCTCCTACATAGTACTGCAGCCCAAACCACATATGGACTACCTCGATAAAAGTTCTCAGACATCAACAGAGAAACTGACAACGAGCTGAATGGACTTTTCAATGGCTGGGGACTCTCGGGCTGGTTGGGATCTATTCTGAAAACTGTAATTTTAGTGCTGTTTATTTTAGTTGTAGTTATTGTAGTTTTTAGCATTGTTTTTGGAGTAATCAGACGCATGGTTCTCAAGTTAATCTCAAGCTCATCTCCCCCTCCTGAGGTCTACCATTTGGAAGCCCTCAGTGCTCCAGTGGATGACCTAGAAGCCTCAGTAGAATCATTCTGCACCATAAACACAGTCCTCTTCTTTTTAAACAAAACTAGGGGGAGTTGTGGTGTGTCGCAATATCCTGTTTTACCTTCTCCCTTCCCCCTCGCCCCTCGCTGAGTGTGCCCTGTCAATCAGGCTAACATACCAGCAAGGCGTCGTGTGATAGGTGACCCTAGTACCTGGAGACCCTGCCCCTTCACCTGGTTGGTGACTCACCTGTCCCCTCCCCTTCCCCTGTCCTGAGCTTAAAATGTGAATGAGACCATGCGGCCTTATTCTGTTATCAGCAGTAGCCCAGTGCAGGCATATCTGTGCTCATGGAATAAACATCTGGCTACCTTCTAGCAGAATCCGCTCCCTTCTTCTCTTCACCATCGCCAGAAGCTCTCCCCTGAGGTAAACGGAGTCCTGTCTTGTGCCCCGCTGCACTCTGCCGCCAGCCAAGGTATCGCTGGGGTGAACACCGCAGTGCTGCCTCTGGCCCAGCAGCGAAGGTCAGAACTGGCCTAGGCACCATCTAACTGGTTATATTGGGATACATATTCCAATAGCTGGGCACTGTCAGCCCCTTGTCCTGCCCTCAGCATCCCCCCCTAGCCCACATCCCAGTGGCCTCAAGGATCTGCTGGAAGGAGTCCCTGGGGAGCCTTGCTCAGTAATGGCCCCGGGGAATCCTTAATGCTCCCTGTAGGGACTGAAGACTTTTCAAAGGACTTTGGGTTTGGCTTTTGCCTTTGAGTCTCTGAGAGATTTGTGCAATCATGGCCTCCAATTTTGTGTTTTAATAAGTCCCTGGAGAGCCTTTATCACTAACAACTCTCAGTGGGACTCATTAATGCTTCAGGGTACTTCAGTTATTTTAAGGTACTTGGTGTTTCCCTTTTGATACAGGCTCTGTGAGAGGTTTGTGCAATCATGGCCCCAATTATCGGCTTTAATGAGTCCCTGGAGAGCTTTGTACTGACACTCAGTGGTGCTCATTATTGCCTTGAGATACTCGAGGTTTTTAAAATACTTTTTGGATTTCAGAATACTTTTAGGTACTTTAAGGATTTTTTTCTTCCCACACTGAGTCTCAGAGAGTTTTTTGTGCCATCCTGGCCTCCAATTCTGTCTTCCAAGGAGCCCATGAGGAGCCTGTGTTGGGTATCTTCCTCCTTTCTGTTTTATAACAAAGATGGAACTGAAAGAATTTTGTAAGACTTTCAAAAAGCATCCAAACAAAGATGGGAAAATTAACAATACAGGAACAATCACTAAGAGAGTTAAATGTCCTGTTTTAGCTCGACATCATCCAACCCTTTAGTCCCTTGGATTGGAAGAGGTTATTGAACGAGTCTTTGTTTTCCACTTGAAGCTTCTTGAACTGTTCATTCAGTACCTGAATGCTCTTGTGGATTGACTCGCTGTGGCTGGAGAGGTTCATGCAACACATCCCTCAGAGTCTACACAGCCATGCCCATGTGCCCAGAGTATAAACTCAATTGCTGTTCTGCAAGGTGGCATGTCTGATGGTCTCTGTGTCTGAGAGCAGGCCACTCAATGTGAGAGAGGTAGCATTGGTTTGCTTACTTAACAGGCACCCAAGATGGTCTGATTGTCCTAAAGCTTTAGCTGCAGCCACCAAAGGTAGTCCACACTGGGGATGCTACCAATCAATACCTGATTTAAAGCTTTCAAAACCATCTCTTTGATATCATGCAATACTTCTCCGAGGATACTTGCTGCTTGATCATCTGGTAGGCTGTGTTGTCCTTCTCCAGCTAGATGGTTGATTGTCAATTCTACCCTTGCCTCATTATTAGCATAGTCTGCAATTAATTAAGTGAACACTTCCGTCTCCCTTTCCACCGGGTGTATTCTGTAGGTGACAACAACATGGTCATATCATAATATTTTTTAAGTCATAGGGAGTTAAGGTGTGCTGTAAACATGGCCCTCATTTGTCCATTAAAACAAGCTAAGTCTTTTCTATGGCCTTAACTGCCCTACACAGATCCTTGATTTCCTTGTAAACCAATGGCTGATAGCTGGGATTCTGCCCCCTACTTTCATAACATACCAGGGCAATGAGGAATTTCAAGACGATTTGCCAGTCTTCTTCTTTTCCCAGGGATCTTCTGGGGTTGAGGGGTGAGGTGGCTCTGAAGAGTCCAAACTGTCCTCTGGGGAGGAGGATTAACTCAGAGCAGAAACATTCAGATTAGAAGTAGTGTGACAGTGAGGTTTAGTATCTTTGATCCTGGGGTTATATTGTTTCTGGAGGCAGAGGCAAAGGGCACTGCCATTTTGTCAGGTGTTGGGGAGGAAGGGCCTTGATCTAGGATAGCAGACAACTAGGCTGGCATTCTGGAGGCATGGCCCAGGGTGGAGGTGGAATGATTGACAGTGGGGCATGACCCACAGTTCTGGGGGTGGAGTCTGGAGGTTCATTCAGGGCAGAAGAGAAGGTTGTGGTAGCAGGAAGTGGAGGAACCAAGATGGAGGGAGGATTGTCAGGCTCAAGGGCATCTGGAGAAATTTTAATAATCCACTTCACGATTTATTTTAATTTGTTCTTTGAATATATTTGGGCATGATCCGTGAGAATTAACTTAAAGCATCCCTGTATGCTCCTTTCTACTTTGGGAATCCGGCTGTCCATTTTTCTCTTTCTCAGCCTCAGGTGGAACCGCCACTGGAACACTTCAAATCAATTATGGGATGTGGATGCGTATTGTAAAAACACAGTGGCAAAGTGGGTGATAATTGCCCTGCATTTCCATAAACCCACCTGCAATCCTACGCAGGTGAGACCATCGTTGTCCCTGTGGATCCTGGCCAAGGTCCCTTGAAGCAATGATGAATCTTCTGGCCCAGTACAATCAAAAATCCCGGGGAGCGCTGGCCTATCCATCAGCAAACCCCAGCTGACATGACTGAATATCAGGGTCTCAAGGTTCGGGCTCCAAGGGTCTCAATGAGGTTGGCTGTGACAAACCATTCTGGTTCCCCAACTTCAGGGCAAGGGTGGTGAAAATGAAAAGCAGCAGATGCTGGGAAGAGGAAAAAGGAAAGCCATATAAATATGATTGCCTGGCAAAAGATTTTGAGAATATGGAAACTATAAGCGAGATTGAAATGAAAGCAAGCCTTGAGATACCAAGCCTTAGTTACTGAACAAATGGAAAACAATAGTATGACCGGCTGAAGGTAATCTTCTTTTGATGAAACAATACCTCCTGCTTGCAGACAGGTCCAAGGTCAGAGCAGACCCTACTAGTTTGGCAGAAGATGTCCAAAGAGTAGTTTTTATGGTTTAAAATGTAACACAGTATGGTAATGTAATGATTCTAATAGGCTGTTTGTAAATGCTATAAGATTTGTATCTTGTATTATATTGTTTAGTGAAAATTAGAATATGCAGCACAGAAGAAGATTTATTGTATTGTAACGGGAACTCCCCTCCTCTTTTGGGCATCCATTTTTGGCGCCTCTTTTGAGCTGCTCTTTCGGGCCTGCTCTGAGCTGTGGCTGGCAGTTCCAAACAAGGCTCCTGCTGCCACACCCTTTGCAACAATCCCCAAGTTCCAAGACCTGGCTTCAGAGATCTCTCATCTCCGTCCGTCCCAACCGTCCTAACCCCCAATGCTACAACAAGCAGGATCAATGGATTTGCTCAAAAAGAACTTTAGTAACAGGGTGAAAAACAATTAACATGGAAAAGTTGAACACAGTATGAGGGGTGGGATTCAAAGACCTGAGGTAAAGGCAAAGCAACAATACATACACCTGAGGGTAGAACACTCTAGAACAAAAGCCATATAGGGGAAACAAGTAACCAGTAGAGGAGGAGAACTTGGACAACTTAGCATAACAACACTAAAGGCTTGTGGGGGAACTCTCAAACTCACCCTAAGTTAAAGAAATGATTCCCAGGGCTTGAAACTCACGCCAGTTCTACCAGGGGAAAATGTGGCTGACTCTGAGTTACAGCCAGGCCAACTCCCGCACTGCTGCTTTGCTCTGGTCCTTTGGGACCATGTGGCCCAACAGAGCCACAAAGATGTCCTGGGCTCCACGAGGCTCTACAGTGTCACAATGGTCCCTTGGATCCATGGTGCTCTGCAGTGTCACAATGGCCCCTTCATTTCACAAGGCTCCCAAATGTCCCATTGGTCTCCATAGGAAGGAAACCACAGAGCCCCCATGTTTCAGCAGCTGATAAACAGCAACCACCAGAGGCTAAGGCAAGACCTGTCTGTCCTGACAGGTTTGCTTGGAGCAACCCTTGGATATTTGAAATTATGAATGTGGAGTCCTAATTTAAAACATTTGTGTCTGGAGAAGAGGGATGGGGGTTTCTTCATAAAAAGAAAAGCAGAGAGCAGAGTGTTTGGAAAACAGGTGAGTGCTGCCCCTCAGGAGTCAAAGACCAGCCAGACTTGTCTGTCCTGGCAACTTGTCTTGGATACACAGAAATTTGGAGGTGGAATCCAAATTTTGGCCATGGATACCTGGAAAAAATGGACAGTTCTTTTCCATAAAAAGAAGAGCCCAGAGCCCCAGTGTTTCAGGGGCAGATGGGAGTGGCCTTCAACATTTCAAGGTCAGCCAAACCTGTCAGGTGACCCCAGGGAAACCAAGGCAGCCACACCTATTTCATGTTCCCTTGGTTCCACAGGCCCCTGCAGTGTCACAATGGTATTCTTGCTTCCATGATGCCCTAAGGTGTCATAATGGCCCCTTGGTTAGTCAAGTCTTTAAGGATCTTAATGGTCTCCATAGTTCCACAAGGCCCCACAGTGTCCTAATGGCCTTTGGGTTCCATGAAGCCTTGCTGTGTCACCATTGCCCCTTGGTTCCATTGGGGCTCAGTAGTACAAGAATGATTTCCCTGAATCCACAACTTTCCATAGTGTGAGAATAGCCTCATGGAAGCATGGGACCCTGCAGGGTCACAATGTTCCTTTGGTTCCATGGGGCCCCACAGTGTCACAATGGTCTCCATGATTCCATGGGGCCTTACAATGTCACAATGCTCTCCATAGATCCACAGCGCCCCGCAGGATCACAATGGCCCTTTGGCTCCACGAGGCCCTGAAATGCAGCAATGGCCTCTTGGTTCCACAAAGCCCTGCTGCTTCACACTGGGCCCTTGGGACCATGTAGCCCAAGAGAGACACAAAGATGTTCTTGGTTCCATGAGGCCCCACAGTGTCACAGTGGTCCCTTGGCTCCATGGTGCTCCGCAGTGTCACAGTGATCCCCGTGGTTCCACAAGTTCCTACAGTGTAACAATGCCTTTTTGCTCAAAAATGTCCCGCAGTGTCAAAGTGGTCTCCATAGGAAGGAAAGAACCGAGCCCCGGGTCATATGAGAGGCAGTCCCGAGAGGCTGAGGCTAGCCACAATTGATTGTATTGGCAAATTTTGTTTGGGAGTAACCCTTGGATAAAGGGAATTTTAGAGGTGGAATCCTAATTTTGGCTGTTGCAGCCTAGACAAGAAAGACTGTTCTTTTTCATAGAAAGGAAAACCCAGAGCCCCACTGCTTCACAGTCAGATGAGAAGTGGCCCTTGGCGTGTCAAATTCAGGGGGAGCTGTCAGACAGTCCCCAGGAGGCCAAAGCAGGCAGACCTGTTCCATGGTTCCTTGATTTCATGGGTCCCCATACTACCACCCCATACTGTATTCTCCTTGATTGCATGAAGTCTTGCAATGTCACAATGGCTTCTTGGTTTCATGAGCCCCAACAGAGTCACAAGGGTCCATTGGTCCCACGCAGACCTGCTGTGAAACAATGGCTCCTTGTTTCTATTTTAAATCAATCACAATCAAACCTCAGTTTGATCACTGATCCTTGCTTCCATAGGGCCCATGATTTGCAAATGGTTTCCTTGATTCCATGATTCCTGAATTCCACAGTCTCACCATAGTTTCCTTGGATCTCCATTGTCACAACTGACCTATGGTTCCATGAGGTTCTGTAGTGTCACCGTGGTCACTGGTGGCTGGATCACTGGTGGCACCACAGAGGCTGGATGAGATCAATGTCCTGAGACACCTTGGGATGCTCGGAATGCCTGTGTGGGGCCAGGGCTGGGGCGGGCCTTGGTTTGTGGTGGGACAGAGCCCTGCCCCCAGCCCGGGCCTGGCAGAGCTGTCAATCACACAGCAGGAGGAGTGGTAACTTTCACAGACTTGCTTCTGTGGCTGTCCGGTTTTCAGCTGTTTGGATGGCCTGGAAAGGCCCGGAGTGGCCTTGGGGCAGCCCGCGTATCAAAGAACGAGAAGAGGCTTCAGTTCTTTCGGTCTCTATGTTTATTAATTGTTTATCTAAAAGATTTTCTTTCGGCCCGACAGAGGTCTGCTCAGCAGCCAGCCATGAGCACACTGTCCTGCCCTCCGGACAGTCACCTATCTTTACACTCAAAGTTACGTGTACAATATTTATCATTTTTTCCCCAATACCTTTCGCCCTTATTGCCCGGTGCACTTTTAGTAATGACCAATCCCAAAGTGCCACCATCACTACAGAAGATGGAGGAGAAGAAGAAGAAGAAGAAGAAGGACAGGACACGCCCCAATTCCTCCATCTTACTTCTCTAAACCCCCCTGTACAGAAATCCTAAACCCTGTGTCTTACCCTCTAATGAGCTAATCCCTTCACCATTCACCCCGGTGAAGCCCTCATCCTTGTCGTCTCCTGTGTAGGGTCAAAGTCCTGCCACCAGACACTTCTGGCAACATTCCAGGACTCCCGAGCCCCCCAAGGGTGGTCTCGGTGGCTCGGCACCTCAGGACTGAGATCCTGAGATCCGACAGCTAAGGGCTAAACGCACCTGTTTTTTCAATCCTCTTCTTTATACCTTGGTTTGCTATAGGTGGACCTCACTGGTCCTTTAATCAACACATTTCACATGATTGGCCAATTAAGACAACACCTTTCAGTAAACAATTTTATGGAAAAAAGCCAACTTATTCCAAACATTGTCAGCCAAGTGTTTCCTCAAAAATCCACTCAGATAACACCATTATTGATGTTTGTTTTATATTGGGTCTTTCTTGGGGGTCCCTGGATGGGGGAATCCCTCCTGTAGCAGTTCTATGCCAGGTAAAAAGAGATGCATGGGACTTTTTTAGTCTTCAGCTTCTTGTTTATTGTTATCTTATCTAAAGTTTTGCATTGCTGTCCACACCAGGCTCAGTGCACTGGAAAAGCATTGCAAAATGGCCCCAAAACGTACAGTTTCAAGCTTTTTTAATATTGTCTCATCCAATAAACACTTGAAAGGTGCATTATTTCTACTTATCTACCAATAACTCATCCCTTGACTGTCCACATAACCTCTGCATTGTGCTTTCCTTGACCAATCACCCTGTGCTACCAACAGTGCAGAAAATAGAGCAGATGAAGAAGACAGGGACTACACCCCAATTCCTCCACCTTGCCTCCTATCTACACCATATTAATAACCCCAAAACCTAAATTTCTCACCCAAGGAACACAGTATAGTACTCTCTATTACCTATTTCACATTTTGGTAAATTCTAATCTATCTCAAAGTCTTGGAAGTCCTCTGCATGGGTGAAGCTGAAAGGGGGTGTTTCTCTGGGGGTCAGGACCCCTCAGGGCAGACAGAGAACTATTCCCTGTGCCTTGGATTCCCACACATTTAACATAAAATCCTTTAACCCTTAATATGTCAAATTGCCCAAAAATGTTCCAGGTAAGTAGGATTAGAAGGAGGAGAAAGAGAGAACAACAGAAAGACAGAAGATCCATAGAACAACACGCACTTAGGTACCAACTGCTGGGGTTCCAGCATCGTGAAGAGAGGAACCACAGGAGAAGGCAGGATCCTGACCCTGGACTGCCCTCGTGCCCTGGCTTTTAACTTCCTGAGCCTTCATGAGCCCGCCCCTGGGGTGGGACTGCCAGTTGCATGTCCAATCAGAGCCATGGGAGGCACCAGCTGCTGGTGTGTGATTGATTGACAGCTCAGCCAATCAGAACTATGTTAGCACTGCCCGTACTGTGTGATTGACAGCTCTGCCAGGCCAGGGCTGGGGGTGGGGCTCTGTCCCACCACAAACCAAGGCCTGACCCGGCCCTGGCCCCACACGGGCATTCCGAGCATCCCAAGGTGTCTCGGGACATCGATCTCATCCAGCCTCTGACAGCAACCACGATGACTGTACAGAACCTCATGGAATCAAGGGTCAGTTGTGACCTCATGGTGCCTCATGGAATCAAGGAGACCATTGTGCAAATCACGGGCAGTATGGCTGCAAGGGTCAACAATCAAACACCGGGTTCCATAGAAACAAGGAGCCATTGTGACACAGTGGGACCGCATGGAGCCAAGGGAACCCTGTGACTCTGCTGGGGCTCATGAAACCAAGAAGCCATTGTGACACTGCAAGACTTCATGGAATCAAGGAGAATACTGTGACAGTGTGCGGACCCATGAAATCAAGGAACCATGGAACAGGTCTGCCTGCTTTGACCTCCTGGGGGCTGTTTGACAGGTCCCACTGAATTTGACATGTCAAGGTCCACTTCTCATCTGACTGTGAAGCACTGGGGCTCTGTGCTTTCCTTTCTATGGGAAAGAGCTCTCTTTCTTGTCTAGGCTTCTATGCCTGAAATTAGGATTCCACCTCTAAAATTCCCTATATGCAAGGGTTTCTCCCAAACAAAATCTGCCAATACAGTCAAGTGTGGCGAGACTCGGCCTCTGGTGACTGCCTCTCATCTGCCCCGGTGCTCGGTTGTTTCCTTCCTATGGAGGCCATTGTGACGATGTGGGGGGTTGTGGAGCCAAAGGGCATTGTTAAACTCTAGGACCTTGTGGAAACAAGGGAATCATTGTGACACTGTGAGTACCATGGATCCAAGGGGCCATTATGACATTGTGGACTCCTGAAGAACAATGGGGGCCATTGTGACACTTTGGGATCTTCTGTAATGCAGGGAACATTGTGACACTGCAGAGTACCACGGATCCAAGGGACCATTGTGACACTGTGGAGCCTCGTGGAACCAAGAACATCACTGTGGTTCTGTTGGGCCGCATGGTCCAAAGGGGCCAATGTGAAGCCACTGGACTTTGTGGAACCAAGAGCCAATTGTTGCATTTCAGGGCCTCATGGAGCCAAAGGGTCATTGTGATCCTGCAGGGCACCACGGATCCGTGGAGAAAAGTGTGGCATTGCAAGCCCCATGGAATCATGGTGACCATTGTGACACTGCAGGGCCTCACGGAACCAAAGGGCCACTGTGACCCTGCAGGGCCTCATGGAGGGAAGGGGCCATTGTGACACTATGGGAAATTGTGGAGCCACGGGGATCATTGTGGTACCACTGGAGCCCATGGAACCATGGTGACCCAGAGGAGCTTCATGGAACCAATAGATCATTATGACAGCCTGGGCTTTTGGAACCATGGAGAGCATTTAGATCCTTAAAGACTTGTGTAACCAAGGGGCCATTATGCCACCAGAGGGCATCATGGAAGCAAGAGAACCATTGTGACACTGCAGGGCCCTGTGGAACCAAGGCAACATGAAATAGGTGTGGCTGCCTTGGACTCCCAGGGGTCACCTGAAAGGTCTGTCAAACCTTGGAATGTGGTAGGCCACTCCCATCTGCCCCTGAAACACTGAGGCTCTGGGCTTTCCTTTGTATAGAAAAGAACTGTCCATCTTTTCCAGGTATCCATGGCCAAAACTTGGATTCCACCTCCAAATTTCTGTGTATCCAAGGATTACTGCCAGACAAAAGTTGCCAGGACAGACAGGTCTGGCTGGTCTTTGATTCCTGAGTGCCAGCACTTACCTGTTTTGCAAACACTGGAAAGGGCTCTGTGCTTTTCTTTTATGGAAGAAAAACAGCCCTCTTTTCCAGGCACAAATGTCTGAAATTTAGATTCCACCTCCATAATTTCAAATATCCAAGGGTTGGTCCAAGCAAACCTGCCAGGAGAGACAGGTCAGGCTTGCCTTGGCCTCTGGGGGTTGCCACTCATCAGCTTCTGAAACCTGGGGGCTCCGTGGTTTCCTTCCTATGGAGACCAATGTGACATTTGGGAGCCTTGTGAAATGAAGGGGCCATTGTGAAACTGCAGAGCACCATGGATCCAAGGGACATTGTGACACTGTGGAGCCTCGTGGAACCAAGGACATCATTGTGGCTTTGTTGGGCTGGATGGTCCCAAGGGACCATTGCAAATCAGCAATATGAGAGTTAGCCCAGCTGTAACTCAGAGTCAGCCAGATTTTACCCCTGAAGAACTGGGTGAGTTTCAAGTCCCAGGAGTCATTCTTTTAACTTAGGGTGAGCTTGAGAAGTCCCCCATAAGCCTTTAGTGTTGTTATGCTAAGTTGTCCAAGTTCTACTCCCCTATTGGTTTTTTGGTTACTTATTTCTTCTATATGTTAATGTTCTGGTTTTCTACCCCCAAGTATCTATGTTCTTGCTTCCCCCTTGACTCAGGTTTTAGGATCCTGCCCCTTGTACTGTGCTGCACTTCTCCATGTTTATTGTTGTCATGGTTTGAGTCAAACCACCACATTTGTTTTTCCCCCTGTTATTAAAGTTCCTTTTAAACAACTCCATTGATCCTGCTCCTTTTCATTTTCACCACCCTCGTCCTGAAGTCAGAGAACCAGAGAGGTTTATTGCAGCCAGCCTCATCGGGATATTTTGCGCCCAAACAGGGACCATGACATTCAGGGCTCCCCGTGTCAGTCATGTCAGCTGGGGTTAGCTGATGGATGGGTCAGTGCTCCCTGGGATTTTGGATTGTGCCAGGCTCGGCGGATTCATCGTTGCTTCAAGGGACCTTGGCCAGGATCAGCAGGGACAATGACGGTTTCACCGGCATAGGATTGCAGGTGGGTTTGGGGAAATGCAAGATATTCATTGCCCATTTAGTCACTGTGTTTTTACAGCATGCACCCATGTCCCATAATTAATTTGGAGTGTTCCAGTGGCTCTTCCCCATAAGGCAGAGAAAGAGAAAAATGGGCAGCCAGATGTTCAAAGTAGAAAGGAGCATATATGGATGCTTTCATTCTCACTGATCATGACAAAATATTTTCAAAGAAGAAATTAAAATCATTCATGAGGTGGATTATTAACAATTTTCCAGAGGCCTTTGCTGATGAAATCCATACCACTGAATTTTGGGTACTCAGTGGGAGTTAAACTGTACAATTTTTGATCAAAAGGGACCCCGTTGCACCCTGCGTGCTCCCCATCTTCCACACCACACTTGACCAGCAAGAAGTGTGTTGAAAACTCAATCCGTTGGTAACTCCTAACTCGGGAACTCCCCTCAAACCTGCCTTTCTCAAACCTTTAATGATGGTCCAAGATGGCAATGGCCATGCTGTCTTGGAGCATCATGCCCTGGAGACTCAAGACAGAACGAGCCAAAATATGGCTCAGGAGCCTGACCACCGTCCCTCCGTCTTGGCTCCTCCACTACCTGCTACCACAACTTTCACCTCTGCCCTGAAAAAAGCTCCAAACTCCACCCACACAACTGCGGGTCCGGCCCTCACTGTCAATCATTCCCTCTCCACCCTGGACCATGCCTCCAGTTAAGGAAGGAGACTGGCAAATAGCCTCAAAATTCCTCATAGCCCCCATATGTTATGAAAAAAGGGGGCAGAATCCCAGCTATCAGCCACTGGTTTGCAGGGAAATCAAGGATCTTTGTATCTAAAGACCATAGGAAGGAATTACCTTGCTTTAATGATCTAATGAGGGCCATGTTTACAGCACATTTCTCAAACACCGATGATTTAAAATATATTATGTTGTTGTCATTTACAGAATACACCCGGTGGGAAGAGGGATGGAAGTGTTTATAATGCTAATAGCAATGACTGTGCTAATAATGAGGCAAGGGTAGAATTGACAATCAACCATCCAGCTGGAGAAGGACAACACAGCCTACCAGATGATCAAGCAGTAGGTATCTCCAGAGAAGTATTGAATGATATCAAAGAGATGGCTTTGCAAGCTTTAATCCAGGTATCAGATGGTAGCATCCTCAATTTGAAATACTTTGGGTGGCTGCAGCTAAAGCTTTAGGACAATTAGACCATCTCGGGTGCCTGTTAAGTAAGCAAACCAATGCTACCTCCCTCACAATGAGTGGCCTGCTCTCAGACATAGAGACCATCAGACATGCCACCTTGCAAAACAGTGACAAAGTTTTTACTCTGGGCATATGGGCATGGCTGTGTAGACTCTGAGGGCATGTGTTGCATGAACCTCTCCAGCCACAGCGAGGCAATCCACAAGAGCATTCAGGTACTGAAGGAAGAGTTCAAGAAGCTTCAAGTGGAAAACAAAGACTGGTTCAATAAACTCTTTCAATCCAAGGGACTAAAATGTTGGATGATGTCTAGCTAAAACAGGACATTTAATTTTCTTAGCTGCTGTTGTATTGTTAATTGTCTCATGTTTGTTTGGATGCTTTTAGAAAGTCTTACAAAATTCTTTCAGTTCTATCTTTGTTGTAAAACAGAAAGGGGGAAGATACCCAACACAGGACCCTCATGGAGTCGTTGGAAGAGAGAATTGGAGGCCAGGATGGCACAAAAACCTCTCAGAGACTCAGTGTGGAAAGGGACATCCTTAAAAGTACCTAAAAGTATTCTTAAATTCATAAAGTACCTTAAAAACCTTGAGTATCTCAAAGTATTAATGAGCTCCACTGAGTGTGTGAAGGAAGCTCTCAAGGGACTCATTAAAGCAGAGAATTGGGGCCATGATTGCACAAACATCTCACAGAGTCTGTATCAAAAGGGAAACACCAAGTACCTTAAAATAACTGAAGTACCTTGAAGCACTAATGAGCCCCACTGAGTGTTGTTACTGACAAAGCCTCTCCAGGGACTAATTACAGCAGATAATTGGAGACCATGATTGCACAAACCTCTCAGAGACTCCAAGGCAAAAGCCAAACCCAAAGTTCTTTGACAAACCTGCAGTCCCTGCAGGGAGCATGAAGGAGCCCCCAGGGCCATTCCTGAGCAAGGCTCCCCAGGGACTCCTTCCAGCAGATCCTTGAGGCCACTGGGATGTGGGCTAGGGGGGGATGCTGAGGGCAGGACAAGGGGCTGACAGTGCCCAGCCTGGCTGGGGCTGTGCCAGGAGGCCCCAGGGCCTCAGGACAAGGTGTCTCCTCACAGCCCCTCGTGGCACAGACCCTGCTGTGCCCCAGGGCACCAAGACTTGGCTTCTCTTTGTCCCCACCTGTCATCAGCGCCTCCAGTTCACTGCTCTGCCTGGGACCTGGGGACACATTCTCAGTGGTGTTCCTCAGTGGGACCCATTAAAAGCCCAAGAAAGTTTGGAGTTGGATTCTGACTTGGAGTTCTGCAGAGGTTTCTTCAGCTCCCTCTCAGGGACTGGTGGTCAGGGCCTGAGCACAAAGCCCCAGAGGCTCATTAAAGTCCTTGTGCTATGTCTGTGCTGCTGAGCTGGGCTGGACTCCTGGCACAGAGGCAGCTCCTGGTAACCAAGAAGAGCTTCAAAAGCACATTTCTCTTGATGAGCAGCTCTTCTGCCAGCCCAGCAGGGCTGAGGCACTGCCTGCAGCCACCCCGGGCACAGCACAGAGGCACAGAGAGCTTCAATCAGTCAGAGCTGGGAAGGTGCTGAGAAGTGCCTGGGGCAGAATCACTGCCAGCCCTTGGCACAGGAACCTCTGGCTGCAGGACAATGCAGCTGCAGCTCCTGGAGCCATCTCCTAAAGCTGGAACATCCCAATGCCTGCAGACCTTGTGAGTACATTCTCTGATTGTCTCTTGTGCAGAGCAGCCAGGGGTGCCCAGGGCTGTCCTGCAGAGCAGGGTCCTGCAGCCCAGGGTGCTGTGCTGGGGCAGGGACTCTGCTGCCTGCCAGGGACAGCTCTCAGCCAGCCCTGGCAGCTGCTCCCAGCACGGGGGGACAAGGTCTGGGTGGGAGGAGACAGCTGGTAAGGCTTGGAAGTGTTCTACTTGTGTGGGGGAGGATGCTGCATTGTTCAGGACTGCTCCCAGCATGGCATTAAACTGGAAAACATTTGCAAATAGAATAAACAGGGAGCCCAGAAAGGCAGGGGCTGCATAAAAGAGAAAATTGTGCTTTTTATTCTACTACTCTAGGTTACCTAGATGGGAATTTGCACATAGATATTAATCTCTCAGTTCACATTTAGAAAAAAAAAAAAAAGTTATCTCAGATGAGAGTAAACCAGATGCTGACAGAAATCAGCACAGGGCTCCTCACAGGCAGCATCAGTGTCACTTTTCCAGCCTCCTCAGGGTTTCTCAGACGTTGCCATCAGAGCCTGCAGAGCCAGAGCTGCCCCTGGGCAGTGCCTGAGCTGGGAGGGGTCTGCAGGGCAGAGCTGAGCCCCCAGGGCTGGGCTGGGCTCTGGCAGCACTGGCAGAGCCCAGCCCTGGGCACAGGGAAGCAGCTGCTGGCAGGGACAGCTTCAGGCAGCAGAGCCCTGGGCAGGCAGAAGGGGGAAAGTGACACCAGGCTGTGCTGGGATATTTCAAATCCTCTCCAAACACAACTATTCCATGAATACTTTTTTACAGATCTCCATGCCAAGGCACAGCAAATATCCAACAGCAGCTCCATCAGCCACTTCCTCCTGCTGCCACTGGCAGACACGTGGCAGCTGCAGCTCCTGCACTTCTGCCTCTTGCTGGGCATCTCCCTGGCTGCCCTCCTGGGCAACGGCCTCATCATCAGCGCCGTAGCCTGTGACCACCACCTGCACACGCCCATGTTCTTCTTCCTGCTCAACCTGGCCCTCAGCGACCTGGGCTCCATCTGCACCACTGTCCCCAAAGCCATGCACAATTCCCTCTGGGACACCAGAACCATCTCCTACACAGGATGTGCTGCTCAGCTCTTTTTCTGTCTCTTCTTCATCTCAGCAGAGCTTTGCCTCCTGACCATGATGTGCTACGACCGCTATGTGTCCATCTGCAAACCCCTGCACTACGGGACCCTCCTGGGCAGCAGAGCTTGTGCCCACATGGCAGCAGCTGCCTGGGCCAGTGCCTTTCTATATGCACTGCTACACACAGCCAATACATTTTCCCTGCCCCTGTGCCATGGCAATGCCCTGGGCCAGTTCTTCTGTGAAATCCCCCAGATCCTGAAGCTCTCCTGCTCCAAATCCTACCTCAGGGAACTTGGGCTTCTTGCTGTTAGCGGTTGTTTGGTGTTTGTTTGTTTTGTGTTCATTATTTTCTCCTATGTGCAGATCTTCAGGGCTGTGCTGAGGATCCCCTCTGAGCAGGGATGGCACAAAGCCTTTTCCACCTGCTTCCCTCACCTGGCCGTGCTCTCCCTGTTCCTCAGCACTGGCACATTTACCTACCTGAAGTCTCCCTCCATCTCCTCCCCATCCCTGGATGTGTCCCTGTCAGTTCTGTACTCGGTGGTGCCTCCAGCCCTGAACCCCCTCATCTACAGCCTGAGGAACCAGGAGCTCAAGGCTGCAGTGTGGACACTGATGACTGGATGGTTTCAGAAGCATTAAACTGCTGGCCAGTTTCTGCCAATCACTTATAATAAAAGTAACCTTCAATACTTCTTGATGGTTTCGTTTTTGAGGTTCTTTGTCTTTGTTTTAAATTTTAAATATTTTCTACAAAGTGATGTCATTTTTTGTGCTAACTTGGTGTTGCTAGTGCTGCTGCCGTGGCCCTGCCCCGCTGCCCTGGTGGCCCTGGTGTTGCTGCAGGGCCTCAGTGCTCTCGGGGCCGGGCACAGCCCTGGGGGTGGCAGTGCCGGGGCTGCAGCAGGGACAGGCCATGGGCACTGCTGGGGCAGCGCTGACGCCTCAGCCCAGGGCCTGGGGGCTCCAGGCTCCTTGCCCAGGCTCTCTCAAGAACATGTCCAGGCCAATGCTCAGTCCCAGGCTGGCCGTGGGCAGGCTGGGGGCAAACAGCATGGCTGAGGCTCTGCAAGGGCCCTGGGGGAGATGGGAAAGAGCAGCAGAGCAGGGGCTGATCCATCCCCAGTGCGCTGCACAGCCCAGGGCAGCGTCCCAGAGCATCCTGATGGAGCTGCCAACAACATCCCCCCTCTGCAGCCCTGGCCTCTCCCCCAGCTCACACAGGTGCCCCATCCTTGCAGGCACAGACACGGCAGCACTGGCTCAGCAGCCCCTGTTTGCATTGCACACAGCAGGGAGAGCACCCCCATGCTGTTGGTGTGGGGACATGAACCTGAGGGAGCACAAATGCCATCAGCCCCTGGGGCCAGCAAGGGCTGGGGGACAGCAGGGAAACCACTCAGCTTTGTCCTGGCCTCTGCAGTCAGCCGGAAAGTTTGTTCCCATCAGCTGGGAGTTTCCTGTCCCACTGCAGACAGTGTTGCTCAGAGCCAGGGCTGCCTGGCAACCACCCCCAAACTGCCCTGAGCATTTCCTTGGCTTCACCTTTGCTTTCTTTCCTCTTCCTGATGCAAATTTCTTCCTACTAACATCCCTGTTTGCCCTTTCCTCTCTGGCCCCACTCCCCATTGCAGTTCCTGACTTGCCACCATGGGAACGTCCCTTGGGCAGCAGGATCATCCTACAAGTGCTGCAGGAATTGTCTGCAGGCTCCTGCATTGCCTGGTGCCGCTCCCTTGCCAGAGGCACCCCAGGCCAGGGGGGCACATCTGGGCTGCTGTGTCTGGCTCTGGAGCTCCCTGTTCTGGGCAGTGAGGAGGAGCTGCAGAGGCTCTGCAGGACTGACAGGATGGGCTTTGGGGCTGGCAGGAGAAGCTGAGGGACCTGGGCTGCTGGAGCTTCTCAAGAGGAGGCCCAGGGCTCATCGTGCAACTGCTCCAAGGGTGGTTTCAGAGAATCCCAGAATCAGCAAGGTTGGAAAAGACCTTGGAGATCATCAAGTCCAACCTGTGCCCTGACACCGCCTTGTCTCCTCTGAGCCTCCTCTTCCTCAGTATAAACAACTGCAGGTCCCTCAGCCACTCTTCACAAGACTTGTGTTCTAGACCCCTCCCCAGCCTTGTTGCCCTTTTCTGGACACGCTCCAGCCCCTCCATATCCTTCCTAATTTGGAGACTCAGAACTGCAAAGAGCTCTCAAGGTACTGCCCAACCAGTGCCAAGCATAGGGGAGGAATCCCTGCCCTGTTCCTGCTGGCCACACCATTCCTGTGCCAGGCCAGGAGCCATTGGCCTTCTTGCCCACCTGGGCACACCTCTGGCTCATGTCCAGCCTGCTGTCCATCAGTCCCGGCAGGTCCCTTTCTGCCTGGCGGCTGTGCAGACACTCTATCCCCCACCTGTAGTGCTGCAGAGGTTGTTGTTGCCAAAGTGCAGCTCCCGGCACTTGGACTTGTTGAACCTCACCTTTCTGATTTTAAGCCCTGGATCCAGCCTGTCCATAGCCCTGTGTAGAGCCCCCCTACCCTCCAGCAGATCAACACTCCCAGACAACTTGGTATACATGGTTCCATGATGCCCCAGAGTGTCCTAAAGGTCTCCATGAGTCCATGAAGCCTCCCAGTGTCACAATGTCCCTTTGGTTCCATGGGACCTCTTGGTGTCACAAAGTCCTTTGTATCCATAGGCCCTGCAGTGTCACAAAGGCCCTTGGTCCCCCAAGGGCCTGTAGTGTCACAATGGATCCTTGGTTCCATGAGGTCTGGCAGTGCAGCAATGCTCTCCTTGGTTCCACAGTGTCACAATGGCCTCTTGGTCCCATGTGCCACCAGGGTGTCAAACATGTTTCCTTTATTCCAGGAGTCCCTGAGGAGCAGCACTGGCCCCTTGGTTCCATGGGGCCCTGCAGTGTCATAATGGCCCCATTGTGACACCAGGTTCTGCTCTGTCACAATGCTCTGCATGGTTCCACAGGCCCTGCAGGGTCACAGTGGCCTCTTGGCTCCATGAGGCCTCAGAGTGCCACAAGGAATTCCTTGGTACTGTAGTGTCACAATGGAGCCCTGGTGACACAAGATCCTGCTGTGTCACCTGGGGCACTTGGTTCCTCGGGGCACAACAGTGTCACAATTGTTCCCTGAGTTCCCAGAGTCCTTTCAATGGAGCAATGGCCCCTTGATTCTATTGTCTCCTGGATCTCACAACTGCTCCATGGCTGGTTTCAGAGAATCACAGAATGAGCAAGGTTGGGCATTGAATTCCAGCACACACCTCAGCTCTCTGATGATCCCAGCACCATGCTGGGCCCTGTTTCAGACTGGAGCAGAGCAGATGTTGATGGGACAGGAGCCCTGCGGGTCGGTCAGGGACCTGCAGCCTGCAAGGTGCTCTGC
The DNA here is from genome assembly GCF_047830755.1 of Zonotrichia albicollis. Taxonomy (NCBI): domain Eukaryota; kingdom Metazoa; phylum Chordata; class Aves; order Passeriformes; family Passerellidae; genus Zonotrichia; species Zonotrichia albicollis. The sequence goes on along the minus strand of NW_027428428.1, from coordinate 2,072,479 downwards.
TCTCCCTCAGGTGCTCTCAGAGAGATCCAATCCCAGCTGGGCAGCTCAAGGCACAAGTGGCATTGCCTGTTCATGGGCACACAGCTGATGTCTGCCTGGATAGGGGCACAGGTTTTATTACCTCTTAGTTTCATAATATACAAGCAAATCTTTATTATCTGGGTCATTTGAGTACTTTTAAGAAATGGCAACATTTTCCCACAATGAACAGAATTTATCTGGAGTTGTACTGAAGGCAGAAAGAAAAATACTGATCTTGCCTTCTACTTGTGTCACCAATATTCTCTTTATTATTTCCTCTCCCTCCTCCTTCAAGTGTTTGCAGCTCTCTTGTTTAAATGGCCATGTTGAAGGACATCTCTTCATTTAGAGGAACTGGATCCATGTACTTCCTACTGCTCTCAGATTTCCTCCTTCAGGTGCTCTCTGGTCATTCAAGTGCCTCTCAACTAACTGGTTTCATCCTTTCAGCTGCAGGAAGGTGCCCAATCTTTCTGAAGTTAAAATTAATATATAATTAATCAATATTTTAATTGTGTTTATATCACAGAATTACCTTTTCATATGTTCTTGTCCAAAACTGTTCCTGTCTGGAAATCCCTTGGCGATGGGGGACATGTTAGATGGCACTGGGAAATCTCAAGAGAGCTGAGGGAAGAGCTGTGATGGTTGTTAAACTGTTCAAATGTCCAACTTCTGTTTGTTGACAAGAAACCTTTCTGTGCCTCTGAGTGTCACCAGGCCCTGACCCCAAAGGACACAAACCTGATTAGCTGTGGTTCCCACTGCAAGGGCTGCACTTGCACCTTGGCTCTGCACAGGAGAGCTCTTCATCCCCTTTCTCTCTTTTCCTCCCTCTGGGCATGGAGGGAGCTCCTGACTTCAGCATGTGACTCATGTGTGCAAAGAGCAAATGTGGGCAGAATTGGGGCAGGGAGGGTTTGGGGGGGACCTTGGGATCTGTGCTGGGCACAGAAGGTGTTTTCCATGTCTCTGAGACTGTCTGCTGTGCAAAGTGGATTTAATATCCAGCAGAGGAATGACTTTTGCATTTGATGGAGCTGTGCCTTCCCTTGCTTTTGTTGGCTGACAAGAAATGAACATCCCTCTGTGTCTTGGGCAGCTCCTTCTCCAAGGAAAGCAGGTGGGACTTGGAGCCAAGGAGGTGAAAGCTGCAGGTGCAGCCTGGGCTGGAGGGAACTCAGATTTGCACAAGGCTGCTCTGAGTGCCAGTGCTTGGATGGGGGAAATGGTGGGGTGGGGGTAGGGACAGAGTCTGATTGATTGTCAGCCATGGAGTGTCTTGATTTTCATATCCATTCAAAATGCATGAGGAGGTACTTGGATGCAGTGTCAATTGGAGACTGCACATATCAATGAATTATCAGGAAAAAAAAGCTAAACAGGACCTGAAAAATCCTTTCTCACTGTCTTTTTAAATATATTGCATTCACTGCAGATATACTACTGAGATCTGTCTAATTAACCACAAATGATTTGAAAATTAAAATCAAATTATCCCCAGAGGCTTGGCTTGTTCAGGTGTTCTGAATGTTAATGAGCCCTGGGACACTGAATTCCTGCACTCAAGAGCTGAAGGCTGAACAAGCCTCTGGAGCAGGAAAATTCAGCAGCAGCCTCCAAGGTGCTGAGGATGTCAGCAGCCCCCACTGAGGCCATCCCTGCCCAGAGACCGTGGGGGAATGGGCAGACAAGGAGAGCGTCCCTGGGGCTGGGGCAGCACAACTCAGAGGCACCAGCGGCTCCAGCTGGGCAATGGAGTGTGGAATGTGGCTGGGAAAGCCCTGCCTGGGCTGGGCCAAGCAGGACAGACAAGCCCTGACCCCTAAACGCCAAACAATTCTCTCAAGGAGACATTTTAAAAGAACTACAATTGCTTGTGTACTGTGAGTTGGACTCCCTAGAGATATACCAACTGGAGATTCTCAGGAACTCAAAATAACAAAACAGCCTTTACTGGCAACTTTAGAAAATCAGAGAAACTTTGGCAAAATGTTGTTTATGACACTATAGTGCCTTTGTTTGTTAATTATAGATCTTTCTAATCTTGAGATTCTTAAGTAATGTACTGATGAGTATGTTGGTTTCAGTGCTGGTTTATTATTTATGTATTTATCTTTTTGTGAGATAGGATTACAAGAAAGGTACAGTAGGCTTAAAATTTTAAAAGGGTATAAATAAAAATTTATTAAAAGTAAAATTAAATAAAAGGTAGTAAGAATTAAAATTAATTTTTTAGAATACTTTTTTTTTCTTTACATCTTTTTCATTTTACTGAAAATGTAAAGAAACTAAACTAGAAATTGTTATTTCACTATTTCTAGAATCATTTTTTTTTCTTTACTGTGGAGAGAAGTTTTTCTTGTTAAGTTTATAGAGAGTTTTTTACAAGAGGTAAAAATAGGTTGTTTTTTGTTCTTAGTTTTGTCATGGATAACAGTTGTCTGGGGATCTTTGTTATTGTGATGTTTTTTTATTGCTACAAGCTTTTTTACAGCTTGTTGATAAGTCATGTCAACTTAAGGGGTATTGTTTTAAAGATGAGCTGTTTAAAGGTAAATGTTTTTATTACTTTCTTTTTAAATTATTTTTATCTTAGACAATAGAGATCTTCTCTTGGGGATACTGGATTACTTTTTTTTCCCCTGTTTAAACTCTTTGTAAAATTACAGTTATTTTAGCATTTATTTATTTAACATGCAGGTTTTTCTTTGATTAATTTGTAATATTTTTATTAATTTTAATTTTTTTATAGTTTTATATGTTATAAAGAAAAAGAGATATTTTATTATAGTTTATAAGAAGATTTTAGTTTTAAGACTAAGGTATTTTTTTCTTCTTTTTGGGGGGAGGGATTTACCTTTTTACTGACTTTTATGATTTTATGGGTTTTTTTAATATATATTATAAATATATATATATATATATATATATATATATAATATAATATATATATATATTTTTTTTTTAATTGAGGGAGGATTGAAGTATTGAAAGGATTTACACCTGACCCGCTGATAACTTGTGGAGGAAGTTGTGGTTGAGTTGTATTAGGATTGCTTTTATGACTGCTTTGGGGCTTTTTATTGCGTTTAATATTAGTTGTAGGGTTATTTTGTATGGGTTGTAGGTTGTAGAAGTTTTTAGTTTTAATTGTGTTGGGGGAGGGGATTTGATGGTAAGATTTTAATTGCTGTGGCCAGTTTTGTTCTGGTTGGGGTTTAGTAGCCTCTTTTGTTTTCCTGTTTGGGAGTTGTTGGGGTTTGGTTTGGTGAGAATGGGGGTGATGGGGAAGGGGGTCCTGGGGAGGGGAGAAGGGGCTCAGCCCATGGCCGGATTGCTTGGTTTGGTTTGGTTTGGTTTGGTTTGGTTGAGATGGGGGCCGCTGCTTCTTTGTTGACTGGAAAAGAAAGAGGAGGTTCCTGGGTTTTTTCATCTTTAACATATGTGTTTAAAAGAAGCATATTCAGTATCTTTGTGGGTTAACAGATTGTCAGTTACACAAAATTTTTGTATTACTTTTTAAAATTCTTCTCATGTCAAACTACAACAGACATTCAATCAACAAATCCACATCTCAGAGCATTGACTTGGCCCATTTGACTTCACAAACTCTAAGCCTGTTCAGTTTCATGTTACTCAAAATCTACAGGAGCAAAGAAACATAAGAAGACATGGAAAGAGAGAAAGACAAAAAAGATACAGAGAAGCACACACAGAGCTACCAAACCCTGGATTCCAGCGGTGTTCAGATGGAAATTCCAAGAGGACCCAGGGTCAAGATGTGTGCTTGCCTTGTGGTCAGCCTTCAATTCCCCTTGGTCTCGCTGGGCCCTTCCCCCAGGTGGGACTTGGTCTCATTTGGTCCCTCAGGAGCTGGGCTGGGGCTGCAGAGGTGGCTGTGGAGCATTGCCTGTGCTGTGCCAGGACTGGCAGCCACTGCTGGGCTGGGATAGAGGCTCTTGGGGGATTGGGGCTCCAGGGCAGGGCAGGGCTGGGGCTCCAGGGCAGGGCCTGGAGCTGCCCCTTCCTCCCGCCACACATGAAAAGTTTTGATCCAACAATCTCCTCCAGTCTTTCACAACAGGCAATGTTAGAGGGGGAACCCCAATTCTGGCCATGGGCACCTGGCCGAGAAGGACAGTTCCATAGGAAGGAAAGCACAGAGACCCAGAGTTTGGAAAGAAGCTGAAAGGCTCACTAGGCCAAGGCCAGCCAGACTTGTCAGGAATGGCAGATTTTGTCGGGAAGCAGTCTTTGGATCTAGGGAGTTGTGGAGGTGGAGCACCAATCTCACCCATGGACACCTGGAGAAGCAGCACAATTCTTTCCCGTAGAAAGGAAAACACGGAGCCTTCCCCAGTGTTTTGGGGAAAGATGATAGGTGACCCTTGCAAAACCACTGCCAGAAAAACTTGTCCTGGCAATATTCCTATGGGAACAATCCCTGGATAAAAGAAAGTTTGGAGGTGAAATCTCAATTCAGGCCATGGGTGCCTGGAGAAGAAGGAGAGTTCTTTTCCATCAAAAGGAAAGCACAGAGCCCCAGTATTTCAGCAGCAGATGAGAAGCGACCTTCAACATGCAAAGTTGGACCAGTCAGGCAGTCCATGGGAGGTAAAACCAGCCAGACCTGCTCTGTGTTCCCTTGGCTTTATGGTGCTCCATAGTGTCACAATGGTGCCTTGATTCCATAAGGCCCCATAGTGTCACAATGGTCCCAATGATTCCATGAGTCCCTGCAGTGTCACAATGGTCTCTGTGGTTCCCTGTCAGGACCCAGGACATCCCTCTGGCTGTCCTGAGCAGCCAAGACCCCTGTCAGGGGTCTCAGAGACCCTGACACAGAGCCCAAAATGCTCCTGTGGTTTTGATTATGACCCGTGGAGAAAATTACCAACCTTGTATGAAGATCAGCAAGCCACAACAGTTTAAATAGAATATTAGTGAAGTTATCACAGGGTGGAAAAACAGATTTTTGCATTTTTGGTATCAGGGTTCAGGAGGCAAGATGGAGGGAACTAAGTGTGTCCAGCCTTTCTCCTTCTTCTTGGCTTCCATCTTCTGCTGTGGTGTTGGCACTTGCAGATTGGTTTAGAGTAGAAGCTCACTGTCTAACATAGGTGATAGGTTTTGGAAAGTAATTGTAAACATTGTATACATAGTTATTGTATAAAGACATAACACTGCCCTGTGGGCAGGCAGAATGCCTCGGACTGTCTTTGTGAGCTGACCTCGGCAGGGCACTAGAAAATTTTTAATAGACAAGATAAAATAAACAACCCTGAGACCGAGAAATGAAGAGCCCTGACTCCTTCTTCAAGCGCCGGGCTGGGAAAAGAGACTTTCAAACTTTTCTCGGGGTCACTCTGATAAGCTAATGATCCCGACAGTTCCCCAGGCCCCACAATGCCATGTGACTCCTCTGTTCCAAGCAGCTTGCAATGTTACAATGGACCTTTGGATCCTGGTGGTTTGTGGTGTCACAATGGTCTCCCTTTGGCTGCACAGTGTCACAATGGACAATTGATAACAAGAGGCCACTCTGTGTCACCCTGAAGCTTTGGTTCCATGAAGCCTTTAGTGTCACAATGAACCCTTGGTTCAATGGAGTTCCACAATGTCACCATGGCCCCTCGGTTCTATGCAGCCCTGCAGTGTCACAATGGTCTCCTTTGGTTGCCCAGTGTCACAATGGACCACTGATGTCATGGGGCCTTGCAATATCACCCTGGACCTTTGGTTCCATGCAGCCCCGCAGTGTCACAAAGGCCTCTTGGTTTCACAAGGCCCCACAGTATCACAATGGTCTTCTTGGTTCTGTGAGGATCCCCAGGGTCACAATGGTCTCACTAGTTCCAAGAGGTTTCAAAGTGTCACAAGGCTTTCCTTATTCCATAGGGCCTCACAGTGTCCCAATGATTCTATGAGTTTCAATGATTCTGTGACCTTGGTTCCATGAGGCTCTGCAGTGCCCAAATGGTCTCTCCATTAGGTTCTATGAGGTCTTGCAATGTCACAATGGATCTTTGGCTCCATGGGGTCTTGCAGTGTCACAATGGCCCCTTGGTTTGATGGGGCCTCAGTGTCACAATGATCCCTACATTCCATGGAGCCACACAGTGTCAGTACTGTCCCTTGGATTCCATGAGGCCCAGCAATGTCACAGTGCTCTCCATGATTCCATGAGGCCTCACAGTGTCACAACGGCCCCTTGGTCTCATGAGGTCCCACAGCGTCACAATGGTCCCTTGGTGTCACAGGGCCCCACAGTGTCACAATGGTCCCTTGGTTGCATGGCCCTGTGCTGCTGCATTCCCCCCTGCCCTTCTCAGGCCGCCCTGTCAGCTGAGAAATGCTCCTTGGGGCTCGGCCTTGGCCAACAGTCCCTGGGCTCAGCTCCTCTGCAGCTCATCACAAACACTGTCTGCTCCAGGCACTGCTGCTGCCCAACCAGCTCCTGCTTCCTTTAGCAGCAGCCCTGGGAACTGTTTCTGTTCCCTCAGTGGCGCAACATCCCTGTTCTTACACTGCCAAAGAAAGCTGTTGGTGCCAAGTGCAGCCAGGATGAGCCATTGCTGGGACTGGAGCCCCTCTCTTGGGGCCCTGCACACAGCGCTCCAAAAGGAGCCCTTGGAGCTCTCCTGGGCCAGCGACTCCCTCTGAGTGGGGCCTCTCCCAGCCGGGAACTCTCCCGTTTGCTGCACTCGGGGATCCCGAACAACGACGGATCCTGGGCTGATCCCCCCACTCCTCCAGGCTTAACCCTTTGCCCTTTGCTGGGGAGATGCCAAAGGATCCTCAGGGAGCATTTCCTGCCCTCGGGGAATTTCTCACAGGTGCCTTGCACTGACTCTTTGTGTCTGTGTGCACACAGGAGTGCCTGTGCTGGGGAAATGTGGCAGAAATGCTGCTCTCTGAGGGGTTGGAGCGCCTTGGATAGCTGAGCCAGTCAGGCCTGTAAGTAAGGGTGAGTCACAATCTGTAAGCGAATTTAAATGCTGCTAAGTGTTTTTCTTTTGCTAATTTGTGAAGTTTAATATAAATTACAAGCTAAGTTGAATATTGTTAGGTGTTATTCCACTGTGTAATCATTACGTCCTAGGTTATTAGTAAGGTTAAATAGTGTTAAGTGCTGTTCTTTTGTTAAATGCTGAAGTCTAGGGTGTCAGTCAAGTCCTGTTAAGTTTGAGTTCTGTTTAGCTTTTGACCAGTATTCCTTTTATCCTTCTCCTCTTTTGCCACACACATGCATGCATTAATTTATTAAAAATATGGATGTTGATCTAGTACCAATATCCAACGGTGACGGACAAAGACTCTTTAACATTTTAAAGTTAGAAAGTGTATGTTTAGTGCGGGATAGCTCCCAAATACACACCACAATTTACAGGTGATTACGGAGTGCTTTTATCTATACAAATATTTAATACCCAAAATACAAATGCATATTCATAACTTTGGTACATCCCATTCCCCACTTAGTATGGTCACACACAAGCCCAGGAGCAGTCCTCATTTCATTTCTCATTTGATTGCCTGGATTTGGTTTGGTTTTGTCGTTGCTTTGTTCCCTTGGTGTGCCTGAAGTGCCCAGTCAGGAGCAGAGTGACTCTTGCCAAGGAACTTCTGTGCTGCTGTCCCTTAATATTAAATCTGGTTTTTGCTGATCCCTTGCTGGGGATTTTTTCAGCGCTCTCAAGTCCTTGTTCATACCAGGGTGAAGGAGCCCTGGCCCAGGCTCTGGTCCTGGGGGACACGGGGACGCTGCCAGGGGGTCCCTGTCCCCCTGTGCCAACCCCAGGGCCCCGGCCCCCCATCCCCATGTCAGGCTCTGGGGTCAATCTCGTGGAACATCCTCTGGGGGAGGCTGTGGGGCCGGGGGCGGGGGGACCCTGGCGGACAGGGGACCCTGCTGTGCACGAGCAGGGTTGGACTACTCTGGGGGGAGCTGTGAGGGGGCCGGGGCAGAGTGACCTCCCCAGGGACCTCACACAGCCCCTTGTGATGTCACACAGCCCCTGTGATGTCACACTGCCCCTGTGATGTCACACAGCTTCTCTGATGTCACATATTTCCCCCTGTGATGTCACACAGCCACCTGTGATGTCACAGCCAACTCTTTGACCTCACCCTAGAACATCATGCAGCTGCACTGCGATGTCACAAATCTACCCTGGGATGTCAGATTCTGTTCTGTGATGTCACAGCCTGCTCTGTGATGTTACACAGCCACCCAGTGATGTCACAACCCCCTCTGTGGTGCCACAGAGCCGCCCTCTATGAAGGCGGGATCTTCTCTATGACCTCACAACCTATTCTATGATGACACAGACAGCTCTGTGATGTCACAATCCCCTCAGTGATGCCACAAGACCCTCTTTGTGGTGTCATACCGACCCTCTTTGATGTCACAACACACACTTTGACCTCACAGCCAGCTCTATGATGATATTCAGCCATGCCATGATGTCACAGGCTGCTCTGTGGTGTCACACAGTTCCCTCTATGATGCTGTAGCTGCTCAATGACCTCACACAACAAACTCTGTGATGTCATAGCCCAACCTGTGACCTCACACAGCCCAGTCTTTGCTGTCACACAGCCCCTTGCTGACATCACAGCTGCTCTGTGCCTCTATGACACAGCCCCAGAGGCGCTGCTGTGACACAGCCCCCTCTGGGCCTTCCCACAGCCCCTGCCAGTGCTGAGCCCCTGTGAGCTCTGTCTGTGCCCTGCTGGTGTCCCTGAGGGGCCCTGGCAGTGCCCCAGCCCTGCTGGGCTGTGCACAGGAGCTGCTCCTGGCCAGAGCTGTCTCTCTGCAGCGCTGCCCTTGCCAGGAGCTGCCTCTGGGCCAGGAGCCCGGCCCAGCTCAGCAGCACAGACACAGCACATGGACTTCAATGACCCTCTGGGGCTTTGTGCTCAGGCCCTGAACATCAGTCCCTGAGAGGGAGCTGAAGAAACCTCTCCAGAACTTCAAGTCAGAATCCAACTCCAAAGTTTCTTGGACTTTTAATGGGTCCCACTGAGGAACACCACTGAGAAAGTGTCCCCAGGCCCCAGGCAGAGCAGAGAATGGGAGGCAGTGATGACAGGTGGGGACAAAGAGAAGCCAAGTCTTGGTGCCCTGTGCCCCACAGCAGCAGGGTCTGTGCCACCAAGGGCTGTGAGGAGACACCTTGTCCTGAGGCACTGGGGCCTCCTGGCACAGCCCCAGCCAGGCTGGGCACTGTCAGCCCCTTGTCCTGCCCTCAGCATCCCCCCCAGCCCACATCCCAGTGGCCTCAAGGATCTGCTGGAAGGAGTCCCTGGGGAGCCTTGCTCAGGAATGGCCCTGGGGGCTCCTGAATGCTCACAGAGTTTTTCAAAGGACTTTCGGTTTGGCTTTTGCCTTGGAGTCTCTGAGAGGTTTATTGCAAATGTGGCCTCCAATTATCTGCTGTAATTATTCCCTGGAGAGGCTTTGTCAGTAACAACACTCAGTGGGCTCATTAATGCTTCAGGGTACTTCAGGTATTTTAAGGTACTTGGTGTTTCCCTGTTGATACAGACTCTGTGAGTGGTTTGTGCAATCATGGCTCCAGTTATCTGCTTTAATGAGTCCCTTGAGAGCTTTGTACTGACACTCAGTGGGGCTCATCAATGCCTTGAGATACTCAAGGTTTTTAGGTACTTTGGATTTTTGTTCTCACACTGAGTGTTTGAGAGGTTTTTGTGCCATCCTGCTCTCCAATTCTCTCCTTTAAGGAGTCCATGAGGAGCCTTGTTGGGGATGGATCTCAGTGGGACCCATTAGTGCTCTGAGACACTATGGGTGTTTTCTCTGCCTTTGACTCCTGGCAAGGTTTGTGCAATCTCCTGCCAGGCCCTGAGGTTCCAGGGCTCAGCTCCAAATGCACAGTGAGGATCATGAGGATCAAGCCTGTCCTGGCGAACCATTGCTCTGCCTTGATTTCTCTCTGCTCCAGTGCAGTTCGTTAGGAGGGTTTCCTTTGACAGGTATAAAAATAATTCAAAGAGCTTCTAGGAAATATGTATTCCTATTTTAAAGGGTGTCTTTTATTGCTGTTCTTACTATAAAAGAGCTGATTGCAGCATTCAGTGACTGATATTGATCCAGGGACTCTCCTAAGGAGCCCTGGCCTGGTCACAGAAGCAGTGCCTTGAGCTCTGAGCCAGTGTGGACAACCTTGCTCCACATTCCCCAAGCCTATTGTGTCTCTCCTCACTGACCTGGGACCTGCTTTGCTTGGAGAACTGGCTGCACTCAGCCAAAAAGGGATTTTCCTTTTTTTCTTTTTGAAGCAATCTAAAACTCCTGAGTTTCCCCACTGCAAACAGACATCCTCTTCGAGTGTGTGCCAAGCCCAAGCTGCCACCAGGAGCACTCCAGACCTGCCCTGGGCCAGCTGTGAGGGTGGACCATCATCCCAACATGCACTGGGCCGTTGCAAGGGACTGTTGCCGCAGACACTGCAAGGACCCCACTGCTGGGTTTGGGTGCCATGGCAACCCCCATCAGTTCAGGTTTTCTTGGAAACCAGCCCAAGGAGCCATTTCTGAAGCCAGGTTCCATGGCCACTTGCCTGCAGAGCTGTTGCTGCCCTTGGCTGCCATGGCAACCCTCAGGACAAAGCAGTGCCAGGGCTGCTCCAGGTACAATTGCAGTGACACTCCTTGGTTCCACCAGATGCCATGACAATGGCCACGGGGACCCGGTCCTTGGTTTGGTGCCATGGCAACCAATGCCCGGAGCTGTTGTGATGGTTGGTGGCCATGGAAAGCTGCCCTGGCCCTTGCTCAGGGCTGGTGTCAGTGCCCAGAGGCAGAGGGGATCCCTTGCTGGGGGCTGTGCCATTGCCACCTGCCCTGTGCCGCGCTGGCCGCTCAGGCATCAGGAACCAGCAGCCACCGGCACTGCCAGGGCCAAAGGCCAGGTCAGCCAGACATAAAGGGCAGGGCTGGGCACTGTTTCCATTGCAACCGGCACTGGGGGGACACCTGGGTCACCTGGCCTGGCAGTTGCCATGGAAACTCCTGGCAGGGACTGAGGGCACAGCCCCTGGCACTGAGACACTGCTGGGCCGGGTGCTGAGCACAGGGCTGAGCACACAGAGATGGTTTTGTTCTTGCTGAGCTGCAGCACAGCCAAGGCCTGTCCTGCCCCTCGTCCAGCCACGCTGGGGAGGGGCTGGGGCTGCGGGGGAGCTGGGCAGGGGACACAGCCAGGACAGGGGACCCCAACTGAGCCCGGGCATACCCCAGACCAGAGCACATCATGCTCAGGGTATGAAGGGGGGAACAGGGAGGAAGGGGGGAATTTTGTAGGGAGGGCTTTTGCCTTCCCAGGGAACGCTTAGGCAAGAGGGGGCCCTGTTTCACCCGTGGGCAGGGTCACTACCAAAGACACAGACACCAACTGAAGGAATTGTGTCATTTATATCATGCACAGCTGCAAAGATTTACAAAAGGATAAGCTCAGAAAAGCACATCATCATTAGCAAAGAATTACAAAAGAAGCTCAGCAATCCATCATAACCCATCATTACATTTTGATGACGAATTCCTTGGTGAAACACCAGAGGTGTTTGTGGCAGACAAAGATTCCGGCTGACTATCAAAGTACACCTTACAGATACCAGTAGTACTTTAGTGACAGCATTCTTCATTCTTTTTTCTCAATCTCATTCCAATTAGGAACAAGAATTCTGTTGTCCCTGGAGCTGGCACCTTTTTAATTCCAGAATAATGCCCCCAGGCCCTTTGCTGTTCAGCTTTCCCATGCTGTCTGTGGCAAACAAGGCTTGGGGAGCCCTTTCCCCTCTGGTTGGAAGGGGCCGGGTCCCAGTCCCTTATGGGCACCCAGGTTCCTGGATGGAATTCCTGTGCAAGTCCCTCAGGGTCACAGCAGCCTTCACATGGAGCCCCGTGGATCAGAGCATTTCCCACAGGGGCCCTTGGGGCAAACAGGGAGATTTGGTCTGGCAGGATGTGTAAAACAATCTCCTGGCAGATCTACTTGCTCTCACACAGAATCCTTGGCTGCAGGGACACATTCCCATTGTTCCTGCCCAGGTTTCAGCATTCAGAGTTGTCTTTCCTCCTTCAGCTGCCTTGGGAGGGCCTTTTGGCCTCGGGACCCACGCTCTGGCTCCATTATTAGGACTGCTGCACCCAAACCCTTTATTTGTAAAAACAGTGGTGATTGGAGGTGGATCTCCTTTTTTCACAATCATTCCTAAAAATGCAGTATCAATAATTGTACTACTCTGTCACAGGGTTAAATAATCCAATCCTGGTCACTATTGTTTAACAGAATTACTGTAATTTCTCCTTGATATTCTGCATCATTTCCTCCTGCCATGACATGAACACTTTGCAAGGCCAAGCTCCAAGGGAGCAGTTACCAAAGCAAAGTGTCCTGGAGGAAATCTGAATTCCTGTTTCAGAATTGATAGCTCTCATTTGCTTTGAATTTATCCTAATGAATTCCAATGCTTGAAGGCCCAGCCCTGCAGCCTCTGGGCTGGCCCTGCCAGGGGCCATCACAGCCAGAACAATTTCCCAGGCAGCCCAAGTCTCACTGCCCATGGCTGGATTTGCAAATTGGGGGCAGCCGTGCACAGCCAGGGGGTTTCATTTTCCCAGTGGGCCATTGTTAAAGGCATGGAGAACATCTGGGAGATGGGTTCTCCATGGACAAAGGTTCCCATCTCCTCATTTTTCCAACTGCTCTTTTAACAACTCCTTCACCCTTTCAACCAATCCTGCAGCTTGTGCATAGTCTGGTACATGAAAAACCCTGCAGGCAGATCACTGTATTTTTCACAGGAACAGACAAAGCACTCTGTACCACAGTATCAGCAAATCCTGTAAAAATAGCCAATTTCCTCCCTTCCTCCTTTTTCCATTGTATACAATCTCACAAAGTTGACCACTGGCATGAGGGTCCTGGCCAATCCTGTTTTGTAGAGTATTTAGTGTTACATCCCTGAGCAGCCAAAGATACCAAATTAGTATTTTCAGCAATATTTCACATTATTATTATTTTTATGTATATATTGATATAGAAATATATATATAGACATATAAATAAATCTATAAACATAAGTATGAAGGTCCTATAATACTTTAAACATGTATGTAGTTATTTATTATATTGATATTTCACTTGCACAAGTGCATCTGAGCTTACCCAAGATTAAAACCTTCTTCTGTTGTTCCATAAGCAACAGAAAATTTTTTCCTTCTGAAGGTGCTGTTCCCAATGTACTCTTAACAAATTCATCTTTGTCTGCCCAAACCCACAAGGCGTTTTCCTTTTCAATGTGTAATTTTTGGATGCATTTGAAGCCATCCAGGGGTGCAGCTTCTTTTACCCGACTGCCCCACTGCTCCCACGGGGCTCCGACCTCAGCCCACTCCAGAGCCAGGGAACTCCAGGGAAGGGCTTCCCAGCTGGGAATTTCTGATGGGACTGATTCCTCACACTGACACTGAACAAGTAACATTTTGTTGGGATCTGGCCAGACTGTTTTGTTTTACCAGTGGGCAAAGTCAGCACCAGAGACACAGAAACCAACTGAAGGAATCAGTGTCATTTCCTGCAGCTCAAAACAGCAAAGAATCACCAAAGGAGCAGCTCAGCAATGCACCCAACCATCCCAAACAAAGATTGCAGCAGTGATTAACAAAGATCCAGTAGCATTTACCCTCAGCCTTTACCATCCCCCAGACCCACACAGCAGCTGGGGAAGCTGTCAAAGCCAAGGGCTGCAGGGCCACTCCTGGGCACTGGGAATTCCTGCAGGTGCCTCCAGCCCCAGGTGAGGCTCCAACCCCGCTGGGAGAGGGCCCAGCTCTGACAGTGCTGAATGAACAAACTGACAGCACTGCTAGTGTGGCAACATCTGCTTTCATCCTCCTCTTGCGACCCTCCCAAAGCCTGGCCAGGGCTCAAGGAGGAACCAAGGGAGGTGACTTTGACCATACAGCCCCAAACAAGGCCAGATGTCACATTTCATGGCCTTGTCTGGCTTCTAAATAAACAAAGGTCAATACATGTTTCACTAATGAGTGGCTACATCTATCTCAATGCTAATGACCATGCACATTTCATTAGGGAGCAGATACAAAGATAACCTTTGGTTGGAAGGTTCATCCAGAGGCCACCTTTGGCTCAGGGCCTGCTGTCCAGGCCTCACTCAGGGCTGGTGTCCAGGCCTTGGCACTTCAGGGACGTGGTTTAGTGCTGGGCTTGGCACTGCTGGGTGAGCGGCTGCACTGGGTGAGCTCAGAGGGCTTTTCCAACAGAAAGGACTCTGTGATTCCATGATTCTATCCACTGCATTCAGCTGGGGCTATTTTAGCAGCATTCCTTTGCTCCAAAAGTTCCCTCTTGCCCAGCTCCTGTGGCCTGAGGCTTCAGCTCCTGATGCTGAGCTGCTCATGCTGAACGAGACGACTCGGAGAGAAGAACACAGTCCATGCAATCCCTTCTGGGACACGGAGAGGGGAGGCTGTGCAAACAGGAACATTGTTTGTTGTGGCCTCCTCTCTGCCCTTCACACCTTTCAGCGCTTTGAACCAGCCAAGAGCTTTCTCCAAGAGTGCAATGGAGCAGCTGTTCCTGCTCCCAGGCCTGGCTCTCTCCAATCTCTGCCCTTGCCTGGTTCTGTCCCTCTTGCTGTGTCCTCCGTTCCCCCAGGGCTCGCTGGCTGCTGCCCAGGACTGTGGCACTGGCACAGATCCAGGGCTCCAGAGCCTCCTTTCTCTGCCTTTGCAACTGCCTGGGCACAGCAGCCTTTTCCATCTGGAAGCTCCCCATGGTCAGGGAGTGCCCAGCTCTGCTCCCTGCACAGCCTCCAGGAGCCCAGGGCTGCCATCTCCAGTCCCTGCTGGCACTGGGGGATCCCAGGTGCCTCAGGCTGCTGTGACACCGCTGCACACGGGAGGGAAGAGGGGCAGGGGCTGTGCTCAAAGTCAGCTCCATGTGCTGCTGCTGCTGCTGCTGCTGCTGCTGTGGGGTCATATGTGCAGCCCTGCCCCAGAGTCAGGGATCAGATCCTGCCAGTCTCTTCCAGCCCTGGCTGCTCAGAGTTTGGGCCCTGGAGCCTCAGGTGGCCAAAGGCAGCTGCTGCTGGTCCCTCTGTGTGCCCGTGTTCAGCAGTGCTGCTCCATCAGTCTGTGCCCAGCAATGGGGAAAAGCCTCAGCCCTGCAGGGCCAGGAGCTGCCGGGCCCTGCCTGAGCAGCTCAGCCAGCAGGAAGGGAGCTGCTCCACACAAAACCAGGAGGAAAGGACATTCCTTTGATAGGACATGTTTTCTATTGAAAGGAAAAAAAGGAAAAAGCTAAAAAATAGGTAAATTGTAAAAGATAAGAATAAAATCCAAGTGTTAGTGCAAAAACATAACAGACAGTTAATGAAAAAAAAAACCATAAAGGCAAATTTACATTCTTTGCATTAAGAGGTAAATGATCTTTTTAAAAAGAGAACTCAGTTCTTTACATTGTAAATGTGCCGATGGCATGGATCCATCTTTGTGACCTCAAAAGCCTCTTAAAAGATTTTGGGCTTTGTTTCTAACACTGGTATTTGAAATTGTGGTCAAAGCAAGAGGAAATTGCTTTGTGCCCTTCTAGCTCCAAGCAGGACTGGGAATGGAAACTCTGTCAAAGCCCACATCCTTTAGAAGACGACCTTCCTTCTCAGCCTGGGAATGAGCTGCACATTCCTGTTGTAACTGTCAGTGATTTCTTAGAGACACAAAGTCCCACTTACGGCTTTTTGCTCTGGTTTGGCAGTGCAGAAGGGCAATTCTCCATCCATCAGCTCCAGACTGCACTGCCTCAGGAGCACGGCCCACTCGCCAGCTTTGGCCCACCCGTGGCACTGCTAGAGGAGGAAGAAAATGCAATTGCACAATTCCAGCCAGTCAAAAAGAAAACACCCTGTACAGATCCAGGCATTCAGACGGGACTGTGGAGAGTTTGGGTCCTTGCCAGCTGGATGTGTGTCCCCAGCTGCAATCTCTGGGCCTGCAGCAGAATCTCACTCACCGGCCAAAGCAGAAAGCTCAGGCGCTGTGCTCACAACGGGCTCGTATGATACAGAGCTGTCAGAGCAATGTGAGGGCAGAGCCAGCCCAGCTGGGCCCAGGGCTGAGCCCAGCAGAGCCCTGGCAGAGCCCAGAGCAGCCTCAGCACCCGCAGAGCCCGGCTGCAAGGAGAGAAAGCAGAAACCGCCCGTCAGCTGAGGGCTCCTGTGCCCTTGTGCCAAGGCCTGCGGTGCCCAGGCCATGCTGGCTGTGCCCCGAGCTGTGCCCAGAGCTGCCCATCCCTGCTGCCTTTGGCACAGAGCAGGAGGGCAGGACATGTGCCCAGCCTGCAGCCAGCCACGGCACATCCAGCCCTCAGCAGCTGCCCAGAGCAGGATGCTCCTGTGCTCGCTGCCAGCTCCCAAAAGCTCTGATCCCACCCTGCCAAGCACACAGGGACCCACCTCACACCAGCCACGGCTGGAAGAAAAGCTGCTCCCAAACCATGGCCTCAGCCTTCTCCAAGGGCACGGCCCATCCACGCCACAGCTGCTCCCAAGCACTTCCCCATCCACACTGGACCACCTCGAATGCTTCCTCTGGAATAACAAACAACACATTATTGACAAGAGTTTAGACACAAAAAGGGAAAACAAGAAAAACAGTAAAAACTCTTATCTCTGTCAGGGCCTTGAGGAAGGCCCCACCCCTACATGCTAGGGAAAAACCCAGCCACGGCTGAGGGAATCCCACACTTTCTCTCTTCCCCCCTGCACTGTCCCCCAAAATCACAGTGACCCCAAAGCAAACAAGGGCAGTGGAGCAGCCCAAGCCCTTCATTGCCTGCACAGCAAAGCAGCTGTGCACAGGTTCTGGAGCCCCACCTCTGCTCCCACCATGGGGTTGGTTTGTGTTGGGCTGGCTGCCCCAGCCCCAGCCCGGGGCACGGTGGGTGCTGGGGGCTGTTGGCAGAGCCAGGAGCCCACTCCCATTTCGTACCCACCCCAGCCCATCCTCCCAGCCCTGCCAAAAGCAGCTGGGCAGCGACTGAAGAATGAGTTGCATCTGCCCCAGCAAAGGGGGAGCCCTTGGTTCCTCGCCATGCTGGGTCATGCCCAAATCTGGCAGAATTTCCCCAGATGGGGACTCATCTGCAAATTCCCCGTGGAGTTTGGCTTTGAAGAAGGTGCCAGAATCAAAGTGCATCACCTTCAGCCTCCAGTGGCCAGGCTGAGGAAGAGCTTGTCATCCTTGCTGTCACCCTCGCTGTTTCCAGCAGCAGCAGCATCATCATCATCCCCACCCGGTACAGCTTCTCCAGGGGCTCCTTCTCCTTCCCTGGGGGCAGACCAGGCTCTCAGGGCTCTGCCCAGGGCCCCAGCTGTCAGGGAACCAGGACAAGCAAAACCAGCTGGGATGGCGGCCACCAGTGCTGGGCAGAGCAGCTCAGCTCCAGCACAAGGGCTGCGTGTTCCCATCCCATGACCCCGGTGCAGTGACACTGGCAGCACAAAAAGGGTTGGGTTCCTTTGCTTCTCATTGCCAAGGCATGTGTGGAGCAGGAACTTACCAGGGCCCTGGATCAAAGTGTGCCTGTGGCGCTCTCCCTTCTTCTATGGCAGAGGAATATCCTGCATCCAAGGAACACAGAACAGGTCTTCCAGTGTGGGTCTGTCCAAGGAGTTCACGGATAAACACCACCAGATCAGGTCTTTGCACTCTGGGGATAGAAAGCAGAAACTGACGGTCAGCCAGAGAAGGCTCCTGTCTGCTTTACCCCACTATTCCCGTGCCCAGGCCATGCTGGATGCGCTCTGAGCTGGGCCTAAACTTTCCCACCAATTCCCTGTTTTGGAGGAGAGCAGGACATGTGCCACCTCCTCAGCAGCTGCCAGAGCGGGATGCCCACGAGCCCGCTGCTGGCTCCCAGCACTGGGATTCCCCCCGTGCCCAGAGAAGAGGATCCACCTTGAGAGAGCCCTTGTGGCAGCGGGAGCTGGCCCCAGCTGAGGTTCCGGCCCCTCCTGAAAGGGTGCTCCCCGCAGACCATCTGGTGCAGCAGGATGCCCAGGGACCAGATTGTTGCTGCCTCGCCATGGTACCAGCCAAAGTCGTTCCATTCCGGGGGGCTGTAGGACAGTGTTCCTATGGAATACAGATGGAGTTCATCAGGGGGATGCTGCTGCTCCCAGAGCCTGGCCCCAGCATCCCTGGGCCCACGGGGGCTGCATCAGGGGCACACAGGGTGACCACTGCCCTCTCGCCAGCATCTGGGACTTGTGCACAAAGTTAGGGTTGGAAAAGAAGCCTCTGGTGCTGGAAGAGGGCAGCCCTGGCTAGGCCCGACCATGACATGCAAAGGAAAAACCCACTCCATGCTGGGGAAAAAACATGCCCTTTTCCTCCCTGCCTGCATTTCCCCAAAAATATTATGAAGCCAAGGGAAACAGGGCGAGTGGAGCAGCCCAAGCCCTTCCTCTCATTTGCACACCAAACTGGCTGGGGCACAGGGTCCACCCTCCCTCTCTGCTACCCCCACCCACGGGGGTTTTGGTCGGGCTGGCTGCCCCAGCCCAGCCCCAGTCCTGGGCAGAGTGGCTGGCAAAGGCTGCCAGCAGGGCTGGAAGATGGCTGCCCACCCAGCCCCGCTCTAAAGCAACTCAGCTGAAGATTCAGTGCCCTGACTGGCAGCAAAAGGGAGAACTCCCGCTGCCACAGCCAGCTTGCCTGGGAGATGTTGGGCCATGAGATGTCAGCAGCGGGAGCACAGCCCTGGGTAGGCTCACCTGCAAAGTGAGTGTAGACTGTGTCCTGCAGGTAGGTGCCACAGCCAAAGTCAATCAGCTTGGCCTGCCCGGTGTCCAGGTCAACCAGGATGTTCTCTGGCTTGATGTCCCTGTGCAGGACCCCGCAGCTGGTGCAGTGCCGCACGGCCTCCAGCACCTGGCGGAACAGCTCCCGCGCCTCCTCCTCGGGCAGGAACCGCCGTGCCCGAATGAAACGCTGCAGGTCCTGACACTGCTCTGGCCGCTCCAGCATCATCACGATGCAGTTGGGGAGCTCGAGCCACTCCAGCAGCTGGACCACACCGGGGAAGCCAGTGGACACCTTGGCCAGCAGCACGATCTCCAGGGGTGCGCTGGTGCCGTCGGGCTGCGGGAGGAGCACGACGCCGTCAGCGGGGCCGATGCCGTGCCAGGCCTGGGGAAGCCCTCAGCCAGGCCGGGATGCTCTGCGCCCTGCGCTGGCCCCACGCCCGCTCTCCCTCGGGGCGTCCTGGCGGCTCCCACCGTGCCGGGCCCCGGCTCATCCCTGGCCGGCAGCCCCGGCTGCTGGCCCCGCTCACTCACCAGCTCGCCCCAGTGCCGGACGCGGTTCCGTGGCACCCTTTTGATGGCCACCTGCAAGCCAAGGGCAGCAGCGGGGTGAGCTCGCCGCCCGAACTGCGAGCCCCATCCTCTGCCCTCTGCCCTCCTCCTCCTCCATCCCCTCCTCCTGCGCCCGCCGCCGGCCCCACCGCTCACCGGGGCGCCGTCCGAGAGCCGCGTGGCCGCGAAGACTCTGCCGAAGCCGCCGCGCCCCAGCAGCGATCCCAGCCGGTACCGCTCCTGCAGGGCCTCCTGCGCCGTCCCTGCGGGCGGGACGCGGCTGTCAGCGCTCGGCCCGGGGCCAGCAACGGCCCCCGAGCGCCCCTCACCCGCCCCGGGCCGGCCATGCCCAGGCGTTCGCTCCCGGGAACGCGGCACGGGAGGCTCGGGGCCGGCGGCCGCGCTGCCGAGCGGCGGAGCTCGGGCCGGGGAAGCCGCAGCGGAGGCGGAGGGAGCGGCCGCGCCGCGTGTGTGCTCCGCGGACCCCGGGAGGAGCCGGGGCCGGGGCCGGGGCCGGGGCCGGGGCCGGGGCCGGGGCCGGGGCCGGGGCCGGGGCCGGGGCGGGGGGCGGGGCTGGGGCCGGGGCCGGGGCCGGGGCCGGGCTCGGGCCAGGGGGAGGCAAAGGGCGGCGATGCCGCCCCCGCCCCAGGCACTGATGCCCGCCCAGCAGCGCCAGCGCCAGTACAGCCAGAGCCGGGCGGAGGCGAGACCGCGGCGGGACGGCCGGGGCCGGGCACGGGGCAGCCCCGCCCAGGGCCGGGGGCGGGCCGGGGGCATGGCCCGGCCCTGCAGGGGACAGGGAGGCGGGGAGAGGAGAAGGACGCCGGGCAAGGGACCCCCAGAGAAGGGTGCCCGTCAGCGGGAAAGGGAGGGAGAGAGAAAGAAAGAGAGAAGAGAAAGAAAGAGAGTATTCAAAATATCTCTTTGCTGCCGCCGCTTCCGCTGCCGCCGCTGCTGCCGCCGCTGCCGCCGGTGCTGCCGCCGCCGCTGCTGCCGCCGCTGCCGCCGCTGCAACTGAAGCACCGGGGCCGTTCGTCCCCGTGCCCGTTCCCCGCTCCCTTCACGAGCCCCACGTTCGAGCTCCGCGCATCCCGGGGACAGCCCCTCCGTCTGCCCAAACACGGGAACTTTGCAGTGCTGAGCGCAGATGCAGAGCCCTGACTCCTGCACACTGGCACAGCGATCCCCTCGCTTGCTGCTGGGCATTATCCTTGCTGAGGGTCAAACACTGTCAGGGCACCTTCCCTTGGGGTAGGATTCCTACCTGAGCCCAGCACTGCACTGACACCTCCAGTGTTGCTTTCCTGTAAAACCAGGGGAAGGAAAACTGTATTTGGCTCATGGTGTTTTAGAGTGTCTAAAAATCACTAAGTCACCGATCTTAGAGGTGCAGTGCATCTGGAATTACTGGGATGGAGAAGTAGTGCAACATGGAAAAGGGGAGCATAGAAATAAATAGAGGAAAGCATCTTGGGTTGTTTCTTTCATTTTCATTTCACTTCTGGAAAGCTGTTTCAGTTTTCCAGGAATCTTCTCCTGTCTGCTCTTCCCAAGAATCTCTCATGGAGAATAAGGTCAATTTTCTGTCACAAGATTTGCCACCAGGAAATGATGCCACTGGTGCAATTTTCATTGTAACTGTTTGTGCTGGCTTAGGGCAAATTTGGGGAGGAAATCTCCAAAAGGGGTCCGTCTGGAGAGCAAGTTCAAGCGGCCCCTCCCCCTACTAGGTCAGGAAAAGACTTCCCTCGAGAAAAGTGAAAAAAAACCCCAGGCTATTTAACAAGTAAAATGTTCACAAGCATGAAAAATGAATAATATGAAATCAAACCTCTGACAGTGCTGAAGAAATGGCAAATTCAGAAAGTCCTTTTTGTGGGTTGTAGTTGGCTCACTCGGTCTCTTTTAAGTCCCTGTGGCACTGGAATGCAGCGTCCCAGACCTCGGTGGGTCACAGGTGTGAGCTGCTGCCGGTGTTTTTCTGGGTTTTCAGTCCAGAGCAGGTTTAAACAGTTCCAAGAAAAAGGACAGTCACAGTCCAAGGAACTTCTCTTCCTAAGCTAGCTAAAACCAAATTGCTAGACCTGGGCTGTGAAGGCATCGGGAAATTTCCAAATCTGGGCACTGGCGGTCCCAGAAAACACTAGATCTGGATGGTGCTGCAGCCAGAACCTGCAGATTTCCGAATTTTGGCTTTCTGTGCCAGCAAATCACTGGACTTGGGCTGTGCCAGCACCAGGAAGTTTTCAGATCTGGGCGCTGGCGCTGCCAGCAAACACCAGATCTGGGTGGTGTCATTGCCAGCGACAGAAATCTGCCAGATTTGGGCTCTGCTGGCACTGAGAAATTTCCAAATCTTGGTTCTGGTGCAGGAAACACAAGATGTGGGTGGTGCTAGACCCAGTAGCAGGAAGCTGCCACAGGTTTTGGATTTCTGTGCCAGCAAATTGCTGCACTTGGGCTGTGTCAGAATGGGGAAATTTCCAGATCTGGGCACTGGCAGTGCCAGCAAACAGCCCATTTCAGGCTGCAGGCTCCAGGAAGGACTGGGTCTGGATGCCTTCCTCTTTTCTTTCCTTCTTTCCTTCCATCTTTCTTGGGATCCTGCTGCCAACAAAGTCCAGATTGGGCAGTGCTGGCAAGGGGAAATTGCCAGGTTTTAGCTTTCTTTGCCAGCAAATTTTGGATATGGGTGGTGCCAGAAGAGGAAAATTGCCAGATGTGGTCACTGGCAGTGCCAGCGCATGCCAGATCTTGGTGTGGAATGTGCCGGCACTGGGAAATTGCCAGATGCTTATTTTCTGTGCCAGCAAATTGCTGGAATTATACTGTGCAGGCATCTGAAAAATTCCGGATCTGGGTACTGGGGGTGTCAGCAAACATGAGATCGGGTTGCTGTAGGTACCAGGTATTTGCTTGATTTTGGCTTTCTTTGCCAGCAAATTGCTGGACTTGGACTGTGACAGAATATGGAAATATCAAGATCTGGGAACTGGCAGTGCCAGCAAACACCACAGTTCAGGAAGGATTGGATCTGGACCCGTTCCCTCCCTGCCTCCCTCACTCAACAAGGTGCCAGAGGGGCTGGACAGCAGCCAGGCAGAAAGGGACCTGCAGGGACTGAGGGACAGCAGGCTGGACATGAGCCAGCAGTGTGCCCAGGTGGCCAAGAAGGCCAATGGCTCCTGGCCTGGCTCAGGAATGGTGTGGCCAGCAGGAGTAGGACAGGGATTCTTCCCCTGTGCTCAGCACTGCTTGGGCAGCACCTCGAGTGCTGTTTCCAGTTCTGGGGCCCCCTAATTTAGGAAGGACATGGAAGGGCTGGAGTGTGTCCAGAGAAGGGCAACAAGGCTGGGGAGGGGTCTGGAAGAACACAAGTCCTGTGAGGAGTGGCTGAGGGAGCTGCAGTTGTTTATCCTGGAGGAGGCTCAGGGGAGACAAGGCAGTGTCAGGGCACAGGTTGGACTTGATGACCTCCATGGCCTCTTCCACCCTTGCTGATTCTGGGATTCTCTGAAACCACCCTTGCAGCAGTTGCAGGAGGAGCCCTGGGCCTCCTCTTCAGGAGCTCCAGCAGCCCAGGTCCCTCAGCTTCTCCTGCCAGCCCCAAAGCCCATCCTGTCAGTCCTGCAGAGCCTCTGCAGCTCCTCCTCACTGCCCAGAACAGGGAGCCCCAGAGCCAGACACAGCAGCCCAGATGTGCCCCCCTGGCCTGGGGTGCCTCTGGCAAGGGAGCAGCACCAGGCACTGCAGGAGCCTGCAGACAATTGATCTGAAGGCCAAACCTCCTTAGCTCCTTCTGAAAGAGCAGGAACAGTTCCTCATTCCAGTGAGGTGGAATGCTGGGCACCACAGCTCCAGGTGGGGACTGGACACAAGTTTGCTCCCACTGAGTGCTGTGATGGGTTCTGCAGGAGCTCTGGGCTCCTGTGCTTGCCAGGCACAATGAGGAGAGAAGGAGCCAAGTGCACTGATGTGGGAAATGGATTTGTAGAAAGTTTTTAGAGCCTAATAGAAGGCCCACACAGTATGAATCTGTATATAAATCTTGAGACAAGAAATGCTAACTTAAAAATGCCATGGAGTAGGAGAGATATTGTTGAGAGAGAAATGGAGCTAGAAAAAAGTTTCAAAAGATGGCCTTGCAAATAAGACTTTGGAAAAATAGAGCTACGAAAGATGCATTTTAGTGGGACCCACAAGGGGTAGTTTTAAATAATTGGCTTTAAGGCATCTACAACATGGCATGGCAAAAATCTGATAGACCAAGAACTACTGTAATTAGGAAATAGTTGGCTTCTGATTGTGATGGTGTAAATTATGTGTATTGTCTCACCCTTCTCATGAGACTGAAAATGGAATATAAGTTTTTAAAACACCTCTCAGTGTCCCCATCTCTAGGTCAAGAAAAGAGTATTATCCAACACACTGACACACCTTTGCCTCGAGCATAACCCAGCCTGGACCAAACACACTGAAAGGTTTCCCCTTTGGCCCACGTGTCGAAACATCAGGTCTGCTGTTTGACAGCTCAGGTTGGTTTGGTGTCAAGGAGTTTCCATCAGAAATACTGGGTTTGTCTTCCTCTGTGCCTTGCCCTCAGCAGCCTTGGGGATGCTCCTGTGTGAAGCCATCTGTCTCACACAGTTTCAGACAACTTCAAACAGGATATTGTGCAATAAGTCGTCTCCTCTAAAGTGTTCCAACAACCCCTTTCCAGCAATAGGAAATTATTACTGATAGATGAAAGTGGAAAACCCCCAACAGTTTATTAACAAACCGAATCCCCCCATGACACGTGTTACAAGAAGGTGCCAGGGTCTCTCTCGGAAGAACAGGAGCTGTCACAGAGCAGTTCCAGCAGCTGATGGAAGCTCAGGGGCTCGTCCGGCGTCGGCTTTCTCCCATGGCAGAGCTCCATGAAGCAGGCAGGGCAATGAAGCAGCTGGGCTGGAGCCCCTCGCTGCCTTTTCTTCCCGGCGTGGCTCAGTGTCCTGGTTTAGGGCAAATTTGCCAAAGAATCTGCAAAGGAGGGCCCCTCCAGAAAGCAAAACCCACACGGCCCCTCCCCCCAACCGGTTCAGGAAAAAATTCCTTGGAGAGAGGTGGAAAGAGCCTGTTTACTTCAGGAACAACACCCCCCAGCACACAAAATGAACAATACCCGATGACACCGCTCTGAGAAAGATGACAAAATCAGAAAGTCTCTTTTGGGGGTGGTTGCTCTGTTCTCAGTCCCTCTGGCACTGGGGCAGCTGCTGCAGCTGAACCTTCAGTGTTCCCGGGTCCCAGTCCGGAGCAGGTTCGAGATGGTCACAGGAACAGGAGAGGAGAAACAGTCCAGGAAGGGATGTGGACTCTTTAGCTAAACTAGCTAATGAGCAGAGGCCAAAGCAGAGCAGAAGCGAGAGCAGAAAAGAGAGCAAGCAAAGCAGCAAGCTGAAAGCAAGAAGTGAAAAACAGCCCTATGCACTGTTTGTCTCTGTGTCCCTGATAAGAGAAACCCAAACAAAACTTCCACTCTTCAGAGCCGGTCTTAAAGGCACAGAACAGATGAATGGGGATACAAGCATCATAACATCACCCCAGGACATTCCACCCCTTATCCCCATATCATCAACATACTACAACACATCATGCATTATTCATACAAAATTTCCATCTGTTTCCCCAAAATTACAAGCAATACCCATCATGCCTTCATCACATCCCCACACTGGACCACTGAATCCAGGCCCTGTATTACAGAGCTGCAGAGCCCCTTTTCACTTTAGTCACTTAAAGCTCCATCTATCACTTGCCCAGACCTTCAACTCTTACACATTTCCTTCCAACTCATGTCTGTATGGTTTAATGTACAGACAATAGCAGTAACATCCAATGAACAGTGATATTGCATATCATTCTTACCCCACAATCAGATCTCCCTGAGGTACACATCGTGTTGTTCCATCTCTTTGCATTATCCACCACGTGCAACCTGGTCCCTGAGAAAAGACAACCCCACGAATGGGTTTGACTGTACTCGAGGCAGAATTGATCCACACAGTCTTCCCTAACAAACCTCTGATATGTACCACTGGGACTTTGTCCCCTTCTATTACATTCAGGGACTCAGACTGGGCGGGACCTGCTCGGTTGGTGGAACCTCGGGTGTTAACTAACCAGGTGGCTTTTGCTAGATGCTGCTCCCAATTCTTGAAAGATTCACCACCCAAAGCTTTCAACTGGGTTTTTAGTAACCCATTGTACCTCTCCACTTTTCCTGCAGCTGGAGCATGGTAGGGGATATGGTACACCCACTCAATGCCATGTTCCCTAGCCCAGGTGTTGATAAGGCTGTTCTTGAAATGAGTCCCATTGTCTGACTCAATCCTCTCAGGGGTGCCATGTCTCCACAGAACTTGCTTTTCCAGGCCCAGGATGGTGTTCCGGGCTGTAGCATGAGACACAGGGTAGGTTTCCAGCCATCCAGTGGTGGCCTCCACCATGGTCAGCACGTAGCGCTTGCCCTGGCGTGTCTGGGGCAGTGTGATGGAGTCAATCTGCCAGGCCTCCCCCTACTTATACTTGGACCACCGCCCACCGTACCACAGAGGCTTCACTCGCTTGGCCTGCTGGATGGCAGCACACGTCTCACAGTCATGGATAACCTGAGAGATACTGTCCATGGTTAGATCCACCCCTCGGTTTCGTGCCCACTTATAGGTGACATCTCTGCCCTGGTGGCCTGAGGCGTCATGGGCCCATCGAGCTAGGAATAACTCTCCCTTATGTTCCCAATCTAGGTCTATTTTGGACACCCCTATCTTTGCAGCTTGGTCTACCTGCTCATTGTTTTGGTGTTCCTCATTGGCCCTGCTCTTGGGTACATGGGCATCTACATGGCGGACCTTCACAGGTAACCTCCCTACCCTGGTAGCAATGTCTTTCCACTCTTCAGCAGCCCAGATTGGTTTTCCTCTATGCTGCCAGTTTGCCTCTTTCTACCTCTCCAGCCATCCCCACAGAGCATTGGCTACTATCCATGAATCAGTGTAGAGGTAGAACTTTGGCCATTTCTCTCTCTCAGCAATGTCCAGGGCCAGTTGAACAGCTTTGAGTTCAGCAAGTTGGCTTGATCCACCTTCTCCTTCGGTAGCTTGTGCAGCCTATCGTGTGGGGCTCCATACGGCTGCTTTCCACTTCCTGTTCATCCCTTCGATGCGACAGGAGCCGTCAGTGAAAAGAGCATAGCGTGTTTCCTCTGGGGGCAGTTGGTTGTATGGAGGAGCCTCTTCAGCCCGTGTCACTGGTTTTTGTTCCTCTTCATTAGCAAGACCAAAGTTCTCACCTTCCGGCCAGTTTGTAATTATCTCCAGAATCCCAGGGCGATTCAGGTTTCCAATATTGGCATGCTGTGTAATAAGAGCAATCCATTTACTCCATGTAGTGTCAGTGGTGTGGTCGGTAGTGGGAACCTTTCCTTTAAACATCCAGCCCAGCACTGGTAGTCAGGGTGCCAGGGGGAGTTGCGCTTCGGTACCAATCACCTCTGAGGCAGCCTGGACTCCAAGATTTCCTTCTCTGTGGGAGTGTAATTGGCTTCAGAGCCTCTTTAGCTTTGACTCCAAAATCCCAGTGGTTGGCCTCAAGTCTCCCCAGGCACCTTCTGCCAAAGGCTCCAGGACAAGCCATGGTTCCCGGCTGCAGAGTAGAGCACATTCTTCACCTCTGGTCCTGTCCTGACTGGGCCAAGGGCTACTGCATGAGCAATGTCCTGCTTGATCTGGGCAAAGGCTTGTTGCTGTTCAGGACCCCAGTGGAACTCGTTCTTCTTGCAGCTAAAGAGGGCTCACAATCTTACTTTATTCAGGAATGTGCATTCTCCAAAACCTATGGCACCCAGGAAAGATTGCATTTCCTTCTTGCTAGTTGGTGGAGACATCGTAGTGGTTTTGTTGATGACCTCAGTGAGAATCTGACGCCGTCCGTCTTGCCACTTCACTCCCATACACTGGATCTCTTTGGCACATCCCTTGACTTTGCTCTTCTTGACAGCAAAGCTGGCTTCTAGCAGAATCCTGATGATCCTCTCTCCTTTCTCAAATACTTCCATTGCCGTGTTCCCCCACACAATGATGTCATCGATGTACTGCAGGTGCTCTGGAGCCTCACCCTTTTCCAGTGCAGCCTGGATCAGTCCATGGCAGATGGTGGGGCTGTGCTTCCACCCCTGGGGCAGTCGGTTCCAGGTGTACTGCACTCCCCTCCAGGTGAAAGCAAACTGAGGCCTGCATTCTGCTGCCACAGGAATGGAGAAAAATGTGTTAGCAATGCCAATGGTGGCAAAGCACTTTGCTGCCTTGGACTCCAGCTCATACTGGAGTTCCAGAATGTCCGGCACAGCAGCGCTCAGTGGTGGAGTCACTTCATTCAATGCACAATAGTCCACAGTCAATCTCCATTCTCCTTCAGATTTACGCACAGGCCAAGTGAGGCTGTTGAAGGGTGAGTGGGTCTTGCGGACCAGCCCTTGGCTCTCCAGCTCACGGATCATTTTGTGGATGGGGATCATGGCATCTTGATTCATTTGATACTGCCGGTGGTGCACTGTTGAGGTGGCAATTGGTGGTCTTTGCTCTTCCACCTTCAGGAGTCCTACTGCAGACGGGTTTTCTGATAGTCCAGGCAAAGTGTTCAACTGCTTGATGTTTTCTGCCTCCACAGCAGCTATGCCAAAAGCCCATCTGAGTCCCTTTGGGTCTTTGTAATAGCCGTTCAGGAGGAAATCTATGCCCAGAATACACGGGGCTTCTGGGCCAGTCAAATGGGATGTTTTTTCCACTCTTTCCCAGTCAGGCTCACCTCGGCTTCTAACAGGGTCAATTGCTGTGTTCCCCCCGTCACCCTGGCAATGGAAACAGGTTCTGCCCCCACATGTCCCAATGGTATCAGGGTACACTGAGCACCAGTATCAATAAGGCATCTTACTTTTGTGGTTCTGATGTGCCAGGCCATCGGATCCACACCGTCCAGAAAATCCAGTTTTCTGGTGCCTCTCCCTGGCTGGAGGCAGGGCCCCTCTAACCCTGGGTATTCATGGTAGAGGTACCTTCCAGGGGATCTGACAGATCATGCTCAGCAGCTCGGTCATGGGAGGCTGAGGCTACCTTCACTTTACTGGAGTTTCCTTGATTTGTGTTTCCCTCCTTGAGCTGACGCACCCGTGCTGCCAGGACAGAAGTGTGTTTTCCATCCCACCTTCCCATGTCTTCCCCACGGTTACGCAGAAAAAACACAGGTCAGCCCGTGGGGTGTACCCCCCCTCTCTCTAGCTGGGGAACGTTGGGCTCTGACTCTGGGGCCTGTGACTCACAGTGGTGCAATGTGGGAACTGTTCCTCCTCACCTCTTCCCTCACCACCTCCCTCATCTCCTCTTTGAGGTCCTTAATCACAGCAGAGACATGAGCCTGCATCAGTCCATTGATCATGCTTTCATAATTCTTAAGCTTGTTGGCTACAGAACCCACTGCCTCTTGGTTGTTATCAGCATTAATTGTTGCAATAAAGGTGGTGTATTGGTATGGCCCAGGATTTGCCAGGCTCCACAACATTTGCCCTGTGCACCTGACTTTGTCGGGGTCATTATCATGCTGTCCATCCCTCCCAAAGAGTACCTCTAATTCTGCCACTTCTCTCAGCTGTTGGATCTCTTCCTCAAGGGTCTTCCAGCACATTCTGTGGTGCTGGTCCTGCATTCTCTCCCTGTGGACAAACCTTTCTCTGACACTCATTAAAAGCCGCTCCCAGAGGGAAAGAGACCCTGGCTCCTTTACAACAATCTGATTGATACCTGAGTCGTGGGTCAAGGGTCCCAAATTCTTTGCCTCACCACCATCCAGCTGGACACTTTTACTCATAAGATCTCAGACGCGAAGTAGCCAGGTTGTATAAGCCTCACATCCCCATCGTACAATGTCTTTGCACAGATTACGGAGACTTTTGTACATCAGGGACTCCATGATGATTGCAACCTCTGGCTCCCCTGTAGGTTGTGAGGGCCCTCCCCTATCTGGGTGCTCTGCTTTCATCTTAGATCTCCTTGTTTCTACAGGGGCAACTGCTGCTGGCTGTGACTGCCTTTTCTATTCAGCTGGAACCTGGACAGTTGTAACATCTGTGGGTTCCGCTGCTGCACTATTACACTTTCTTTCTTCACGGCAGAGGGAGGGCTTCTCACCAGCTGGGGAAGTGTATTCCTTCAGCATCTGGTCCATCTCACGTATCTCCTTCACCAGACCCCTCCAGCCAATCTGGGTAGTTCACATCTGGGGTGGGATGTGGGCTAGGGTCAGGCTCTGGGGCAGCAGCATCCCCAGACTCTGGTGGCGTATTGGATTCTGGGGTTGGTGTCAGGGTAGTTATCCAGGTTAGTCTCCCCTTCTCTCTAAATGCTAAATAGAGCAGGCCTATCAGCAACACCAGCCACTGTATGATATCATTACTATTTAGAGTGGAACTGAAACCTTCAAAAACTGGCGGGGCGGACCCAAAGAGATGGCTAAATGCTTGGAAGAAGATTTTGCCTGGTGTCATTTCCTTACAGCAAGTGCCATTATTAAAGTAACCCTAAAAACATACAGTTAGTGTGTGATAGCTGTGAATCTGTGTGCCTGCTTTCCAGAGGAAGTTAAAAATCCATGAATTCCTCACCTTATTCACCCATAAAACATACTGGATAACAGACACAGTAGCCTTGGTTATAGGACCCATGCTTTGATAAGGGCCTACAAATGGGAGAAATACAGCCACGATCACGTGCCACCCAAACCAGGGCAAGCTGGACCACATGGTGTCGCTTAATGAGGTTTCTATAGCGGCACACATACAAAAAATTAGATTATTCAAGAACTGGTTTTCCCTTTTTGTTTCTGTGCCCTCTAGCTGCATGTTAGGCGCCAAAATCTGTCTTGGTTTGGAAAGACAGGAGTCTGCTAAGGAAGGCAGGAACCTCCCCTGAAATGGAGAATGTAAACCCTCCCCACCCCTCGGCATTGCTATAAATTTTAAATAAGGGTCTGTCATGCAAAAATATGGGAGCAGGAAATAACAGTTCTTTAACAGGGGAAAAAAAAAAAGGATAAAATAAACAATGCAGTACACTAGAACAACAGAACCCAACATGACACCCTGTGGGTCAGGGTGTTGGTGGCAGTCCAATTGGAAATGTGGCTGCAGCCCTCCTGAAGCGTCAGATGTGGTTCTGCTGGAGGGGGGGGTATCTGTAGAGAAGGATGTATTCTTCCTCTGAAGATCCAGTGGGAGAAGAGACAGCTGGTGTTCCTCTGGGGAATTCCATGGAGAAAGCCGTGCTGGTGTTAGCGTTCAAAAACTCATAATCAAGGGGGATTATATGCGGTGCTTTATATTAAGAGCTCCGGGACTCGGGATATATTCAACCCAAATCTGACTCCGACCATACATCCAAAATGATCATGTTTTATACTCTGTCGTTACTTTCATGTTAATTATTAAACTTATACTGTTCTATTGTATACATAAATTTAGCCCCTCTCTGAATTTCCAACATACTTTCTCACTATTCTTCTTATGGTTATATAATAAACACATTTAATTGCTAAACAATCATCACATCTAACAATTATATAATTTATCATACTGCTTACGCAGGTGCAGTTGATCTGGGAAAGCACAAAGCCTAACATTTTAGATTCTATCTTTAACTTTTTCCAGGGTTCCACTATCACTGGTATCTCAAAAACCTCTGGAGTATATCTGGGTAGCAATTCTTGGCTCCTCCCTCTGGGCGGAGCATCTCACAATGGGATGTTATAGTTCTTATCAGTCATGCAGTGACATTCAATAGTCTGTTATCAGCAGATGTCCCCTCCCAAGGGAAGTGTGAATGTGGTCACTCAAAGAGAGAGATAAAGCAAACTGCCCACTTGACAAAAGATAGTCTGCCATACAGATGGTAATTAAAAACACCTTGCATTGCAATCTTCAACACCAGATCTTGGCAGGGAATGTGCTGCCACTTGGAAATTGCCAAATGTTAACTTTGTGTGCCAGCAAACTGCTAGAATTATGCTGTGCAGGCATCTGAAAAATTCCAGATCTGGGCACTGGCGGTGTCAGCAAACATAAGATTGGGCTGGTGTAGGCACCAGGTATTTACCTGGTTTGGCTTTCTTTGCCAGCAGATTGCTGCATTTGGGCTGTGGTGGCACAGGGTAATGTCCAGATCTGGGCATGGGCAGTGCCATCAAATACCAGGTCTGGGTGGTGACAGTCTTGGCACCAGGAAATTGCTGCGTTTTGTCTTCTTTTTCCAAAAAAATTGCTGCTCCCCCATTGGTGCATCCCGTGTCACCCCACCTTAACTTCAGCCCTGGCTCCCTTCTCCATTGGATCACTTGTACCCTGACCCCTCCTGCCTTCCTCCAGTTATATACCCTGGCCCCATCCCTGCTCCTGGCTCTTCGCCTCTGGTTCCCTTCAGCAGAGGTTGTGTTCCTGCTTGCTCCTGTTTCCCTCTGCACCCTCACTTCACCTGGACCCTTGGATTTTCCCTTAATAAACCCGGCTGGATCTGCTGTGTGAGGAGTCTTCTCGTCCCTCTGCTGAGGCTTTGATTGCACCATCCAGGCTCAGGGTCTGCTGGGCTGAGGGAGATGTCAAGGCAGCCCCAAGTGGAGACGCTTTTGGTGCTGCAGGCACCTGACAGCACCTGCCTGGGGAAGCTGCTCTGGCCACCCGCAGCAACCAATTCCTTTTCCCAAGCAGCAGCTCCCAGCGTCCTCCTCCGCAGCCCAGAGAGAGAGGGAGCAGCTGCCCTCACCCTGTCCTTTACCGCATCCCCATTCTCATGGAATGTCCCTCCTCGGAGAGAAACTCCCAGAGGAGAGAAGTGCGACCAGATCCCCTCCTCCCCTGAGCTTGATCACTTCTTTTGTTTCTGAAGGGCCCAGTCCATCAGAGCAGTGGTATTGCACTGACTGCTGGGACACCAGCAGGGGATCGCCCCACACTGCCCAGTGTGCGCCAGGCTCAACAGGGTCTGCTTCCCCCTGATTCCACCAGGCCTCTTCCCTTGGCTGTGGTTTTGCTGGATAGTGGGTCAGGACAGTGAGAATCTCCTTCATCCATTCATTCACTATTTAGGGCCCTGCAGACACTTCCTCAATTTCTCTCCAAGGTGACCTCAGCCCACCAATGATGTCACAACTCTTGTCCATCCGGACAAAGAATCCCCCAGGAGGACACTCTGGTGTCTCCTCCAAGGGCACAAAGCAGCAAAACTCCCAAGGAAAATCTTCCTCCTTGGGTGAGTTCCAGAGCAAATATAGTCAAGGCAGTGGCCTGAAATGTTTTCCCAGCTGGGTCATAACACTTCCCTGATGGATCCACATTGTCCCTGGGGAAAGAGATGTGCAGAACTCTTCACTAATGCCCTGGAATGTCAAACAGGAATCACAGCTATAGACAGCTCTCAGGAACCACTTCACTGTGGATTTTCCTTCCTGAAAGCCCAAGATGTCTGAATGTCCTCCTGGTGCCTCAGGCCCTGGGTAAACAGGGCTTGTCAGAGATGCTGGCAGGGCACCAACACCCCTCCTCCTCACAGGGCACCCCTGTTACCCCAATTAGCTCTGAGTGGCTGCCTGGGGACAGGTGCCCACTTCCCCATGTGCCTGGGATGGGCACATCCTGCTCAGGGCCAGTGCTGGCCTGGGCCCAGAGCCAGGGCCATGACCCAGGTGCTCTGGGAGGGCTCCGTGGCTGCAGGTGTGACAGGATGAGGGGCAGAGCAGGGCATATTCCCCTCTGGACAATGCTCTGGGCATGGAGCTTGGTCGGGTTTGGCGTCTGCAGGGAAAGGGATATCGGGTTGTGTGAATGTAGGAATTGTCACTGCTGAGCCATTCCCCAGCCCTCAGCCTTGTCTGCAGTGATCAGCATTGCCCAGTGCTCCCCAGTGTCTGCAGTGCCTGAGTTGCCAATCAGCCACCTGATCACATGTCCCTTGTTCCCCTTGTTCTCCCACATGCTGGGTTTGGGGCCAGGCTCAGCTCTGGGGTGTCCCCCAGGGAAAGCTCTGGGAGGGGAGGGGCAGCAGGAGATGGGGGATCTGGCACTGGGGGCTGTTGGAGGATGGATTGTGTTGGACTGGGGGCTGTCCCCACAGGGTCCTCAGGTGCCTTTGGCTCCCTGCCTGCCCCCCTTGGCCCCCCAGGTGCCTGGGCCCTTCCAGGGGCAGTTGCCCTGTGCAGGAAGCTGGAGCGATGCCGGGCAAGGGGGCTGGATCCGTGCCACAGGTGGGGTGGGATGGACTGTGTGCCAGGGCTGGGCTTGTGGCCAGGGCTGGGGGCTGTGCCAAGCCGGGCTTTGGCCTGGGGGCTGGCAGGGAGGGTGCAGGGAGGAGTCCCGGCAGGGATAAAGGTGCTCCTCACCTTCTGCAGCCTCAGGCAGCGCTGCCCAGAGCGAGAGGAAGATGAAGGTGGCTGTGCTCAGTGTGGCCCTGCTCTTCTCCATCCTGCTGTGCCCCCCAGCACAGGCCAAGGTGAGGCACCAGCCAAACGCTGTCTCCACATCCTGCCCTTTCTGGCCTCCCATCCCACCCTTCTGGTCCCTGCTCTGTGTCCCATTCAGGGTCCCCAAGTGTCCTCCCACTCACCATTCCTGAGGCCTTTCCTTTAAAGTCCCCCCTCAATCCTTTGTCTTTCTTCCTGGCCACTGCAGAGGGGTCCCCCTGTACAATTCCCTGACTCACCCCCCCACCCTCCCCCCCCCCATCTCCCAGTCCTGTTGGTTTTGTCCCCACCTGTCCTCATTCTTCTGTCCCCACCAAGCCCCTCCCTTGCACTCCCATGTCCCTACACCTCAATTCCTTTCTCCTCCCCTGTACCTCACACCCTGCTCCTTCCACACCCCCAGCCCTGTCCCCTGGACTCTCAATTGACCCGAGATCAGTGTTTTTGGGTCTCCCCCCACCTCAAACAGATCTCCTTCGAGGCCCTGAATTCCCATCCCTCTGCCTGTGCCCTGCTCCCTTCACCCGTGTCCCCCCAGCCCCACAAGGTCCAGTCCGGACCCAGCCTTTGTTCTCCTTTCCAGGCACTCCTGGAAGGAACCCAAGATGATCTCCAGGAGGTGAGTGGGCTGCTGGCATTGGAGGGCACCCCCTCAGGGAACTGGGGGGCAGTGGTGTCCCCCCTTCCCTTGCTGGCACCGGGGACATCCCAGTGACCAGCGAGGTCTCCTGGTCTCTCTGCAGTTGGATTTAGACAATGTCGCGGTCCTGGAGACGCCTCTGGTGGGTACCACGAGTTCTGCTGGTGCCAGACCCTCCCCTTGCATGGCCACAGCCCAGGCCATGCCAGTGTGTCCCAGCACAGCTCAGTGCACCCCTCCTGACAGCCCAGACAATGCCCTGCCCCAGGGCTCCTCCCCAGGGAAGCCTTTTTCCCAGGACCCTGCTGCATTCCCATCCCTGTCACCCCAGGACCCCCTGGATGAGCCAGGACGCAGCCCCTGCCCCAGCTGTGCCTCTTGGCCAGAAGCCCAGTGCTTCTGGGCAGCAGCACAGCAGCTCCTGCACCCCATTGCTGCCACAGCCCCTTCCCCAAGGCCCCCCTGCTCTCCCCTGCCTCCCAGTGCAGCCCAGTGCCCCCAGTGTGTCTCTAACGCTGCCTTTTCCCCAGCCCCCTGTGGCTGAAGAGCTGCGGGCTCTCCTGCGGCAGAAGCGCCTGGCGGCCGCTCTGGATGCCTAGGTGAGCCGTGCCTGCAGGGACATGGCTGGAAACAAAGCCCAGCCATGGCCCAGTGGGCTCCAGAGGTCATGTTCTGGGCTTTGTCTTTTAGGGTGTGAAGGACCAGTGTACTTTTTCCTCTCCAGTGGCATGAGGAGATGATCATCCCTGGAGGAACCCCCTGAACTCTTTGAGCCCTGGGCCATTTCCCCTGAATAATCATTCATCAAGAATCAGTAAACCCTTTGAGCAAAGCTTTGCTCTGTGTCCATGTGTGTGTCCGTGGGTCTGGATTTCCTCCTTTCCAGTGGTCCAGGGAAGTCAGGCCAGGTCTGGGCTTTGCTGCCTTGACACAGTCTGTGCCTTCCCCCAGACAAATGGTGTGTTGGGAGCTGTGCAGAGTCCAGGGGGAGTGGATTGACTGGGGGGGGGGTGGGTGTCCAGGTGGTGAGAAAGGTTGTAGGTTGTTATAAGTAAAAAATCTGCCAATTAAAAAAAAAAGAAAGGTTGCAGTGTGAACCAGTTACACCAGTTGCTGCCAAGGTGGAGGTCTACCTGTTTGTTATTGTAATCACTGGTTGTTTTTGTTAATTTGTCCTTTTGTATTAGTATGGCCCTGCCTAAAGCTAAGTTAATAGCCCTTCTCCCTGGACAGCGAAAGGAGGAGACATGGGGGGGGGCATCAGAGGGCATGCAAAATAACCTTGAGACCAGCATGCCATGGGAAGCCACCCTACCAAACTTACCAAAAAAATTCCAAAAACAACAAGCCAGTACAGAATTAAGAGATCAAAGTTATGTCTGGATGTGAGGAGCAAAGTACTGAGCCTGCGGAGACGCTGAGAACCTTTGTTGCCCCTCGCCCTGAGCAAAGACCTCAGCTGGAACAAAGAGGCCGAGACTAGAAAACCCAGAAGTTGTAACATGGGATATATCCCCACTGCTCTTGTGAGGGTAGGACCCTCCCCTTTGCCCCTTAGTGGACAAAGCTACACATTCCTCCATTCCTCCTCCTCCGAGTCATCCTAGGATCGATGACAGAGAAGCTGCGGACCCGTCGAGCCTCCCAACCTTAAGCTGATCACTTTTAATAAAGGCATTAAAAGGAGAAAAAGTCTCCTGCCCTGTTTATTTCATGGTTCACTGTGAAAGTGGTAGGAATGGCCTGGGTTTAAAAGAAAAATAAAAATTCAAAACAAGCTTTCTTTTAAAACTTTTTCTCCCTGTTTCGTGGCTGGTAACCACGTGGCTGGCTCATCCACACAATGTCTGCTCTCCCTTTTATATCCTTGCTGTTGCAACAGGCAGCCCTAGCTCTTCCCAAAGGCTGTCTGTTGACTCTTCCTCGCTGTCCATTGGTGTAGACTGCTTTCGTGGAACTGCATTGGAGGGCAGGTGGTGCTAAGCCGTGCCTCTTAGGAACAATCTGCCCTTCCCCAAATGCCCGGACCGCCAAGATCATCCCGGGATAACAATGCTGGGTGGGGGGGCCCCATTGCAATTACAGAACTATAAATCTGTCCAACTTCTCTTAACATACTAACCATGTTCACCCTTTAATTGGGAGAGCCAACCATCTCATTACTCATCTCTAACACTGTGGCATTCACATTGTCTGAAAAAATCCCTCTGCCAAGGATTTTTCTCCTGGGAAGCTAAGTACCCTCAGAGAAAAAGGAAAACAATTCTTATCTCATTTGCTTCTCATGTGTTGTGCTCATGTGCGAATGTGTTTGGAGATTGTTTACCCACAGGTGATTTGTTTGATTGGATTCTGGTGTGAGTTATTTTGACTCATTGGCCAATTATGGCCAAGCTGTGTCGAGACTCTGGAAAGTCAGGAGTTTTCATTATTATCTTTTGAACATTCACTAAGTATCCTTTTTGCATTCTTTAGTATAGTATAGTATAGTATAGTACAGTATAGTATAGTATAATATAGTATTCTTTAATAAAATATAGTATTGTAAAGTAATAAATTAGCCTTCTGAGAACATGGAGTCAAATGAAACATTGCTGCCTTCGTTGGGCATCCCTGCAACTACAATATAACACCCCCAAAATTCTTAATTTGCTCAAAAGAATTTAAATGCCAAAAAAAAAAAAATCTTCCTATGTCAAAAGTATGTTGAAATTATTTATTGGTCTTGAAATTTGGTACCCTGGTGGCATGGGGCTGCTGGGTCTACCTGTCTACAGGGCCCTGCAGGGCTGTGGGGTTTCCTGGGTGAGGGGCCCTACACTGTCACCTGTAATGACTGGGCACAGTGGGGTAGAGCCACCACTGTGTCCTGGGAAAGGGCAAGTGGTTCTACCTGGCTCTTGGGTCATTCTTGGCCACTGGGTCCATCGGCTCCAGCAGGACTTGGGTGAATTTTGGGGCGGGCCAGGTGGATCAGTTGTCCCCGGCCATCCTGAGAGCTCACCAGGGCTCAGTCATGTTTGCTGACTCCAGTTCCAATACTGAAGGAACCACTGAAGGCACCGCCCCAGGGAAGCCTCACAGCAGAGCTGGCACAGGGCATTGCCCTGGCAGAAGGGCAGGGAAATTGTCTTGGCCATGAGCAGCAGAATGGCCAGAAAGCCCCTGGTGCAGGAGTTGCCCACCCCACCCGGTTGAAGGCAGGTTTGGGTTGCATTCCTGCTGTCCTGGCAGTGAAATTCTGAGCAGAGGGCACAGAGGAGCCTTCTCCACGGGGCTCACAGGTGACACCGAGATGCTGTGGGGGAGCTAAGCCCTGCCTGAGGGCAGACTCAGCCCAGCAGGAGCCCCAGGCTGACACCACGCTGGAGTCCGCAGTTGGCTCAGGGGCGCCGCGTGCCATGAGTGGGGAACAGCTTCCCCTGAAACAGGGAGAGCTGAACCTTGGAGCCACCTGCTCCACAGCTGGAATCAGCGTCAGGGAGCAGACCAAAGAGGAGAGGGAGGCCTTTGGTGTGAGATTCTGAGGAAGCTTTATTCATCAGAGGGAACAGGCACCAAAGAGCTTCAAGCACCATTCTGCTCAGGATTTTATACAGCACCAGAACTGTAGGTGGACATGATAACTGTGTCAATAGGAAATTGGGGAGGGAGGAGCAAAAGGAGGGGAATACATCTCAGGGACCAATGGGGATAAGGGGGCGGAGAGGGCAGGTCACATGGGCCAATGGGGCATCATCTATGAGGGGAATTCCCGAGGGGCGGAACCTTCAGGGGAGGGGTTTACAGGAGACTGACAGGGAAGGGTCCAGAACAGGGGCAGAGTTTACAGGGATGGATAGGGAAGGCACTGGAATACAGGGTGGGGATTGTAATGATTGCAGGGTAAAAGGGGAGGAATATAACCTGGGAATAATCCAGCTTGGGGAAAGACAACATACAGGGCGTGAACTGGAAAAGACAGTCCAAAAAACTATGAAATAAAAGGGCACTGCAACAGCGCCCGATAAAGAGGGATGCAGGACGCATTTTATGGTGCAAAAAGAAAGGATCAATCCTGCGCTATTTTTATATGGTCTTTTTATAGGCCTTTTTGTAGGGTTTTTTAACAACATCCCCTGTCTATCCCCAGCTGGTAGCAACAAGTTTTTACCCTGTATTGATTGGTCACTCAAACCCCTGCTGTGTATGTGCAGGAAAAGTTGTTTGTGAGAGATAGTCTTCATTTTTGACTATCTAAGAGGAAAAAACAGTTTATACAGGTGGCTGGTGTTTATCACAGTCTTACAGCTCTTTTTCAGGGAAAGTAGGTTGTTTTCCACAGTCCTAGAGCTCCGTCTCAGGAAAAATAAGTTGTTTTTCACTGCTCCACAACTCTGTTCTCACAAAGAGTGTCAGCTTTCTCATTGCTTCTGCCTCTTGCTGGGATTTATTCAAAGGCCTTCAAAGGATTCACCTTGAGCAGGACAATAGCCCAGCCGAGGCTACATTCAAAATGGATGACTGGTCAGGAGTTTTCACACTTTCATAAAGTTTGGTCCATTTAAATATTTGGGTTAGTTGTCCAATTACAGTCTCAGGTTATGCAGTTCCATCCTCCCGGTTTGCTCTCCTCAATTCACTGTTGTTTGCACTTTTTGTGCCTGAAGCTGCAACAGTGTCCGGTTCTGGGGCTGGAAAAGGATTGTTTTGTCTGACTACACTGTGAAGAGAACTTGCTAACACTGTGTATGAATTCCAGAGTTACAGACTAATGCAGTAGAGAATCTGGAAATATGACAGCTAAAACTGAAGGCATCAGCCTGTTCCATGTTCCCTTGGTTCCATGGGGATCCACAGCATCACAATGGCCACTTGCTCCCACAAGGTTCCCTGATGTCACTGTGGTGTCCTTGGACCCACCTGGTCACAACTGACCCATGGTTCCATGAGGTTCCCCAGTGTCACCATGGTCACTGTCAGAGGCTGGATGAGATCAATGTCCTGAGACACCGTGGGATGAGCTGTCAATCAGTCACACAGTGGGGACAGTGCTAACCCAGCCCTGATTGCCAGAGTGATCAGAAATCCCACCTGGGGGGAGGCCCACAAAGGCCCGGAGGCTTAAAAACACGGAGCGCAAGGTCAGCCCCTGGTATGGATTCTGTCTTTTCCTGGGGTTTGTGTCTCACACACGCTGGAACCCTAGGAGCTGTTAGTCATTGTCGTAGGAAGGGGACCAGGACACCAGCTGGTTCATCACAGGTCCAACAGGTCCAGTCCAGTTTATTAAAGAAAGTATCAAACACTTATACAGCAAATAATAAGCTTATGAATATTCTGTAAGCCAAGCAATCTATTGGTTAAACTATACCATGAACTCTTCCTCATTTCTTAGGTGTTACATCTTTCTTTTCTCATGTCTCTTTCACTGTTTGTTATCCTACTACAGCTAGGCCCGAGGACACACTATCTTTGCAGGTGCAGGACTTCGAATTAGCCACGGTTTTGTACTTTTCCAGTCTCTCTAGTAAGCTAAATTCCCAACACTTACCCTGTTTTTTTTTTTTTTTTTGGGAAAGCAAAATTCTATGGGCTAACTGTGTCACACTCTTTGCAACACAAGAATAGGCAATTCTAACAACTAAACAATATTCTCAGCTAGCAAGGTTTCTCTCTCACAAGGGATCTAAGCTAGCAAAACAAACCAAAAAGGCTATCACTATTTATAGGATATGCTATACGACGGATACAAAAAAGATTCTATGTGCTACAAGGCTCAAACAAAACTCAGGTGTGCTACCTGAGTGCAACCTACAAAAATAAGCTAAAGGAAGTTTGCTTTCTATTCTCAAACAGCAGATATACTTCAAACAGGAACGGCTTTACTCACAAATGCTTCTGATTGTCTCTTTTAACCAAAGTTTCTCTGATGTTCACAACAACACTTTGCACACAAGTTATAAAATAAATGCCTATCATAAAAGTATAAATCTATCTAACGTTATTTAAACTTAATAACACCTAGACTTAAAATACTTAAACTTAAAATAATAAACTTAACAGAACCTTAACAGCATCTAACATTTAATGGCACTTAATAGATAATTTAACTTAAACTACTTAACAACAGATAAAACTTACTATAAAAATAGAATATAGCATTTACTATAACTTACTTACAGGCCTGATTCTAAAATACTAAGCTAAAACAACTTTCTTCACGGGTTTGCTGCAGCATTTCCATACCTAAATGCACTTAAACATAAGGAGTTTGTTTAAGGTATACCTGTAGAAAAATTCTTTTGAATTCAGTAATTGCTTTTACCTTTACCACATTTAAACAAGGCCTAAAGAACACAAAAAACATACTCATTACATCTTACTTATACAATCACTTTAACACATTTTCAACATTTTTAAATTTTCAAAATACAATCTTAGAGTTTGATGTTCCACCAATTAAAGTCTATGCTTCTGATGTTTAAAGTCTCTGTTAATACAGGTGATTTTAAGACAGCATAACGAATGCTGAGCCAAATTGGCCGAAATTTGACTCATGCATTCACTGACGCTGATTTCTTTTTCACAGTCTCTGCTAGGAAAAACAAAAAGATTTTTCTAACTTAGGTGAGAAACGCTAGGACAATGGTCTTTGATGTCGCTTGTTTATTTTCTAAAACTGAAGCTTTTGCCGGCTGCGGGGCAGAGGGAGAAGCGCTCCCACTGGAAAAACGCTCTGTTTTATCTTTGCTGTTTTATCAT
The DNA here is from genome assembly GCF_047830755.1 of Zonotrichia albicollis. Lineage (NCBI taxonomy): Eukaryota > Metazoa > Chordata > Aves > Passeriformes > Passerellidae > Zonotrichia > Zonotrichia albicollis. The sequence continues at coordinate 2,031,127 of NW_027428428.1, read as the reverse complement.
CTTCTAACACTGCTTTCCACAGTATATCCCTAGATTTTCTCCGTTCTGAGAGTTCATAGACCGTATGTGGGTTAAGGAAAATTTCTTCAGCGTATCCATAGGCTAATAACAAATTTATCCCCTTTATCTCTCGCCATTCTAGATACGCGGCGCATAACTTATATGCTGCTTGCCTTTTCATACCTCTTTCGTGAGTGCTCTTAGCAGCTTTCCAGGCTCCAGCAGACACATATGGCTCGAGTCACCGATGTGAACCCCAAGGGTGCTTCAAAATTCCAGCACTGTCCTGGCTGCTCAGGACCCAGCTCCAACTTCCTTGACCGTGGCGTGTTCTCCCCCTTTTTCTTTTATTTTGAGATGAGGGGTTCAACGTTCAAGGTCACCTTTTGTCGTGGGAAGGGGACCAGGACACCAGCTGGTCATAAATAATTAACCGACACTAAAACCGACCACACTCATCAATCCATTAATTAAGAAATCTCAAGATGGGAAAAATCTTAAATTAACAAACCAAAACAGCTACAATAATATCATTAACCCTTTGCCAAAGTTTCTCTGATTTTCTAAATCTGCCAGTAAAGGCTGTTTGGTTGGTTTGGGCTCCTGAGAATCTCTTATTGCTTTTTCTTCAGGGAGTCCAACTCAGAGGACACAAACAACTGTAATTCCTTTAAAATGTCTCTTTGAGAGAATTGTTTGGGGGATGGGAGTCAGGGCTTGTCTGTCCTGCTTGGCACAGCCCAGGCAGGTCTTTCCCAGCCACATTCCACACTCCATTGCCCAGCTGGAGCCGCTGGTGCCTCTGAGTTGTGCTGCCCCAGCCCCAGGGACGCTCTCCTTGTCTGCCCATTCCCCCACGGTCTCTGGGCAGGGATGGCCTCAGTGGGGGCTGCTGACATCCTCAGCACCTTGGAGGCTGCTGCTGAATTTTCCTGCTCCAGGGGCTTGTTCAGCCTTCAGCTCTTCACTGCAGGAATTCAGTGTCCCAGGGCTCATTAACACTCAGAACACCTTATCAAGCCAAGCCTCTGGAAATAATTTGATTTCCGTTTCCAAATAATTTGTAGTTAAGTAGATCTCAGTAGTGTATTCAAAGTGAATCCATGATATTTTAAAAGGCAGTAAGAAAAGATTTTTTTAAGTCTGGTTTAGGGTTTTTTTCCTGTTAATTCATTGATATGTGCAATGTCCAATTGACACTGAAACCAGATACCTCCTCATGCAGTTTGAATAAATATGAAAATCAAGACCCTTCATGGCTGACAATCAATCAGACTCTGTCCCTACCCCCACCCCACCATTTCCCCATCCAAGCCCTGGCACTCAGAGCAGCCTTGTGCAAATCTGAGCTCCCTCCAGCCCAGGCTGCACCTGCAGCTTTCAGCTCCTTGGCTCCAACTCCCACCTGCTTTCCTTGGAGAAGGAACTGCCTGAGAGACAGAGGGATGTTCATTTCTTGTCAGCCAGCAAAGCCAAGGGAAGGCACAGCTCCATCACATGCAAAAGTCATTCCTCTGCTGGATATTAAATCCACTTTCCACAGCAGACAGAGCAATGGAAAACACCTTCTGTGCCCAACAGAGATCCCAAGGTCCCCCCCAAACCCCCCCTGCCCCAATTCTGCCCAGATTTGCTCTTTGCACACACGAGTCACAGGCTGAAGTCAGGAGCTCCCTCCATGCCCAGAGGGAGGAAAAGAGAGAAAGGGGATGAAGAGCTCTCCTGTGCAGAGCCAAGGTCCAAGTGCAGCCCCTGCAGTGGGAACCACAACTCATCAGGTTTGTGTCCTTTGGGCTCAGGGCCTGGTGACACTCAGAGGCACAGAAAGGTTTCTTGCCAACAAACACAAGTTGAACATTAGAACAGTTTAATAACTATCACAGCTCTTCTCTCAGCTCTCTGGAATGTCCCAGCAGCATCTGACATGTCCACCATCCCCAAAAGATTTTTATGCAGGAACAGTTTTAGACATAGGTATAAGAAAAAGTAATTCTGTGATAGATATAAAAACAATTAAGATGTCGCCTTATGTGTGATATTTATTTTAATTTCAGAAAGTTTGGGCATCTCCCTGAAGCTCAAAGCATGAAACCAGAGAGTTATGAGGCACTTGAATGACCACAGAGCATCTGGTGGAGGAAATCTGGGACCAATGGGAAGAAAAAATATCCAGCTGGTCTGGTGAAGAGATGTCCTTAGACATGGCCATTTAACCAAGACAGATGGATGCACTTGATGGAAAAGAGAGGGATTAAATAATAGACTGATTATTGGTGACACAAGTAGATGGGAAGATCAGTATTTCTTCTCCTGCCATCAGTACGCTTCCAGGAAATCCCCGTTTCTGGTGGGAAAAGGTTGACATTCCTTTAGAGTACCCAAATTGCACAGATAATCAATATTTGCTTGTATATTATGGAACTACCAGGTATTAAAACCTGAGCCCCTTCCCAGGCAGACATCAATTGTGTGCCCATGGACAGGCAGTGCCACTTGTGCCCTAAGGTGCCCAGCTTTGATTGGATCTCTCAGAGAGCACCTGAGGGAGAGCAGAGCACCTTGCAAACTGCAGGTCCCTGACAGCCCCTCAGGGCTCCTGTCCCATCAACATCTGCTCTGCTCCAGTCTGAAACAGGGCCCAGCATGGTGCCGGGAACATCAGAGAGCTGAGGTGTGTGCTGGAATTCAATGCCCTCCCCATCCCACAGCAGCCCTGCATTTCCCTCCTGCAGCCTTGGTCTCCAGCACTGCCATGGAGGCTCTTTGGGCTCTGGACGGTTCCTGCAGCCCCCAAGGGCAGCTGAGCTCTGCCTTTGGCACAGTCAGGCCTGGCCAGCGAAGGCCATGCTCAGCAATTGCTTGTGTGTGCCTGGCCTTGCTGTCAGCCCCGGCAGCGGCTGCATGGCCCCTTTGTGGCCCTGTGCTGGCCCAGCCGTGGTGGCCCAGCCCCTGTGCAGGCCCAGCCCAGGCCAGGAGCATTGTGGCTGGGAACGGCCCCTGTGCCGTGGTGCTCACAGCAGCCTTGGGGCTCTGTGCCCCATGGCCTCCCTGCTGGGCAGCCTCTGCCAGCTCCTGCAGAGCCCCTGGCACCTGTGGGGCTGCACAGACAGCCCTGCCCCGGGCTCTGCCAGCCTCTGGGCCAGCAGAGAGGCAGCCAGGGCTGGCCATGGCCGGGAACAGGCCCTGAGCCTTGCAGGAGGATGGAGCTGGGCCACAGCCAAACTCAGCCCAGGCCAAAGCTGGGCTCAGCAGCCAGGGCTGCCAAGGGCTGCGCACAGAGGCTGGCACTGATAAATGTCATGGGCCCCTTCCCTGCTCTGTCCATGCCACCAAGGACACAGAGCGGCCTCCTCTCTGGGCCACTTGCCTGTTTGCAATGCCTTGCACAAGCGCTGGCCCTGCCCCACAAGGCCTGGCCTGAGTCCTGCCCCTGCACGCTCAGCCAGGCTGAGATGGACACTGATGGTTTCTGGGCCAGGCTCTCTAAGCCCAGCCCAGCTCCCTGCAAGCTCTGCCAGCTGCCCTGAGCTCTGGGCAGCACCAAGGGCCTCTCCCCAGCCCAGCCCACCGGCTCTGGCCCCACAGCTCTGCTCAGGCCAGGCTGCTCTGGGCACTGCCCCACGGCCTCAGCCCCTGGCAAGGGCACAGCAGCAGCTGCAGCTGCCACAGGACTCAGCCCCAGCCATGGGGGAAGGTGCTTGGCCAAGGCCAAAGGAGGCTCCCTGGCTGCCCTGCTCCCCTCGGGCTGAGGTGCTGAGAGCTCTGCAGCCCCTGCTGCCATCCCATCTGCCCAGGGCAGCACAAGAGCCGTGGCCTTGGAGCCCTCAAGCGCTGCTCCTGCTCCAGGCCCAGGGCCCATGCCAAAGCTGGGGCAGCCACAAAGCTGTGCCCGTTTCTGTTCATTTCTGCCCTGATGGGGTTGGGTTCTCAGCCACTTGGAGTTTGATGATGAATTTTCCTACTGCAGAGGCCTCTTCTTTCTTGAGCTCCTCAGTTCAGGAGGTCACGGGAAAAGGCTCATAAACATTTGTTCACAACGCCTGAACAAGAAAAGCCACAGGGAATACTCCAGATTTTCAATTCTTTCGTGGTTAATAAGACACATTTCTGAAGTGTATTCAGACTGAATAAACTATATTGAAAACAATAAAGAGAGAATTGATTTATCCTGTTAAGTTTTCTTTTCCTGTTTATAGACCCATATCAGTAAGGTCCAATTGATATTGACCCCCAGCACCTTCTAATGCAGTCTGAATAAATATTAAAATCAAGAGCTTTAAAGCTGACGACCAGTAACGCTTTGTCCCCCCCACTTACCCACCATTTCCCTCATGCAAACCCTGGGAATCCTATGGATCAGGAACAAGTGAGTCACCATCCCTGGAGGTGTTTAAGGAAAGACTGGATGTGGCACCCGCTGCTACGGTCTGGGTGATAAGGTGATGTTACGTTCCAGGTTGGACTTGATGCTCTCCAAGGTCCTTTGCAGCCTGGTTGATTCTCTGATGATTGTGACACTGCAGGGCCCTGGGGAAGCAAGGGGCCATTGTGACACTAAGCAAGGGGCCTGGTGGCACTAAGGGGACAATGGTGACACTGTGTGTGAACATGGCAGCACAGATCCAAGGGGCCATTGTGACACTATGGGGCTGAATGGAAGCAAGGAGTCCATTGTGACAGTCTGGGTCCTGCTGGAACCACAGAGGCCACTGTGACCCTGCATGGCCTTGTGGAACCAAGGGGCCATCGTGCCACTGTGGAACCAAGGAGAGTTTCCAGGGAGAGCCTGGAAACAATGGAATCGAGGGGCCAGTGCACCATTGCAGGGACTCTGGGAACTGAGGGAACAATTGTGACACTCTGGTGCCCCGTGGAACCAAGGGTCTCTGGTGACACTGCAGGATCTTGTGTCACCAGAGCTCCATTGTCACACTGCAGCACCAAGGAATTCCTTGTGGCACTCTGAGGCCTCATGGAACCAAGAAGCCTCTGTGACCCTGCAGGGCCTTGTGGAACCATGCAGAGCATTGTGACAGAGCAGAACCTGGTGTCATGATGGGGCCATTGTGACACTGCAGGACCCCATGGAACAAAGAGGCCAGTGCTGCTCCTCAGGGACTCCTGGAATGAAGGAAAGATCTTGGACACGGTGGTGGCCATTGGGATCAAGAGGCCCTTGTGACACTGTGGAAGCAAGGGGAGCATTGCTGCACTCAGATACCCCATGGAACCAAGGATCCATTGTGATACTGCAGGACATTGGGGGCAATAGTGGCATTGTGAAACTGCAGGGCCCAAAGATCCAAGAGACTTTGTGACACCAAGGGGTCCCATGGAACGAAAGGGACATCGTGACACTGGGAGGCCTCATGGAATCATGGAGACCACTGGGATGCTTTGGGGCCTCATGGAACCCTGGTAACACCAATTTGACTGGGAGTGTTGATCTGCTGCAGGGTAGGAGGGCTCTGCATAGGGCCCTGGAAAGGCTGGATCCAGGACCCAAATCCAACAAGGTGAGGTTTAACAAGTCCAAGTGCAAGGTCCTGCACTTTGACCACAACAACCCCTGCAGCACTACAGGCTGGGGACAGAGTGGCTGGAGAGCAGCCAGGCAGAAAGGGACCTGCAGGGACAGATGAACAGCAGGCTGGACATGAGGCAGCAGTGTGCCCAGGTGGCCAAGAAGGCCGATGGCTCCTGGCCTGGATCAGGAACGGTGTGGCCAGCAGGAGCAGGGCAGGGATTCTTCCCATGTGCTTGGCACTGGTTGGGCAGCACCTCGAGTGCTGTTTCCAGTTCTAAGCCCCCTGTGAAGAGCGAAAAGAACAAATTTGTTGCATGGGAAAGTAAAGAAAGCAAAGGTAATGACAAGGAAATGCTGAGGGCAGTTTGAGGGTGGCTGCCAGGCAGCTCTGGCTCTGAGAAATATCGTCTGTAGCGGCACAGGAAACTCCCAGCTGATGGGAACAAACATTCTGGCTGACTTCAGAGGCCAGGACAAACCTGAGTGGTTTCCCTGGTGTTCCCCAATCCTTGCTGGCCCCAGGGGCTGATGGCATTTGTGCTCCCTCAGGTTCATGTCCCCACACCAACAGCATGGGGGTGCTCCCCCTGCTCTGTGCAATGCAAACAGGGGCTGCTGAGCCAGTGCTGCTGTGTCTGTGCCTGCAAGGATGGGGCACCTGTGAGAGCTGGGGGAGAGGCCAGGGCTGCAGAGGGGGGATGTTGTTGGCAGCTCCATGAGGACGCTCTGGGACGCTGCCCTGGGCTGTGCAGCGCACTGGGGATGGATCAGCCCCTGCTCTGCTGCTCCTTCCCGTCTGCCCCAGGGCCCTTGCAGAGCCCCAGCCATGCTGTTTGCCCCCAGCCTGCCCACGGCCAGCCTGGGGCTGCTCACGGGGCTTTTCTGTGCTGAGCATTGGCCTGGGTGTGTTCTTGAGAGAGCCTGGGCAAGGAGCCTGGAGCCCCCAGGCCCTGGCCTGAGGCGTCAGTGCTGCCCCAGCAGTGCCCATGGCCTGTCCCTGCTGCAGCCCTGGCACTGCCACCCACAGGGCTGTGCCCGGCCCCGAGAGCACTCAGGCCCTGCAGCAACACCAAGGCCACCAGGGCAGCAGGGCAGGGCCACGGCAGCAGCACTGGCAACACCAAGTGCTGCTGCTGCTGGGCACAGCTGCTGGGCCAGCACTGATCTGCCCCCAGCTCTGCACACAGACATTGCTGCTGCAGCTCCAGAGAGGGTAACATAAGGGGTATCTCCTGTGGAAACTCCGCTGGGAGATCCTTGATCTGCTTTAAAGCCACCAAGAGACCAGCTCCTCATTGACACAGTCTGAGGCCATAGTGAAGGTCAGAGAAGCGAAATAAGAAATTGCAGAGATAATGGCGTTGGTTTAGGGCGAATATTTAAAAATGAAAACAGAATAAAAAAAAAATCAATCCAACAAGTAGTATCAAAGATCACTTTTATTTCAAGAGACATGCAGAAATTGGCAATCAGTTTATTGTTTCCTAAATGGTCCACTCATCAGTGTCCAAACTGCAGCCTTGAGCTCCTGGTTCCTCAGGCTGTAGATAAGGGGGTTAAGTACTGGAGGCACCACCGAGTACAAAACTGACACTGCCACATCCAGGGATGGGGAGGAGATGGAGGGGGGCTTCAGGTAGGCAAAAAAGGCACTGCTGAGGAACAGGGAGAGCACGGCCAGGTGAGGGAGGCAGGTGGAAAAGGCTTTGTGCTGTCCCTGCTCAGAGGGAATCCTCAGCACAGCCCTGAAGATCTGCACATAGGAGAAAACAATGAACACAAAACAACCAAAACTTAAACAGACACCAAGTAACGAAATCCGAATATTTCGGAAGGTGGTGTGTGAGCAGGAGAGCTTGAGGATCTGGGGGATGTCACAGAAGAACTGGCCCAGGGCATTGCCATGGCACAGGGGCAGGGAAAATGTATTGGCTGTATACAGCAGAGCATAGAGAAAGCCGCTGGCCCAGGCAGCTGCTGCCATGTGGGCACAAGCTCTGCTGCCCAGGAGGGTCCCGTAGTGCAGGGGTTTGCAGATGGACACGTAGCGGTCGTAGCACATCATGGTCAGGAGAGAAAACTCTGCTCCAATGAAGAAGATAAAGAAAAACACCTGTGCAGCGCATCCAGTGTAGGAGATGGTGCTGGTGTTCCAGAGGAAATTGTGCATGGCTTTGGGGACAGTGGTGCAGATGGAGCCCAGGTCACTGAGGGCCAGGTTGAGCAGGAAGAAGAACATGGGCGTGTGCAGGTGGTGGCCGCAGGCTACGGCACTGATGATGAGGCCGTTGCCCAGGAGGGCAGCCAGGGAGATGCCCAGCAAGAGGCAGAAGTGCAGGAGCTGCAGCTGCCGCATGTCTGCCAATGGCAGCAGGAGGAAGTGCCTGATGGAGCTGCTGTTGGACATTTCTTCATTCTGGAGATTTTGAGCTGTTCATAGACAACATTGACAATTTGGACAAAGTACCTTGAGTCAATCGTATGCTATTTTCTTACACAGGCACTCAAAATTGCTTCTGTTTCCTTGGGGAAATTTCATTTACCTTTTTTTTTTCAGTGTAGCTTTGGGCTCCAAAGTAACTGTGTGTTTTTTAGAAGAGACAGAAGTCCTGTTCTCAGCATTGCTCTCAGGCTGAACACTGGGGAGCCCAGAGGGAAAACAGGGCTCCCTGTGCCCCAGTGCAGTCAGACCTGCTGTTCCAACACAGGTGCCCTTTGCTCATTTCACCATTTTCTAGTAACGGATGTAGAAATTGAAAACTGCATTTAGAAATTACGTGTCTTTTTAGAAGACTCCAATTTCAAAATCAATCTCTCCAACTCTTCTCTCTCTCCCTACGCAGCTGGACATGGAGGGATAACAAGGGCTGACCTGGCTCTCTGCTGCCTGGAGTTGTGCCTACTGGGAGCTGTTTCTCTCTATCCAAGCCTTGTCCCTGCCAGTGCTGCCAGAGCCCAGCCCAGCCCTGGGGGCTCAGCTCTGCCCGGCAGACCCCTCCCAGCACAGGGCACTGCCCAGGGGCCTCTCCCTGGCAGCAGGGCCTTAAGGGCAGGCCAGGCAGAGATGCTGCAAGCCAAGGAGCTGCTGCTGCTGTCTGTAGGGACAGGAGGCTGAGGAGGCACTTTCTGAGGGAGATCCGATGCCCATCTGCTGATGCCCTGGGTGACAGTACAGGAGTGTCAGTGACACAGCCAAAGCTGACAACCCCTTTCCCTTCCCTTTAGGACAAAGCTGAGAGCAGCCCTGGCCATGCAGCACCATCTCCACAACAGGAGGAATCTGCCCTGATGGGGGTGGCTCCTTCCACCTCCAACTTCTGCCCTGCAGTGTCCATGGGGAGCTGCCAGGCAGGCTGAGAGCTGCCCCTGGCAGGTGGCACATGCCCTGGGCTGGCCAAGAGCCCCGAGGGCTGCAGGAGCTGCTCTGTAGGACAGCCCTGGGCAGCCCTGGCTGCAGCCCCAGCTTCAGCCCCTGCAGCCGTCCCTGGCAGCAGGAGCCGTCCTGCCCTGTCCCTCTGATGGTGCCCAGGGCAGCCTCGCTCTGCAGCACATCCTCCTCCTCCTGCTTCTGTGCCACAGAGAAACTGGGAGAGTCCTCCTGACACATCCCCCAGGCTGTGGGGTGTGCTGGCTTCAGGAGATCCCTCCAGGAGCACAGGGGACATTGCCCTGCACCCACACACTCACCATGCACAGGGCTGTGAAGATCTTTCCCCAAGTGAAGTCTCAGCTCAATGTCTTCCCAATCCTGATTGCCTTCAGCCTGTCTGTGCCTGGCTCCTGTCCCCTCAGTGCCTGCAGGCAGAGCCCTCAGCCTGCTGGGCTGGGAAAGGAGCTGGTGCTGGGAAGAGCTGTTCCTTTAAAGCTCAGTAGCACAGACACAGCACAAGGCCTTTAATGAGCCTCTTGGGGATTTGGTGTTGTTTACATAAGACTCAGTCCCTGAGAGAGTGCTCAAAAAACTTCTCAAGAACTCAAACTCAAATTAAAAGTCTGAAGTTTCCTGAAGTTTTAATGGTTCCCACTGAGGAACACGACTGAGAAAGTGTCCCCAATTTCCAGTTAGAGCAGAACACTGGAGGCAGTGATGACAGCTGGGGACAAACAAGGCCAAGGTGTCTCTGGTGCTGAGCAAAGCTGGATGTGTTTTAGGAATGCCAAGTGCCAAGGCCTGAGCCCCAGCCCCTGGCCAGGCAGATCCTGTCCCTCCCTCCTTGCTCAGGGCTCTTCCCGGGATGGGCACTGGCATGTGGGGATGTGCAATGGCAAGGGCAGGAGCATGGGGCGGCCCCTGCCAGGCTGCTGAGCAGGGACAAGGAGGCAATGAGGCCCCAGCCCTGCAAGGGTCACTTGTCTCCTGCTCCTGCCTCAGGCCCAGGCCCAGCAGCCATGGCCAAAGTGCTGCCCAAGGTGGCTCTGGCAGGGCTGTCTTGCAGCTGCTGCCCATCCCTGTGCCCTGTGCAGCCCAGGCTGTCCCACGGTGTCCCTGCCCTGCGCCTCTATCCCTGCAGGCTGTCGGCATCCCCCGGCTGCCCCACCTGGCTGGGCCCTTCCTTTGCTGACAGCTCTGCCTCCTGCCTGCCTCTGCCTGCCCACACAAAGCCTTGGGCTGCTCCAGGCTCCTTCTGGGTGATGTGCTGCACCAAAGCCCTGCCCTGGCAGGGAAATTCCTTTGTCCTTCTGTCCAGTCCTGATCTCCTCAATGGCAATTTACATTAAGTTTTTCCATTTTTCTCCCTTTTTACTATTATATTTAAAAGATCCACCATCTCTGAAACCTCCCTTCAATCCCTCCCAGGGCTCTCCTCTGCTGTCCTCAGTCTCCACCCCACTGAGCACAGAGCTCCTCTGTCCCTTTACAGTGCTCATGTGCTTGAGGCCATGATGCACTGAGGTGCCTGGACAAGAAGGAGGGTTCTTTTCTACAGGAAGGAAACCACAGAGCCCCAGAGTTTTGAAGGCTGATCGGAGGCAGCCCCAAGGAGGCCAAGGCCAGCCAGACCTGTTTGTCTTCAGAGCTTTTGTCTGGGAGCAATCCTTGGATAGACAGAGTTTGGGACGCCAAATCCTAGTTTTTTCCATGAGCACCTGGACAAGAAGGACAGTTCTTTTCCATAGGAAGGAAAGTACAGAGCCCAAGTATTTCACAGGCAGGTGAGAGCTGGCCCTCAAGAAGCCAAGGGAACCTAGACAGTCCTGGCAGCTTTTGTCTGGGACCTATCCTTGGATATAAGGAATTTTGGAGACAGATTCCCAGTTTTGGCCAGAGATGCCTGCATTGAAAGATGTTTTTTTCAATGGAAAGAAAAGCACATCCCTCCAGTGTTTTGAAGGCAGATGAGAGGTGGCCCCCAAGATGCCAAGGCCATCCAGAGGAGCCTGTTCTGGCAGGTTTTATATAGAAAGAATCTTTGCATTTAATCAAATATAGAGGTAAAATCCTAATTTTGGCCATGAACACCCAGAGGAAAAGAAGAGCTCTTTCCCACAGGAAGGATAGCACGGAACTCCAGAGTTTTAAGGGCAGATGAGAAGCAACCTTCAACATGCAAGGTCAGCTGGACCAGTCAGGCCAAGCCAACCAGACCTCCTTGGTGCCCTGCAGCACCACAATTGTCCCTTGGTTCCATAAGCCCCCATAGTATCAAAACAGATCTTTGTTTTCATGAGGCCCAGTGACACCACAAGCAGTGGTCTTGGTTTGGAAGATGTGGGAATATGCTCTGAGCCCAGTGCCCATGGTGCTGGTCTCTTCCGCCCAAATTTTCTTGATGAATTGGCAGACCAGCTGTAGGAGAAGGGCAAGAAGCCAGGGATGTTGCAGGGAATGCTCCAAGCACGGTGCCAGCAGGCCCAGCCCAGGTGGGGATGGCTGCAGGTACCTGCGCTGTTCTGCAGAAGAGGCCACGGGCGGGGTCCTGCTCTTGTGTGCGCTGCAGGGCTGCACCTGGCAAAGAGCGAGCGCAGCCAGAGCTGAGGGGCTGCGGGAGAGGCCGGAGAACACAGCCCAGCCCTGCGCTGCCCAGGCAGGGAGAGCCTCGGGATGCCCCAGGGGATGGAGCACGGCCACTGCGGGGTGTCTGCCCGGCCCCTCTTCCGTCCTGTCCGTGGGCATGGGATGGGATTGGGTGGGATGGGATAAAATGGGGTGGGATGGAATGGTGCCACGTTGGCTGCGGGCACCAATCCTGTGGGCCCGCTCTGCCACTCACCCTCCTGCGGCAGCTCAAACGGCACCACCGCTTTGGTTTGATGTGCTGGGGCAGCTCCAGGGCCTTCTTCCTCCTCTTCCCCCCAGGCCACCTTGGGCGCTTTCAGGGGTCTCTGCTCCATGATAATGACTGCATTTGTCCTGGGGCTGCCCCCAGCCCAGGCAAAGTGGCCCAGCTTGGAAGGAATCCCTGGCCCCAGGTGTCTAAGACAGCCCGACAGGATCTTTAGGAAGGGCTCAGACCATCAGCAAACGCTGCCTGGCTCTGCAGGCTCAGTCCTATCCCCATATCTTCCCCTGAGAGCATTTGAATTTTTAAATGAGAATCATTTGAAGGGAGGGGATTTACATTTTCCATTTCAGAGAAGCCTTCTGCCTTCATTAGCAGACACCTCTCTCTTAAACCAAGACAATTGTTTATCATCTTGCAGATGCACAGTTGCCGGGGAGCCCCGTTTTACACCAGGGACCTGGAGAACCATTCCCAGCAATTGGGAAAATCCTAGGTGGTCCATCCACCCATAGATGAGGTCTCCAAATGTGCCCTGAAATTGGGTCCAGCTCTTAAAGGCCTAAAAGAGCAAGTCCAAGGGACTTGATGATATTTTTTGGCCCAGAAAGCCCTGCAGCTGATGGCACACTTCACAATCAGCAGGGGACACAGCCAGGCCAAAGCCCAGACCTCTGCTGGGAGCCTTTCTCCTCAAATACCCTTCAAGCAGACCTCCATGCAAGTCACTTGGGAAAGTTTCTTCTAATGATACATTTCTGGCACATAACTGCACAGGCTCATGTGAAAGATTCTAAAGCAGCTGCTGTGGAGTCAAAGAGCCAGCACTAAGAGTCCCTGTCACCTCTCTGTAGCTAAATCCCACTTTGGGGGATTCGAAGGAGTTTGGAACGAGCTAGAGAACAGACCTCTGACTGTTTTAGATGATGCCATTGCCTTCTCTTCTACATGAAAAGGAAGGGTGAGTTTGGCTCACATCTGCACCGCATGGCTCACAAGGCTGCAAGACTTGTAGTTACAAGAGCTTTGAAGGATTTCTTGGCCAAGAAGACACTGCCAACCAGGATATTTATGTTTTACGCCAGTCCTTCAATATTTCATCTTATGGACTCATGCTACAGTGTAAGCTTCCTTAGCCAATCATGTTATGACACACAAACCTACAGCACTGCATCCTAAGCTTCTTGTTTACCATTGTAACTACTTTTTTTTTTCTAGATCTTCAGCCCTAAAACACTAAACTTTCCTCCACTTCAACCTTCCTCCCCGTGTCTCTGCTATAATAAACTAGAAATGCACATTCTTGCTTCTAGCATCTAAGTTTGGAAGCCCTTTCCAAGGTCTCCAATCAAATCCTGTCTTTAATTCTAAGCTTTGCTGACAAGACCAAAGCTCTGAGATTTCCCTGCATTTGTGTTCCCAACAACACCGATGCTGTTAGTTGCAGAGTGCCCAGGATCCGTCTTGCAAGGCAACTCTGGCAGTAACAAGGCAGGCAGCTGCCGGGGGGCGGCTTGTGGCCTCTGACAGCCCATTGCCCAGGGCTTGCCAGCGCCCCAGCCCCTCGGGGCTGCCCCAGCCCGGCCAAGCTGCCCGGCAGCAGCGCCGCAGCCCCACAGCAGCTCCAGAGCAGCCCCATCCAGAGGCACCTGGGAGCCCTCAGCAAGGCAGCCAGCAGCACACGGGCAGGAGGACACGGATTGCGCTTCCTGCCTGGCACAGGGCTTGTGGCCATCTCCAGGCACTGCTCTGGCAGGGACAGAGATCCGGCTGCCTCCCTGTAACTCTTTCTCACAAAAAAAATAGTAACCGAATTTTTGTTCATGACACACAGCAGACAGCCTCAGAGCAATGGAAAACCTTCTGAGCCCAGCACAGATCCCAAGGTCTCCCCAAACCCTCCCTGCCCCGATTCTGCCCAGATTTGCTCTTTGCACACACGAGTCACAGGCTGAAGTCAGGAGCTCCCTCCATGCCCAGAGGGAGGAAAAGAGAGAAAGGGGATGAAGAGCTCTCCTGTGCAGAGCCAAGGTGCAAGTGCAGCCCCTGCAGTGGGAATCACAACTCATCAGGTTTGTGTCCTTTGGGCTCAGGGCCTGGTGACACTCAGAGGCACAGAAAGGTTTCTTGTCAACAAACACACGTTGAATGCAGTCTCACTTCCACAGCCACTGGAGCTGACTGGCTGGCTAGCTGCTCCTGGAGTGACCAGTGGAGACTACAAATTCCGCCACTCCCAGGTTCTCGGCAAGAACCCCTGAGTACTGGCTCCGTCTGCGGTGTGGTGATGCAGGCGAGAGCAGGACTGCAAAGAATTGAGATGATGGAATGAAGGAGTGGACACGTGTGTGAATGCCAAGGTGCTTTTTTTGCCCAGGCGGGGCCAGTGATGGTGTCAGGTAAAAACCGTTAGGGAGGCACTTAAAAAGGGGATGGGGGCAACAGAAGAGACACGAGGGACCAATGAGCAAAACCCAGGGGAGCAGCGAGGGACACAACTGAACCAATAGGAAGGGCCCAGGGGAGGGAAAAGGCTCAGGGGAAAAACCATATTCTAGGTGAGGGATGATTGACATAGAAGATTCTCGGCATGAGAGGGGATGGTTACAATGATTGACAGGCAACAGGTAGGAGGAACAAACCATTAGGAGGGAGAACATGGAGGGAACAGAGGGTCAAACCAAATTCTTAAGTTATAAAAGAGAACCAACTTTACAATAAACCCATATAAAACACACACTATGCTACAGTCGAACACTTGAACAGTTTAATATCCCTCACAGCTCTTTCCTCAGCTCTGTGTGATGTACCAGCAGCATCTGAAATGTCCCCCATCCCCAAGGGATTTCTGTACATAACAGTTTTAGGCAAAGACATAGGAAAAATTAAGTGATAGATATAAATGCAATTAAGATGTTGACTAACATGATATTTATTGAACTTCAGAAATATGGGGCAACTCTCTGCACCTCAACGCATGAAACCACTCATTTGAAGGGCACTTGAAAGACCAGAGAGCATCTGGAGGAGGAAATCAAAAAACAGCAAGGTAGACATTGATCCAGCTGCTCTAGTGAAGGGGCGTCCTTAGACATGGCCATCTAACCAGGAGAGCTGGAAACACAAGAAGGAAGATTGAGAGGAAGCAATACACTGGATATTGGTGACACAAGTCCACAGGAAGATAATATTTGTTCTTCTGCCATCATTACACTTCCAGGAAGTTCTTGTTCCTGGTGGGAAAAAATTGCCATGGCTTAAAAATACTCAAATGACCCAGGTAACAAAGATCCATTTGTATAGTAGGAAACTAACCAGTATTAAAACCTCTGCTCCTTTCCAGGCAGACATCAGTTGTGTACCCATGGACAGGCAGTGCCACTTGTGCCCTGAGGTGCCCAGCTGGAATTGGATCTCTCAGAGAGCACCTGAGGGAGAGCAGAGCACCTTGCAAGCTGCAGGTCCCTGCCAGCCCCTCAGGGCTCCTGTCCCATCAACATCTGCTCTGCTCCAGTCTGAAACAGGGCCCAGCATGATGCTGGGATCATCAGAGAGCTGAGGTGTGTGCTGAAATTCAATGCCCTCCCCATCCCGCAGCAGCCCTGCATTTCCCTCCTGCAGCCTTGGTCTCCAGCACAGCCATGGAGTCTCTTTGGGCTCTGGACGGTTCCTGCAGCCCCCAAGAGCAGCTGAGCTCTGCCTTTGGCACAGTCAGGCCGAGCCAGCACAGGCCATGCTCAGCAATTGCTTGTGTGTGCCTGGCCTTGCTGTCAGCCCCAGCAGCAGCTGCATGGCCCCTTTGTGGCCCTGTGTTGGCCCAGCCATGGTGGCCCAGCCCCTGTGCAGGCCCAGCCCAGGCCAGGAGCATTGCGGCTGGGAACGGCCCCTGTGCCGTGGTGCCCACAGCAGCCTTGGGGCTTTGTGCCCCATGGCCTCACTGCTGGGCAGCCTCTGCCAGCTCCTGCAGAGCCCATGGCACCTGTGGGGCTGCACAGACAGCCCTGCCCTGGGCTCTGCCGGCCTCTGGGCCAGCAGAGAGGCAGACAGGGCTGGCCATGGCAGGGAACAGGCCCTGAGCCCTGCAGGAGGATGGAGCTGGGCCACAGCCAAACTCAGCCCAGGCCAAAGCTGGGCACAGAGGCTGGCACTG
The DNA here is from genome assembly GCF_047830755.1 of Zonotrichia albicollis. NCBI lineage: Eukaryota > Metazoa > Chordata > Aves > Passeriformes > Passerellidae > Zonotrichia > Zonotrichia albicollis. The sequence goes on along the minus strand of NW_027428428.1, from coordinate 2,015,229 downwards.
ACAAATGTCCTGGGCCCCCTCTCAGCTCTGTCCATGCCACCAAGGGCACAGAGCGGCCTCCTCTCTGGGCCACTTGCCTGTTTGCAATGCCTTGCACAGGTGCTGGCCCTGCCCCACAAGGCCTGGCCTGAGTCCTGCCCCTGCACGCTCAGCCAGGCTGAGATGGACACTGATGGTTTCTGGGCCAGGCTCTCGGAGCCCAGCCCAGCTCCCTGCAAGCTCTGCCAGCTGCCCTGAGCTCTTGGCAGCACCAAGGGCCTCTCCCCAGCCCAGCCCGGCTGGCTCTGGCCCTACAGCTCTGCTGAGGCCAGGCTGCTCTGGCCACTGCCCCATGGCCTCAGCCCCTGGCAAGGGCACAGCAGCAGCTGCAGCTGCCACAGGACTCAGCCGCAGCCATGGGGGAAGGTTCTTGGCCAAGGCCAAAGGAGGCTCCCTGGCTGCCCTGCTCCCCTCGGGCTGAGGTGCTGAGAGCTCTGCAGCCCCTGCTGCCATCCCATCTGCCCATGGTAGCACAAGAGCCCCGGCCTTGGGGCCCCCAAGAGCTGCTCCTGCTCCAGGCCCAGGGCCCATGCCAAAGCTGGGGGAGCTACAAAGCTGTGCCCATTTCTGTTCATTTCTGCCCTGATGGGGATGGGTTCTCAGCCACTTGGAGGTTGCTAACAAATTTTACTCCTCCAGAGACCTCTTCTTACTTGAGCTCTTCAGTTCAGGAATCCAGTGACCAAGGCTGATAAACATCTGTTCAAAACACCCGAACAAGAAAAGGCCCGGGGAATATTTTAAATGTTCAATTCTTCTGTGGTTATTTAGAAATTATTCAATTGTATTCAAATTTAATATACTATTTTGAAAACAATGCAGACATTCCACTGTCATATTTTCTGAAAAATATTTTTGCCAGGATTTCTTCTCCTGGGAAGCTAAGAAGCCTCAGTAAAGAATGAAAACAATAATTATTAGATTGCTTCTGCTGTGTTTGCTGCTTTGGAATGTGGTCTGGAGGTTGTTAACCAACAGGTGCATGTTTGATTGGTTTCCTGTGAATTGTTTTTACTTAATGACCAATCACCATCAGGTGTCGTGGCCTCTGAGGGGTCAGTCATGAGTTTTTCATTAACATTCTTGTTAAGCCTTCTGTCTGAATCCTATCTTATCCTTTAGTATGGTTTTAGTATAGCATTTGGTAATGTAATGTTATATAATATGACACGACATGACATGACATGACTAACATAGCATAACATAACATAACATAACATAACATAACATAACATAACATAACATAATATCAGCCTTCTGAGAACAAGAAGTCAGATTCTAATCTCCCACCTCATCCTGGTGACCCTCACAAACTCAATACAGACAGAACTGTTTTGTCCTGCTTTCTTTTCCCGTTTATAAATTGATATCAGCAAAGTCCTGACGAAGGAAGGAGACCAGGACATCCATTGATCATCACAGGCCCTCTTTTTATTGCTCAGTACGGCGCGTTAAATACAGTTCATAATGAACTTCATGCATATTGCAAAAGTTGAGCTCAAGATTGGTTAGTTACATATCAGCAGCTACACCTACTTCTGCATTCCTATGGTTCTACTTTTGATACTTTCTACATATTCTCAGGAGATATTCAGGAATAATCTCTACTCCCTATCCTCATGTTGCAGCAAGGTCACTGATTGCTAATTGCTGACATCTCCTTTCAGCATGCTGACTGCTGACTTCCCTCTCTCAGCTTAACCCAGCGGCATTATGTCAGCATGGCCTTTCTCAGCTAACCAGCTATTAATAAAACTCTCCACATTTCCCCCGTTTTCTTCTTGTGCAAGGAAATTAGTTTGCCAAGTTTTTGCTATCGTACGGCTGACCATGTTTTGAATACAATTAAAAATACAAGGCAAAATAAGCAAAAACAGTAAAATTACACCCAGCAGTCCTATAGCATAGATCACAAGGTTCCTCAGCCATGGCCCAAGTCCTAAGCTTTTAAGCCATTCGTCAATTCCTAAACCTTCTTCTTCCTTGAGATTGTGAAGTCCCAGTTGTAGTTCTTTTAACTTAGTGTGAATGGACACCGAATGATCAGACAGATTCATGCAACACATTCCTTCAAACTCTTCACATCCATGTCCTTGTGCTAAGAGCAAAAAATCTATGGCGGCTCTATTTTGCAAAACAGCATGGTTAACACTCTGCACATCTGTGGTTAGCATGTCTAGAATTTGTGATGTCTTGTTCAGCTCATCCTTTGCCCAGCACCCTAATTGCTTTGCTAAATTCATAGCCTTATTGGCAGATCCTCCCGGCAAGATAGTTGAAACAACCACCTGTTTGAATGTGCTCCAAAATTGTGGATCTCCTATCGAGCTGCAGTCTAAGTCATGTACACTACGTCTCTTTCTGTTTGAATTTTGACTCAGCTGCATTAGCAAGTACACATTAGGATGAAACAATGACAATTTTCCCAAATAACAGGGTCCACGCTGTGGTCTAGCTGGTATACCATTCCACACTCTGTCTCCGCAAATTAAAAATATTCCTGTGGGTAATTTCATTGGTACCGTGATTTTTGTGCTGTTACATTTACTGTAATGCTGCGGAGAGATTTCACTCACATTCAGGAATGAATCTAGGGTGGCCCATGTTTCTTTTGGTCGGTTTGAAATTTAAAGCTAAACCATCCACCAGCTGTAGTGTTAGACAAACTGGCGTTTGTACTGCCAAAAAGGTCCAATTCCTCAGGAGGAGAATGTAAAGAGGTGTTGAGTGATTGGATTAGTAAACATTGACGATAGCCATCACTCTGACCTGCAGTATATCCTTGTTGCCCTGGCAATTTGATGTTTGACATGCTAGGCATACATAAGGTCTGATTTTTTATCAAACTGCAAAATTCTCCAGGAGACCACACCGGAAGTCCCACCAGGCATGTTCGAAATGGGTTAGTGACTCCTCCAAGACTAAGACAAAGCGATGATTGGTTAATTTGATTAGCAAGCGTCACCCATAAATTTTTTCTTGGCTGACTAAAACGTGTTATTTCTACTGCCTCACTCACTATAGCATTGAGCAATATAACAAGAACAAACCTCATTTTTCCTTCTGCTTGCTTTGTTTTTCCTTTCTTCGCTGTCTTTTCCCTGGTTTGTTAGATTGTCTATAGTAAGGCTGAATCATTTTTTGAATACACTGATCTAATTCTAAATCAGCATCTCTGATTACAGGTATAGCGTGAGATAAGTTTGAAGGCAAATCAGCTTTACAGCGAGCTGCTATGATGCGTGAGGCTTTATTAATTTCAAATATTCTAAGTGTTCCCTGCAACTTCCACCTAAGATATGCTATAATTACTTGTTCTGCACTCTCAAAAAGCTGTAATCCTGTCCGTCCTGGCAGGCCAGTACTTTGTTCAAGAGCTCTAACCCAGATAGAATTTCGAATCCACTTTCCAAAACAAGGTATACACCATAAATATCCTACTGACCTTTGTGAATACCAATAAACCTGATTACAATTCGCACAATGCAATGCTACCCATGCATAGCACTTATCATTATCCCTTTTGCAAACATAACAAGGAAGTGAATGTAAGTAAGGACCAGTATAAAAGTCTGTCTCTTCAATCCAATGCAACCAATTCAATGGTGGTGATTGCAAAGCCTCTTTAGCTTTTTTACTATATGAGGCTAATAGCTCAAGGTCTTTCTTTAACACAAGACGTATTTTATTTCGTAATCGTAGTTCTTGTTCCTTATCTTCCTCAACAACTATATCCTCCCGAGGGTCCCACAACTGTAAAAGTGTCCTAATCATAGAAAATTAATTAGCAATCACCAATAGCCTTATTTAGACGAGGTCGTTCCCTTTTTTCCTTCCTTTTCTTATCTGTCTTCAATCTTGCTGCTCCTACTTTTCCTGGTCCTGCCACTTGCAAACTCAATTTCTGCAACTTTTCAATGCAGCAGTCTAGTGCCCTTTCAGGATTTCCCTTGAAGGGCCCTACAATTGAGCGCTGTGTTAAAGGTACTACTTTCCTACACCTTACAGAGATTATGCGTGATTTACTTTGAACCTTAATTCTATTCACGACACATTGTACTTCCCATCGATAATAAGCAAGAATTTTCTGTTCAGGAGACTCATAAAGACTTTGAGCTATATACGCATTTTGCCCTGTTTGTCTCCTTAATTCATCTTGCCAACTTTTACCCCACCGGTGCTCGTGTTCACAAGTGTGACACCACAAATCCCACAATAATGATTGTTCTAACCAAAAAGTTCTATCACAACCCCCACAAAGTAGGGCTATCCAGGCAGCACAATGTGGATCGTGACAGTCAAGGCAATGTTCCTTTGCTGGATTTGTTAAACGAAAAGTTGATAATGAGTCAATAAAACCAATCAGCTCCTGGGTTGTCCGACAGTAGTGTGTCAGTGCTCTGTCCACCGCTTTCGAGTATCCCTTCAGCTGTAGCAGTAGCGGTTGTAGGACCAGAAGCAGTTTCTTCCCCGGTCGCTCCCTGTCCTCCTCGTGAGGCGGTCCACCAAAGGCTGCATCAAAAGTAGGTTTAGTCCACTTAGCAGGCACCCACAGAGGCCCTGTAGGTGAGGAAACACAAAGATACCCCCGACCCCAATATAATACTTTTGCAGGTTTTTCCCATAATCCTGTACTGGGGTTCTTATACCTAACCCAGACCTCTGTTTCCTTAGTACTTTCCTGACCTGACCTTGGATGATGTTTAATTGCAGGAGGGGTATCATCTTCCCCAAAAATACATAAATGATTAATTACATACAACACCTTAGCCAAACATGCTTGTGGATCTCTCAAATCTTGATGTTTTTCATTATATTGCTTAAGGGTACCGTTTGCTCTTTCCACTATTGCCTGTCCAGTAGGGGAGTGTGGAATACCTGTCACATGCTTAACCGACCACTGATTCAAAAATTTCTGAACCCTAGGACTCACGTAAGCTGGAGCATTATCGGTTTTGATACTTTTTGGAACTCCCATGACAGCGAAGCAACTTAACAGGTGTCTGATAACATGTATAGCTTTCTCTCCTGCCTGAGCCGTAGCCCATATGTAATGACTATACGTATCTATAGTGATGTGCACACACTTGATTTTACCAAATCTAGCTATATGTGTAACATCCATTTGCCATTTATCATTTATTTCTAAACCCCGAGGATTAACTCCAATGCCTAAACCTATTCCACCATTATGATAACTACATGTTGGACATGCTCTAACAATAGCCTTAGCTTCTGACAAACTCAATTCAAATTGCTTTGCTAATCCTTTTGCATTTTGATGATATCTACTATGTGCTTCTCTGGCCAATGTATGCTTATCAATAGGACAAGAGTTATCAATGGGTAGGGTAACCAATCTATCTGCACGTTCATTTCCTTCTCCTAAACCTTCAGACCATTTATGGCTCCTAATATGAATCACCGAATACGCTGCTTTTTTCTCCCATAGAGCTTTCCTTAATTGTACCAACAACTCATACAATCGTTTATTATTCAGTTCCTTAATTGCTGCTTCCTCTATTCGTTTGGCTACTCCTGCAACATACATAGAGTCTGTAACCACATTTAAAGGCTCCTGTAAGTTGGATACTGCCCATACTACTGCCAACAATTCCAAAGTTTGTAAACTATCCGCAGGGTCTGCTGTGAGGAGTTGATGTTTCCATTGTCCTTTTTCTTGCCAAGTGACAGCAGCACGCCTTGATTTCTTTCCTGCATCTGTAAAGGCTGTAATAGCTCCTTCTATAGGGCGTTCTTCTCTCAAGGGTCGAGTAATCCAGTTCCATTCTGTCATCCATTGCAAAACTTTAGGCACTAATTTGCTGGTATCTACTTTTGCAGACAATGTCAATAATGCTTCCTGTAAATCCTTCGAATTAATCAGGTACCAGTCCAAGGTTTCTTTTTCCATAGGCAATCTAATGGTAGCAGGTTCTCTACCATCCACTTCAAGAATTCTAAGACGCCCCTTTTTGATTAATGCAGCCAATTGTTCAATTTTTGAACATATTGTTTTCTTATGCTGTAATGGTGGAGACAACCATTCCAACACCCGTATCTCCCCCGTTTTCTTTTGTTGTTGAGAGAGAGCACCAAGCAGGTGGCAAGGGCTATTCCAGATAGTAAGGTCAATAGGGTGGTCGAGTTGTCGACGAGACACGTACCCCTGTTGTACACAGTTACTGATTTGCTGCAAGGCAAGACGATGCTCCTTTGTCAGGTATACAGGAGTAGTAGGGTCAACACCCTTTAACAAAGGCCGTAGGGCTTCTAACAAATGATTTGGTATTCCCACAATGGGTTTCAGCCACTGTAAGTCTCCCAGCAACTTCTGTGCATCATGTAGAGTCTTAGTGTCCAATTGTAATTCCAATTTTTGAGGTATCACTATTTGATCCATCAAAGTCCATCCCAAATATTTCCAGGGCTTTGTAGTTTGAATTTTCTCTGAAGCAATAACAAGTGAATATGCAGCAAGAGTATTTTTAATAATGTCAATCTGCAAAGAGGAAAATGGTTGTTACTGTGCAAACAAAATATCGTCCATGTAATGATATATTATAGTTGCTGGCCATCTGCGACATAGTGGCTGCAATGCTGCATCAACATAAAGCTGACATAAAGTGGGAGAATTCCGCATACCTTGCGGAAGACATGTCCATTCAAATCTTTTATCTGGCTCTCCATGATTTATTGCTGGTAAAGTAAAAGCAAATCTCTTCATATCATTAGGATGCAGGCCAATGGTGAAGAAACAATCCTCTAGGTCAATAATTAAGAGTGGCCAGTGTTCTGGAATCATAGCTGGATTTGGAAGACCAGGCTGTAAGGCCCCCATAGGTTCCATTTGATCATTTACAGCCCGCAAATCATGTATTAAACGATATTTCCCTGATTTCTTTTTGATCACAAAAATAGGTGTATTCCAAGGGCTCGTGGAAAGTTGTAAATGTCCCTTTGAATATTGTTCCTCTACCAATTCATGAGCATGCATAAGGCTTTCCCCTTTTAGTGGCCATTGCTTAACCATCACCGGTGTATCCGTCTTCCAGGTGAGTGGAATGGGAAAAGTCCAAGCAATGGCAATTACCCCAAAGGGTGCTGATTAGTTAACACCACTCCCAATTGTGTTAAAATGTCCCTTCCAATTAAACAGGAGACTGTAGGAGGCAGTTGCACAATTGAAAACACAGCAGATATTTGTTGATCCTCAATGCACACAGACAAAGAAGGTGACCTGCTTGCCAATGTAAATCCTCCTACTCCTGTGAGCATGTTTGCTGATGGGAATAGAGGCCAATGTTGTGGCCATGCTTCTGGAGAAATAATGCTGGTATCTGCTCCTGTATCCAATAATCCATAAAGGGTTATGATTTGATGTCCCTAAGTAATTTTAACCTTTTGTTTTGGTCTATTTTGTAAATCCACAGTTAAAAGTGTAACACCAGTAGAGCCAAAACCTTTTTCATCCCGTGCTTGTCCAGTAAATGGTTGTATTCCCGATGTCATTTGTGATAGTGGTACCAACTGTGCAATACGTTGTCCTTTTATTATTTTAATTGGAGGGTAAAGGGTGTAAGCCATGATTTGTATTTCCCCTGTAAAGTCTGCATCAATAACTCCAGGCAAAACAAATAATCCCAACATAGTTGTAGAAGAGCGTCCTAATAATAATGCTCCACATGTTTGTCCATTTAATATAAGAGGACCCTTTATTCCAGTTGGTATTTTCTCAGGCCGATTCGTCATTAGTGTGACGTCTACTGCTGCTGATAAGTCCAAACCGAGGCTCCCTGTTGTTGCGGGTTGCAGACAGGAGGTGGCAGCAATGTTGCGGCAGCTGGTGTCTCCGGTGTCACAGCGGCAACTTGTGTCTGGGCGCGGCCCCCGTGAAGCGCACTCTGCTGATGTTTTCCCGATCGGTGCCTACAAGCCGTAGTGTTGTGGGAGCTGGATTGGCAGTGTTGACACCATATGCCAGTCGCTCGGCAAGTTCGGCGTGTGTGTCCCTCATTGCCGCACCGGTAACACTTGATAAATGGCTTTGAACCTCCTTGTGTGAATGCCAGTGAGCCACTTCGGAGAGGAGCAAGAGCAGCTAACACCTGATTCTGAGCAGCTAACACCTGATTCTGATTAGACTCTGCCTGCTTTTGTAACCCCAATCCTAATTCCTTTAGAGCTTCTACTATGAATGCCTGCGAAGCCGTTGGCATTAACGCCATTCACTCTAATGCTTCCTCAATGGTCCAATTTGCTCCCAAAGTAGCTAACACTCTTTGGGTTGCTGGATTACTATTTTGCAAGGCACACTGCTTCAATAGCGCCCCCTTAAGGTAGTCTGCAAAACCGGCCCGATCTATAGCAATAGCTACCCTATCGATAAAATTTCCAAATGATTCTTCTCTATCTTGCTTAATACCCATATAAGTTGGTAACCCTCCTGGCTCTTTAACCATATCTATTGCTGTACACACTAATTGCATAGCCTCTCTAAGTTTATCTGGTCCCGATATCATCTGTGCCTCTGTACGCAAATATGCCCCTAAGCCCATGAGCTCATCCACTGTTACCCCATGTAATGGGTCTCCCTGGGCTCGTTGTACAGCAACTGATTCATTTACTAACTCTTGCCAATGTGCATTAAACAATAACTGCTGATGTTGAGTGAATATTAAACGCACTATTCCTCTTAAATCATTTGGGCATAAAATCTGAGTATTAAAAAGATAATCTAACATTTGCCTAACGTGTTCACTTTTTACTCCAAACTGACTAACCGTGGAACGTAGCTGGGTTAACAACTTCCAATCTAAGGGAGAATATGCTGCTACATTATGCGTAAGGTTCCCTTGTGCATCATACTGTGGTGTGTATGTAACCGGACATGCAAGGCTAGAAGCTATTTCCACTGCCTCGCCATCCCCCATTTGCATTACTTCTTTTGCCACAGCAGCCCAAGCTTCCCTCCTTTGATTAGCAATTTCCCCCCATAGATCACGGTGTGCCCCTGGGATGGGAGCTGGCTCTTTGGGGGTGCTATGCTGCCGGCTTTTCGGTGCAGACACCGAGTTTTCGCACGGGGAAGGCGGTGAAGCAGAGGCTGGCTCGTGCAGGGGAAGCGGCCCCCTGCCGGAGCTGACAGTGAAACCGGAGCTGGCTCGAGCGGAGCCGGCTCACGCGGGGCAAGCGGCCCCCCCGCTGGAGCTGTAACCGGAGCCGGCCTGCTCGGGGGTAGCGACGGAGGCAAAGCTGGAGGCGGAGGCAAAGCTGGCTTGCTCCCACCCCCACCATCCGACCCGCCTGAAGCCGGTGGCCGAGGCAAAGCTGGTTTGCTCTTACCTCCCCCATCCGACTCGCCTTCCCCCTCAGAAAAGGGAGGCGCAGACGGTTCCACAATATCTATAGGCATGTCCTCAACACCACTATGCTGGGGATTTTTAGGCATAAGTATTTTAGTTACAGAAGGTGCTAAAGGGTCATCCTCATGACCATATCCTATATTCCTCTTATGAGCTTTCTGCTGCCTTTCTCTCAGAGACCTGCTGAAGCAACATATTATACACCACCCGCCATAATTTCCCAAATTTTTTAGCTGATTTATCCCCATCTAACATTGAGTCCATTAACATTTCCCCAAATTTTTTCCACTCTGACAGCTCATGAACTGTGTGAGGGTTACTAAACATACCTATAGAATGGCCATAAGCTAATAACCCCGGTAATTCCTTTTTTAAATCTATCTCTTTTAGTCCTCGCCTTTCTAAATATAAGGAGAATAAATCGTATGCCGCTCGCCTATCCATACCTATTAATCAGTGCGCACTTTTTGCAGCTTCCAGGCTCCGGCAGCACGTAGATGGCTTGAGTCACGGATGTGATCCTCAAGGGTGCTTTTTATAAATAATCCAGCACCGTCCCAGCTGCAGGGACCCCCACCCAACTTCCCGACCGTGGTGAGTTCCCTTTTTCTTTGTAATCTGAGAAAAAAGGACAGGGGTTCAACGTTGCCGCATCGTTGCCCGCAGCGGTGCTCACAGCGTTGTTGCCTGCATTCTCCACCATTTGTCGAAGGAAGGAGACCAGGACTTCAGTTGATCATCACAGGCCCCCTTTTATTGCTCAGTACAGCGGGTTAAATACAGTTCGTAATTAATTCATGCATATTGCAAAAGTTGAGCTCAGGATTGGTTAGTTACATATCAGCAGTTACACCTACTTTTACGTTCCTATGGTCCTACTTTTGATACTTTCTACATATTCTTAGGAGATATTCAGGAATAATCTCTACTCCCTTTCCCCATGTTGCAGCAAGGCCACTGATTGCTAACTGCTGACATCTCCTTTCAGCTTGCTGACTGCTGATTTCTCAGCTTAACCAGCGGCAATATGTCAGCATGGCCTTTCTCAGCTAACCAACTATTTATTAATAAATCCTTCCACACTCCAACCATCGACGCCCTGAGCGTTCGGACCAAACAAAGTGATTATAAGCTTGCCGAAAGGGAAAAAGGCAGCCTACCCTAAAACCCTACCCACTGGAGTCAGCAAAGTCCCAACCGGCCATGCGGAGGCCTTTCAGACAAACCGCGCTGCCAGGTCGCACTCAGACCCAATCCTTTGTATGTTAGAAGCTACCTTTATATCCCTGAATGAATCCAACCCTAACCTAACTGAATCCTGCTGGCTTTGCTACGATGTCAAACCTCCCTTTTATGAAGGAATCACTTTAAACACTCCCTTCAGTTTCTCCACAGCCGATGCCCCTCACCAGCGCCGATGGGAAACCCCTCGCAAAGGAATCACCCTGAGTCAAGTCACAGGCCAGGGCAGATGCTTTGGCAATGCAACCCTAGCTAGGCGGAGAGGCAACATCTGCACCAAAGTTGTCAAGCCTAACAGGAAAAACAATAAGTGGGTAGTCCCATCCGCACCTGGGATGTGGGTTTGCCAGCGATCTGGAGTGAGTCCCTGTGTGTCCCTTGCCAAATTTGATGACTCTAACGACTTTTGTGTCCAAGTTCTGATTGTTCCTAGGGTCCTGTACCACTCAGACGAAGAGGTGTACCACCTTTTTGAGGAACCCAGCCGACTCCACAAAAGAGAAATCATAACAGGTGTAAATATTGCGATGTTGCTCGGTTTAGGAGCAGCAGGAACAGCAACGGGTGTCTCAGCCCTAGCGACACAGCACCAAGGACTGTCCCAGCTGCAAATGACCATCGATGAGGACCTGCAAAGGATCGAGAAATCTATCTCCTTCCTGGAGAAGTCAGTCTCCTCTCTCTCGGAAGTGATCTTGCAGAACAGGTGAGGTCTAGACCTCCTGTTCATGCAGCAAGGAGGCCTGTGTGCCGCCTTGAGAGAAGAGTGCTGCTTCTATGCAGACCACACAGGAGTCGTGAGAGACTCCATGGCAGAACTCAGAAACAGACTGGCTCAGAGGCAGAAGGACAGGGAAGCTCAACAGGGCTGGTTCGAATCCTGGTTCAATCAATCACCATGGCTAACCACTCTGATTTCTACCCTAATAGGTCCACTGGCATTGCTGCTTCTAGCGGTTACCTTCGGACTTTGCCTGCTGAACAAGCTGGTCTCATTCGTTCAGACCCGCCTGGAACGGGCCAACATCCTGTTCATCGGCCGGCGAATCCAGCCAGGGAACACTGCCAGCCACAAGTCCTAACCTTGACTGGCAAAAACTTATTCAGATTTACCAAACCCTCTTTTCGCTATCGAACTGCAACCTTATACCTCATTTCAGTATATGACTACCTCATTCATTTGTGAAAATGGGGGGGAGATGTAGCAGGTAGGGCCTGGCGTTCGGAAGATCTCGTGATGTTACGGGAAGACAGGGCCCCTGCCCCCTTAGATAAGAAAATTAACATAGGAATGTAGCCCCCTGAACCAGATGCCAGTAACTTTCCACTTGCCCAGTAACTTTCCATTGCCTACTAACCATAGATGGTAAGGACAGACCCTCACCTGACGTAGAAGCCCCCTAGACTATAAAACCCCACGAGAAGAGAGAATAAAGGCCTTTGATCCTCCACCATATTGGTGTCCGCGTGTTTCTTAGGCCCGAGCGACCCTGGGGAAGGGGGTCGCCGTGCTGTTTCCTGAAACCAGGCCGCCTGCCTTCTATCAGAAGGCAACAAGGGCCCCACAGTTTCACAATGGTCCCTTGGCCTCACAGGGCCCCACAGTGTCACAATGGCCCCTTGGTCTCACAGGGCCCCACAGTGTCACAATGGTCCCTTGGTTCCATGGCCCTGTGCTGCTGCATTCCCCCCTGCCCTTCTCAGGCTGCCCTGCCAGCTGAGAAATGCTCCCTGGGGCTCGGCCTTGGCCAACAGCCCGTGGGCTCAGCTCCTCTGCAGCTCATCACAAACACTGTCTGCTCCAGGCACTGCTGCTGCCCAACCAGCTCCTGCTTCCTTTAGCAGCACCCCTGGGAACTGTTTTTGTTCCCTCAGTGGCACAACATCCCTGTTCTCACCCTGCCAAAGAAAGCTGTTGGTGCCAAGTGCAGCCAGGATGAGCCATTGCTGGGACTGAAGCCCCTCTCTTGGGGCCCTGCACACAGCGCTCCAAAAGGAGCCCTTGGAGCTCTCCTGGGCCAGCGACTCCCTCTGAGCGGGGCCTCTCCCAGCCGGGAACTCTCCCGTTTGCTGCACTCGGGGATCCCAAACACTGACGGAGCCTGGGCTGATCCCCCCACTCCTCCAGGCTCAACCCTTTACTCTTTGCTGGGGAGATGCCAAAGGATCCACAGGGAGCATTTCCTGCCCTCGGGGAATTTCTCACAGGTGCCTTGCACTGACTCTTTGTGTCTGTGTGCACACAGGAATGCCTGTGCTGGGGAAATGTGGCAGAAATGCTGCTCTCTGAGGGGTTTGAGTGCCTTGGATAGCTGAGTCAGTCAGACGTGTAGGTAAGGTTAAGTCACAAGGTCTAAGTGAAGTTAAATTATGTTAAGAGTTGTTTTTTTTCTAAGTTTTTAAGTTTAATATAAGTTATAAGCTAAGTTAAATATTGTTAAGTGTTATTCCTCTTTTAAATTGATAAGTCATAGGTTATAATTTAAGGTAAATACTTTTTAACAAGTTTTTTTGCAAACCTTGCAAGGTTTGCAATCACAATCCTCCTTGCCACAGGATCAGGCACCTGCCTCTAATCAGATCCAGTCAGCCTTGCTGCAAATGCCATGAAAGACTCATCAAATCAACTCCCTGGACAATGGTCACAAATGGCTACCTCGGAGCAGCCATTTCCAGGGTATGAACAATCACTGCCATGCCCAGTGTGTGGCACTGGTCAAGCACAAGGGGATTGAATCCACTCTGCCCCTGAGTATTTTCATAAAGCCCAGTGCCCAACAGCATGTCAGCCACATCCACATGCCTGGGGTTCTGTGGCCCCAGTGCAGCATTCTGCATCACCATGTCAGCTGCCAAACGAGCCCACTTGGTCTCAAAAACATCAAACTGCACAGGGTCAAAAAGAGAACGCACCACACGACGGAGATTATGAGGCGTCAGCACGTCCATAACAACCCTCCAGAGAGTCAGCATAACCTCAGCAGGCCCCAAACCATGCTGAGCAACCGCATCATGGGCTTCCCTCTCCAGCTTATACAAAAGCAGTCAATGGGTGTTATGAGTAAAACCCCTGTGCCCAGGGAAAGCCTGGGAACCCCCTGGCAAAGCCATCGCACCTGCTATGTCCCGGTACTTGGGCCCCACAGGGACAAGAGTAGATGATTGACTGGGTGTCAACTCAACACCCCTCGCCCCTGCACCCCCAGCAGCACCAGCAGAGCCAGAGGAGCCCACTCCACAACCCTGCAGATGCCGCGAGGAGGCAGGCTCAGTCATCTCATCGGACTTAGTTTTGGCTTCTCACCAGAAACGCACGGGGTCCCTCAGACACATAGTCACCTGGCACGAGGGAAGTGTCCACAAATTCAACGAGGAGGCGCCACAGCCCCGGGAACCTAATGGCCTCCTGCTGGCCATGTCAGCATTCGCGCTAAAGGTAAATACCTCAGCGCCCTGTCGTGCCACAGCCCTGGCAGGGGGCGCCTTGGCGGGCACAGGTGCTGGCACAGCCTGCAAATCCGGTGTGGACTGGGATGATGTGAACAGTGGTCAAAAGGGTTTTCAGGATGAGAGAGAGACAAGAATGTTGACTCCATGATCAGAAGGCTTGATTTATTATTTTATTATATATATACTACATTATACCTAAGCTAAAAAGAAATAGAAAGGAAAAGGTTTCTCACAAGGCTAAGCTAAGAATGGAATTGAAAAGAATGAATAGCAAAGATCTGTGTCTTGGCAGAGAGCGAGACCCAGCTCTGCTGTGAGTGGTCAGTAAATCCAAACATCCACAGGAGACCAATCACGGATCCACCTATTGCATTCCGCAGCAGCAAAAAAAACATTGTTTACACTTTGTTGCTGAAACTTCTCAGCTTCAGCAGGAAAAATCCAAATGAAAGGATTTTAATGAAAAGATGTCTGTGACAGGACGAGACTGGCGTGGTGCCCCTGTCGCGGACACGGAGGAGGGGAGGGGTGCTGAGAGAGGTGCAGCATGTGGAGCAATGGGGAGTGGGGCCAGAGAGGAAAGGGAAAACAGGGATGGACAGTTCACAGGGAAGGAAAAGGGATGGGCAAGAGGAAGAAATTTGAAGCAGGAAGAATAAAGAAAGCAAAGGTGAAGCCAAGGAAATGCTCAAGGTATTTTGGGGGTGGCTGCCAGGCAGCCCTGGCTCTGAGCAACAGCGTCTGCAGTGGCACAGGAAACTCCCAGCTGATGGGAACAAACATTCTGGCTGACTGCAGAGGCCACGACAAAGCTGAGTGGTTTCCCTGGTGTCCCCCAGCCCTTGCTGGCCCCAGGGGCTGATGGCATTTGTGCTCCCTCAGGTTCATGTCCGCACACCAACAGCATGGGGGTGCTCCCCCTGCTGTGTGCAATGCAAACAGGGGCTGCTGAGCCAGTGCTGCCGTGTCTGTGCCTGCAAGGATGGGGCACCTGTGTGAGCTGGGGGAGAGGCCAGGGCTGCAGAGGGAGGATGTTGTTGGCAGCTCCATGAGGATGCTCTGGGACGCTGCCCTGGGCTGTGCAGCGCACTGGGGATGGATCAGCCCCTGCTCTGCTGCTCCTTCCCGTCTGCCCCAGGGCCCTTGCAGAGCCCCAGCCATGCTGTTTGCCCCCAGCCTGCCCACAGCCAGCCTGGGGCTGCTCATGGGGCTTTTCTGTGCTGAGCATTGGCCTGGGTGTGTTCTTGAGAGAGCCTGGGCAAGGAGCCTGGAGCCCCCAGGGCCTGGGCTGAGGCGTCAGCGCTGCCCCAGCAGTGCCCATGGCCTGTCCCTGCTGCAGCCCCGGCACTGCCACCCCCAGGGCTGTGCCCGGCCCCGAGAGCACTCAGGCCCTGCAGCAACACCAGGGCCACCAGGGCAGCGGGGCAGGGCCACGGCAGCAGCACTGGCAACACCAAGTGCTGCTGCTGCTGGGCACAGCTGCTGTGCCAGCCCTGATCTGCCCCCAGCTCTGCACACAGACATTGCTGCTGCAGCTCCAGAGAAGGCAACATAAAGGGATCTCCCATGAAAACTCCACTGGGAGATCCTTTATCTCCTTTAAAGCCACCAAGAGACCAGCTCCTCATTGACACAGTCTGAGGCCAAAGTGAATTTTGGAAAAGCAAAATAAGAAATTGCAGAAAAAATGGCCTTGGTTTAGGGAGAATATTAAAAAATGAAAACAGAAGAAAAAAAAAACAGTCCAACAAGTAGTATCAAACATTACTTTTATTTCAAAACATATGCAGATATTGGCAACCAGTTTAATGTTTCCTAAATGGTCCACTCATCAGTGTCCACACTGCAGCCTTGAGCTCCTGGTTCCTCAGGCTGTAGAGGAGGGGGTTCAGGGCCGGAGGCACCACTGAGTACAGAACTGACAGGGCCAGATCCAGGGATGGGGAGGACATGGAGGGGGGCTTCAGGTGAGCAAATGTTCCAGTGCTGAGAAACAGAGAGAGCACGGCCAGGGGAGGGAGGCAGGTGGAAAAGGCTTTGTGCCGTCCCTGCTCAGAGGGGATCCTCAAAACGGCCCTGAAGATCTGCACATAGGAGAAAACAATGAACAAAAAACAGCTAAATACTAGACAGACAGAAAATACAAGAAGCCCAAGTTCCCTGAGTTTGGAGTGTGAGCAGGAGAGATTGAGGATCTGGGGGATTTCACAGAAAAACTGGCCCAGGACATTTCCATGGCACAGGGGCAGGGAAAATGTATTGGCTGTGTGCATGAGAGCATTGAGAAAGGCACTGGCCCAGGCAGCTGCTGCCATGTGGGCACAAGCTCTGCTGCCCAGGAGGGTCCCATAGTGCAGGGGTTTGCAGATGGACACGTAGCGGTCGTAGCACATGACGGTCAGGAGAGAAAACTCTGCTGACATAAAAAAAAGGAAGAAGAAAACCTGTGCAGCACATCCTGAGTAGGAGATGTCCCTGGTGTCCCAGAGGGAATTGTGCATGGCTTTGGGGACAGTGGTGCAGATGAAGCCCAGGTCGCTGAGGGCCAGGTTGAGCAGGAAGAAGAACATGGGTGTGTGCAGGTGGTGGCCGCAGGCTACGGCGCTGATGATGAGGCCGTTGCCCAGGAGGGCAGCCAGGGAGATGCCCAGCAAGAGGCAGAAGTGCAGGAGCTGCAGCTGCCGCGTGTCTGCCAATGGCAGCAGGAGGAAGTGCCTGATGGAGCTGCTGTTGGACATTTCTTCATTCCGGACATTTTGAGCTGTTAAAAGACAACATTGACAAAGTGTGACCAATTGCTTTGAGTCAATTCTATGTATTTTATTTGGAATCTCTGCAAATCACTACTCTTCTTGTGAGGGAATTTTGCTAAAGTTTTTTTGATTTTGAGTTTGTGCTACTGATTTCCTGCTTCATCTTTAGCACTGCTCTCAGCCTGAACAGTGGGGACACCAAAGGAAAACAGGGGTCCCTGTGCCCCAGTGCAGTATGTGCTAGTCCCAAAACAGGAGTGCTTTGAATATTACAACTTGTCTATTTAAGGTTGCCTGCAGTTAAAAATTTCTTGAAAAGTAAACTGGTCTTTTTGAACATTGCAATTTAAAAATAATTTTCTCCAAACCCTTCTGTCTTTCCCGATGCAGCTGGACAGGGAGGGATGCCAAGGGTTGGTCTAGCTCTCTGCTGCCTGGAGTTGTGCCTACTGGGAGCTGTTTCTCTCTATCCAAGCCTTGTCCCTGCCAGTGCTGCCAGAGCCCAGCCCAGCCCTGGGGGCTCAGCTCTGCCCTGCAGACCCCTCCCAGCACAGGGCACTGCCCAGGGGCATCTCCCTGGCAGCAGGGCCTTAAGGGCAGGCCAGACAAACAGAGATGCTGCAAGCCAAGGAGCTCCTGCTGCTGTCTGTAGGGAGAGGAGGCTGAGGAGGCACTTTCAGAGGGAGATCTGAGGCCCATCTGCTGATGCCCAGGGTGACAGTACAGGAGTGTCAGTGACACAGCCAAAGCTGACAGCCCCTTTCCCTTCCCTTTAGGACAAAGCTGAGAGCAGCCCTGGCCATGCAGCACCATCTCCACAACAGGAGGAATCTGCCCTGATGGGGGTGGCTCCTTCCACCTCCAACTTCTCCCCTGCAGTGTCCATGGAGAGCTGCCAGGCAGGCTGAGAGCTGCCCCCGGCAGGTGGCACATGCCCTGGGCTGGCCAAGAGCCCTGAGGGCTGCAGGAGCTGCTCTGCAGGACAGCCCTGGGCAGCCCTGGCTGCAGCCCCAGCTTCAGCCCCTGCAGCCGTCCCTGGCAGCAGGAGCCGTCCTGCCCTGTCCCTCTGATCGTGCCCAGGGCAGCCCCGCTCTGCAGCACATCCTCCTCCTCCTCCTCCTGTGCCAGAGAGAAACTGGGAGAGTCCTCCTGACACATCCCCCAGGCTGTGGGGTGTGCTGGCTTCAGGAGATCCCTCCAGGAGCACAGGGGACATTGCCCTGCACCCACACACTCACCATGCACAGGGCTGTGAAGATCTTTCCCCAGGTGAAGTCTCAGCTCAATGTCTTCCCAATCCTGATTGCCTTCAGCCTGTCTCTGCCTGGCTCCTGTCCCCTCAGTTCCTGCAGGCAGAGCCCTCAGCCCTGCTGGGCTGGGAGAGGAGCTGGCCCTGGGAAGAGCTGTTCCTTTAAAGCTCAGCAGCACAGACACAGCACAAGGCCTTTAATGAGCCTCTTGGGGATTTGGTGTTGTTTACATCAGACTCAGTCCCTGAGAGTGTCTTCAAAAAACTTCCCAAGAACTCAAATTTAAATTGAAAGTCTGAAACTTCTTGAAGTTTTAATGGTTCCCACTGAGGAACACGACTGAGAAAGTGTCCCCAGGTTCCAGTTAGAGCAGAACACTGGAGGCAGTGATGACAGCTGGGGACAAAGAAGGCAAAGGTGTCTCTGGTGCTGAGCAAAGCTGGATGTGTTTGAGGAATGAAAAGGGCCAAGGCCTGAGCCCCAGCCCCTGGCCAGGCAGATCCTGTCCCTCCCTCCTTGCTCAGGGCTCTTCCCGGGATGGGCACTGGCATGTGGGGATGTGCAATGCCAAGGGCAGAAGCATGGGGCGGCCCCTGCCAGGCTGCTGAGCAGGGACAAGGAGGCAATGAGGCCCCAGGCCTGCAAGGGTCACTTGTCTCCTGCTCCTGCCTTGGGCCCAGGCCCAGCAGCCATGGCCAAAGTGCTGCCCAAGTTGGCTCTGGCAGGGCTGTCTTGCAGCTGCTGCCCATCCCTGTGCCCTGAGCAGCCCAGGCTGTCCCACGGTGTCCCTGCCCTGCGCCTTTGTCCCTGCAGGCTGTCGGCATCCCCCAGCTGCCCCACCTGGCTGGGCCCTTCCTTTGCTGACAGCTCTGCCTCCTGCCTGCCTCTGCCTGCCCACACAAAGCCTGGGGCTGCTCCAGACTCCTTCTGGGGGCTATGTTGCACCACAGCCCTGCCCTGGGAGGGAAATTCCTTTGTCCTTCCCTCCAGTCCTGATCTCCTCAGTGGCAATTTACATTAAGTTTTTCCATTTTTCTCCCTGTTTACTATTATATTTAAAAGATCCACCATCTCTGAAACCTCCCTTCAATCCCTCCCAGGGCTCTCCTCTGCTGTCCTCAGTCTCCACCCCACTGAGCACAGAGCTCCTCTATCCCTTTACAGTGCTCGTGTGCTTGAGGCCATGATGCACTGAGGTGCCTGGACAAGAAGGAGGGTTCTTTTCTACAGGAAGGAAACCACAGAGCCCCAGAGTTTTGAAGGCTGATCAGAGGCAGCCTCAAGGAGGCCAAGGCCGGCCAGACCTGTTTGTCTTCAGAGCTTTTGTCTGGGAGCAATCCTTGGATAGACAGAGTTTGGGACCCCAAATCCTAGTTTTTTCCATGAGCACCTGGACAAGAAGGACAGTTCTTTTCCATAGGAAGGAAAGTACAGAGCCCAAGTATTTCACAGGCAGGTGAGAGCTGGCCCTCAGGAAGCCAAGGGAACCTAGACAGTCCTGGCAGCTTTTGTCTGGGAGCTATCCTTGGATAGAAGGAATTTTGGAGGCAGATTCCCAATTTTGGCCAGAGACACCTACATCAAAAGATGTCTTTTTCAATGGAAAGAAAAGCACATCCCTCCAGTGTTTTGAAGGCAGATGAGAGGTGGCCCCCAACATGCCAAGGCCATCTAGAGGAGTCTGTTCTGGCAGGTTTTATATAGAAAGAATCTTTGGATTTAATCAAATATGAAGGTAAAATCCTAATTTGGGCCATGAACACCTGGAGAAAAAGGAGAGTTCTTTCCCACAGGAAGGAAAGCACTGAACTCCAGGGTTTTAGGGGCAGATGAGAGGCAACCTTCAACATGCAAGGTCAGCTGGACCAGTCAGGCCAAGCCAACCAGACCTCCTTGGGGCCCTGCAGCACCACAATTGTCCCTTGGTTCCATAAGCCCCCATAGTATCCAAACAGATCTTTGTTTTCATGAGGCCCAGTGACACCACAAGCAGTGGTCTTGGTTTGGAAGATGTGGGAATATGCTCTGAGCCCAGTGCCCATGGTGCTGGTCTCTTCCGCCCGAATTTTCTTGATGAATTGGCAGACCAGCTGTAGGAGAAGGGCAAGAAGCCAGGGATGTTGCAGGGAATGCTCCAAGCACGGTGCCAGCAGGCCCAGCCCAGGTGGGGATGGCTGCAGGTACCTGCGCTGTTCTGCGGAAGAGGCCACGGGCGGGGTCCTGCTCTTGTGTGCGCTGCAGGGCTGCACCTGGCAAAGAGCGAGCGCAGCCAGAGCTGAGGGGCTGCGGGAGAGGCCGGAGAACACAGCCCAGCCCTGCGCTGCCCAGGCAGGGACAGCCCCGGGATGCCCCAGGGATGGAGCACGGCCCCTGCGGGGTGTCTGCCTGGCCCCTCTTCCGTCCTGTCCGTGGGCATGGGATGGGATTGGGTGGGATGGGATAAAATGGGATGGGATGGAATGGTGCCAAGTTGGCTGCGGGCACCAACCCTGTGGGCCCGCTCTGCCACTCACCCTCCTGCGGCAGCTCAAACGGCACCACCGCTTTGGTTTGATGTGCTGGGGCAGCTCCAGGGCCTTCTTCCTCCTCTTCCCCCCAGGCCACCTTGGGCGCTTTCAGGGGTCTCTGCTCCATGATAATGACTGCTTTTGTCCTGGGGCTGCCCCCAGCCCAGGCAAAGTGGCCCAGCTTGGAAGGAATCCCTGGCCCCAGGTGTCTAAGACTGCCCGACAGGATCTTTAGGAAGGGCTCAGACCATCAGCAAACGCTGCCTGGCTCTGCAGGCTCAGTCCTATCCCCATATCTTCCCCTGAGAGCATTTGAATTTTTAAATGAGAATCATTTGAAGGGAGGGGATTTACATTTTCCATTTCAGAGAAGCCTTCTGCCTTCATTAGCAGACACCTCTCTCTTAAACCAAGACAATTGTTTATCATCTTGCAAATGCACAGTTGCCGGGGGCCCCGTTTTACACCAGGGACCTGGAGAACCATTCCCAGCAATTGGGAAAATCCTAGGTGGTCCATCCACCCATAGATGAGGTCTCCAAATGTGCCCTGAAATTGGGTCCAGCTCTTAGAGGCCTAAAAGAGCAAGTCCAAGGGACTTGATGATATTTTTTGGCCCAGAAAGCCCTGCAGCTGATGGCACACTTCACAATCAGCAGGGGACACAGCCAGGCCAAAGCCCAGACCTCTGCTGGGAGCCTTTCTCCTCAAATACCCTTCAAGCAGACCTCCATGCAAGTCACTTGGGAAAGTTTCTTCTAATGATACATTTCTGGCACATAACTGCACAGGCTCATGTGAAAGATTCTAAAGCAGCTGCTGTGGAGTCAAAGAGCCAGCACTAAGAGTCCCTGTCACCTCTCTGTAACTAAATCCCGCTTTGGGGGATTCGAGGGAGTTTGGAACGAGCTAGAGAACAGACCTCTGAGTGTTTTAGATGATGCCATTGCCTTCTCTTCTGCATGAAAAGGAAGGGTGAGTTTGGCTCACATCTGCACCGCATGGCTCACAAGGCTGCAGGACTTGTAGTTACAAGAGCTTTGAAGGATTTCTTGGCCAAGAAGACACTGCCAACCAGGATATTTATGTTTTACGCCAGTCCTTCAATATTTCATCTTATGGACTCATGCTACAGTGTAAGCTTCCTTAGCCAATCATGTTATGACACACAAACCTACAGCACTGCATCCTAAGCTTCTTGTTTACCATTGTAACTACTTTTTTTTTTCTAGATCTTCAGCCCTAAAACACTAAACTTTCCTCCACTTCAACCTTCCTCCCCGTGTCTCTGCTATAATAAACTAGAAATGCACATTCTCGCTTCTAGCACCTAAGATTGGAAGCCCTTTCCAAGGTCTCCCATCAAATCCTGTCTTTAAGCTTTGCTGACAAGACCAAAGCTCTGAGATTTCCCTGCATTTGGGTTTCCAACAACACCGATGCTGTTAGTTTCAGAGTGCCCAGGGTCCGTCTTGCAAGTCAACTCTGGCAGGAACAAGGTGGGCAACTGCCAGGGGGCTGCTTGTTGCCTCTGACAGCCCATTGCTCAGGGCTTGCCAGCGCCCCAGCCCCTCAGGGGCTGCCCCAGCCCAGCCAAGCTGCCCGGCAGCAGCGCCGCAGCCCCACAGCAGCTCCAGAGCAGCCCCATCCAGAGGCACCTGGGAGCCCTCAGCAAGGCAGCCAGCAGCACACGGGCAGGAGGACACGGATGGTGCTTCCTGCCCAGCACAGGGCTTGTGGCCATCTCCAGGCACTGCTCTGGCAGGGATCCCCACAGCTCCGGCCCCTGCCCAGCCGCTCTGTCACAAGCACAAAGGCTTCAGCAGAACCACCACAGGCCAAGGGGCTTCTGGCATTTCCCCTGCAACACTGCACGCCTGGGCATCTTGCTGAGCCCAGGCACCCTTCTCCTCCTCTTCCCCTATGCCCTGCAGACCCTGGGCAGCAAAAGAAAGCTCCTGGGAGTCTGTATGTTATAACACACTCTATATTTATACACTAAATGAAAAACAAGAAGAAGAAAAGAACAATCTTAAAGAAATGGAAAATTCCCGCTGGCTAAGGTGGCCTCAGCAGACAGAGGCATCAGCTCTCTGCAGAGCTCCAGCAGCGCAGCCAGCTGAGCCCCGACATACGAGGCCGTGTCCTCCATGCCCAGCGGAGATGATCTTGCACCGTCTGGAAGACGGAATATCACTCACTCTGCAGTGCCTGGAGGACAGACAATGTTTGACGTGCGACATCTGACACCGCACTGCTGGTGTCCTCTGTCAGGTGTTCAAGGGCTGAAAGAGAAATGAACAGAGCCATGGTCAGATCCCGGATCTGCGAGGAGCCGAGGAGATCCCCCTGCCCGGGCCATCCCAGCCGGCTCTAGCCATGGCCAGGAGGGAGCAGGGACCAACGGGAGCAGCCCGAACCTGCTGGCCACGAATCGCCCAGGTGGCCCTGAAATCTCTGTGTGCTCTGCCCACGCTGCCCCTCATCCGCACAGGGAGCAGAGCCCTCCGCAGCTGGGGCAGGGCTTGCAGCTCCCCCGGCAGCCCCCGCTGCCAGCCCGCTGCCCTCACTCACGGTTGCAGATGAGCCGGAGCTCTTCCTACTTCCCCCTCAGGTGCCGCCCGGCCATGCCTGTGAACACAGAGCCTGTCACGGCCCCAGCTGCACAGCTCCCTGCCAGCGGCGCTGCCGGCGTTGTGGCCACACGGGCTGCTGGCCCGACAGGGCTCAGCCCGGCCCTTGCCGCACGCTGCCGCCCCAGGGCACGGCTGCCAGAGGGCGGCAGCAGCAATGCCCAGGCCAGGCGGGGCTCCACGGCGCCGGGCCCGGCTGGCGCTGCCGGGGCAGCAGGCGGGGCCGGGGCTGAGCTGCGGCGGGCCGGGCCGGGGAGGGAGCCCGGGCTCGTGGCTTACCCATGAATCTGATGGCTGCCGCTCGCAGGGGCTCCTGTGGGCTCTGCAGGTAGGGCAGGGCCCGGTGCAGGTGCTCGGCTGCTCTGCTCCTGTCCTCTGCCAGCTGCAGAGAGCGGCAGGAGGGAAGGGTTGGCGCGGGCTCAGCCCCGGCCTCCCCTGCCCGCACAGCCCTGAGGCACGGCCAGCAGCGGCCGGCGCCGGGCTCCCGAGGGGAGGGGGCAGAGGGCCGGCTGCTGCCCGGGGAGCCGCGGTGCCGGCCCGCCCCGCAGCCCCGCCTGGCCGGGGCTCCATCGTGAGCTAGGAGAAGAGCCCGCGCGGCCTCTGGGTGCAGCACCGGGCAGGGGCACAGCTGCCCGCCCTGCACACTGAGCACTGCGCTCAGGGGGCTTCTCCGGGCTGACGCTGGGGCTTGCAGGCCCTCCTTACCAGGCACTTGCTGAACTTCCACAGATTCTGCCTCTTCACCAGTCTTTCAAGATCCCTTTTTTTTAAGAACTCGGCCACAGAAAGCAGCGTTTCCTGAGAAGCCTGGGGAGCAGCAGAGACTTGGAGATGGCCCCACAGCGCAGGGTGCAGGACCTGCGTCCCTGTGCCAAGGCCTGGAGGAGGCTGCAGCTCGGCAGGTGCCAGAGCAGGAGGCAGCCGAGGCCCCTGCCAGGGGAACAGCAGCAGCCCACAAGTCCTCACCTGTGCCACAAGCTGCTTCTCATCATGGCAGTGGAAAAAGAGGGGCAGCAGGCTCTGGCAAAGAGGTGTCTTCAGGGCCTTTTTTTCCTTTTCCCTTTCTGGAAGAGTCAGCAGTGTTCGGAAGAGCAGTATGGAGAGCAGCTGCACCTGGCTGTGGTTCTGTATGGAAGGAAGAAATAAAGACCTCAGCATCGGCTGCACAGGGCTCAGCCTGGCACAGGCCTGCAAATTCACAGGGCACTAAGTGTCCGGACAGCACCCAGTGGCAGTGGATGGGAGCAGTGAGCCTTACGTGGTCAAAGAGTGGCAGTTAGCGCCTCAAGCAGCTGCAGTGTGATGGGGCTGGGCATCAGCATGTCATTGTCCAAGATGATAAAGCTGAGTAGCATGAATGTCATGCTAACCATCTCTCCATCTGCATCCCACAGGAACTCGACAAGACTTTCAGTCAGGCTCCACATTTTTTCAGCCTGTGTGGAACAGAAGTTTGTGAAAGGCCACCCTGCTGCCGCAGGGCCCGGAGGCCAAAGACCTGTTGCGAAGCACTCGGGCAGCTGGAGCGGGAGGCAGGAGAGCTGGGAGCAGCTACCCCAGCGCCCGAAGCCCAGACAAGGCCAAGCGACTGCATTGCCCAGCCCCACGCTGCCTGCACGGCTTCAGCCACTGCCCCCTTCTCACCATCAAGGGATTCTTGCCCCGCACTACGAGGCCTCGGAGTGCCAAGTAACGCCTGGCCATGTGCTCGTTCTGCAGGTTCTGTGCCAGGATCTCCAGAACACTGTCACTGCATTCCCTCAAGTCCAGGCACTCGAGGACCTGAAAGGCACAGGGCAGTGACAGGGGAGCCGGCTGGCAGGAGCCCGGAGCTGCACAGGGCTGGGCCCAGGCAGCAGCACAGGGCATGGGCACTGTCCTGGCAGCTGTGGCTGCGAGAGGGCAGCAAGCTTCCTCCTGCATTCTCTTTATGAATTTGCAGACAAACTGTAGGAGAAGGGCAGGAAGCCGAGGATGTTTCGTGGAGTGCTGCACACACGGTGCTGGGCTGAGCAGGGACAGCAGGCCCAGCCCAGGTGGGGGTGGCTGCAGGTACCTGGGCTGTTCTGCAGAAGCGGCCACGGCTGCATTCCTGCTCTTGTGTGCGCTCCAGGGCTGCATCTGGCAAAGAGCGAGCGCAGCCAGAGCTGAGGGGCTGCGGGAGAGGCCGGAGAACACAGCCCAGCCCTGTGCTCCCCAGGCAGAGAGAGCCCCGGGATGCCCCAGGGGATGGAGCACGGCCCCTGCGGGGTGTCTGCCCGGCTCCTCTTCCGTCCTGTCCGTGGGCATGTCACCAGGGGATAGCATGGCGTGGCGTGGCATGGCGTGGCGTGGCATGGCATGGCATGGCATGGCATGGCATGGCATGGCATGGCATGGCATGGCATGGCATGGCATGGCGCCAAGCTGGCTGCAGGCACCAGTCCCACAGTCAGGCTCTGCCACTCACCCTCCTGCGATGGATGGAACGGCACCACCTCCTCAGTCTCCTGTGATGGGGCAGCTCCATGGCCTTCTTCCTCCTCCTCCACCCAGGCCATCTTGGGCACTATTGGGGGTCTCTGCTCCATTTCTTTGACTGGATTTGTGGCAACTTGCAGGAGGGATGCCCTGGAAAAGCTCCAAGTCACCAAGTCCTGCAGTTGTGCCTGGAAGGCACCTTCAAGAGAGAAGCCTCAGGAAGGCTGCAGGACAGCAAGTCCTGCACTCGGTCTCAAGGGCTCCTGCCACAAGGATAGGAGACTCCCGTCAAGGATTGTGGTCTGGCCAGGAGGGCACCTGCAGAAGAGAAGCCTCAGGGAGACCACGGGTCAGCAAGTCCTGTGGTCTGGCCTCGAGCTCAGCTGCAGGAACAAGGGCTCGGAAAAGCTCCGGGTGGGATACGAACGAGCGCGCTGTTGTCAAGGTCCGCCCGAATGAACGGGTGACGGATGATTTTTTGGTGCAAAAATAACCAACAAGGCACAGGGGCTTTGCAGTAACAAATCAACAAAATGCAATTGTATTGATAATAACCACAACTGAATATGCATTTGTTTAGGGAATCTGGGGAAGAAAAGGGTAAGACAAGGGAAGGGAGAGTTGTTGTTGTCCTTCGGGGGTCCAGCCGTCAAAACTCACTGGTGCACGTCTCAGGAAGATCTCAGAGGACGGTCGGATTGCACCCCAAAAATATACCATTTTTCGTTGAGGGAAGGGCAGCCAAAATTAGGTTTCCATGGAGGGGAAAAGAATAGGAAGAGGAGGAGGGGGAGAGGTTATTCCATTGTTTTCATGGCCGAATGCTCACAGGTACGTTTATTCTGGGCAGTTTTTCCCCCCCTCCCCGAGCAGGGGGGGGGATGGTGAGTCCCCTCTGGAAGGGGGTGCCAGCAGGGTGCCAAGGAGGTTTCTTGTCTTGTCTTGGCTCCTTTATGAGAGGATTCGCATCTCTGTTTGTCTGTCATGGTGGTTGCAGGCAGGCAAGAGGGGTCTTCTCTTGGAGGGGGGAGCCACCCCAGAGCTCAGACCAGCCAAGTCAGGAGGTAAGGAGAAAGTACAGAAAACATTGTTCAGAAAACAGCAGCATGCCCCTTTCGAATACAGCATGGCATGTTCTGCAAACACCACATGTGAACACACTGAATAAGCATGAGACTTTCTCTCCCATCTGGCTCAAGAGTTTTTAACCTTTAGTGGTCTTTTCTCATGACAATTGTGAGGCAAAAAATGAAAGATTTTCGGATAGACTCTCACAACCAGGAGCAGCCCAGCACCCTCCAGCCCCTCCTGAGTCCAGCATGTCATTTCCTCTGCCCCCGAGCCCCCTGGCCATGCTCTCTAAACAACACAGACATTGACCCACCTCTGCACAAGTGGCTGATGACCCCTTCTTCTATTGCAATAAAGAGATGGAACTGAAAGCCAGTGTCTGGGTGGCAGCAGCAGCAAAGCCCAGCCAGCAGCAACGCTGGCTGAGCTCCATGGCCAGGAGCAGCCGTGGATGCCCGCGGTGTGGGCAGGCAGGAGCCAGGCAGGGGCTGCTGTGACCAGCGGCGGGGTCCCGAGTGTGGAGAGTTTTGTCAAAGAGTGGCTTGAGGAGAGAGGACACAGCCGAATTAATTTGGGAAAGATGTCCTAACTAGGGCAGAGACAGGCAGAGGCCTTTTTTGCGTCTGTAGCAGGATAGAGAATGGAAAAGTACAAGACCATAGTTAGTTCCAAATCTTGCAGGTGTGAGATAATGTGTCCTTGATTCTCTCAAAACATGATAAAGAAATGGACAGTGAGGCAGGAGAGATAGAGAACGTAGTCTCAAAGGAATGTGGATGAGTTAATGCTATAGTTTAACCAATAGATTGCTTGGCTTACAGAATATTCATAAGCTTATTATTTGTTGTATAAGTGTTTGGTACTTTTTCAATAAAGCGGGCCATGATGAACCAACTGGTGTCCTGGTCTCCTTCCTCCGACACATGGTGACCTCGAACGTTGAACCCCTCTTCTCGAAATAAAAGAAAAAGGGAAAAGAGCACGCCACGGTCAAGGCAGTTGGAGCTGGGTCTCGTTCGCAGCCGAGACGGTGCCGGACCTTTGAACCACCCTTGGGGTTCACATCGGTGACTCAAGCCACCCACGTGCGGCCGGAGCCTGGAAAGCTGCTAGAGCGCTCACGAAAAATTAATAAGAGGTGTGGATAGGCAAGCCGCATAGCAACTCTTTGCCGCGTATTTAGAAAGGCGAGGAGTAAAATGTATAGATTTAAAAAAGGAACTCCCAGGGTTGCTAGCCTATGGTTATGCTAGAGGAGTGTTTCTCAACCCACACACAGTTCATGAACTTGCTGAATGGAGAAAGTTTCGGGATATACTGTGGGAGGCGGTGTTAGAAGATGATAAAACAGCAAAGAAATTGGGCAAGCTATGGCGTGTAGTACATAACTCATTACTGCAACATGTTTCTGAGCGTAAGGCGGCAGAAACGGCGACACAAGCTCATAAGAAGAATATAGGCTATGGTTGTGAGGACGACCCTCTCGCGCCTTCGGTAAACAAGGTGTTAATACCATTGGATTCATAACAGGGTGGAATGCCAGATCAGGTTGCAGGCGCGGCGGGGCCGTCTGCACCTCCTCTGTCAGAGGAGGAGGAGGACGAGCTGGGGGCTAGAGGGAGAGGGGGGCACGAGCGAAGCCCGCCGCCTCCCCGTAGGGGGAGAGAGCGGAGCCCACCGCCCCCCGGCGGAGAGCGCGAGTGGAGCCCGCGGCCCCCCTGCAGAAACCGAGAGCGCGAGCCGAGCCCGCTGCCCCCCCACAGGGAACGCGGACTGAGCGTGCCGCCCCCCCACCGAGAGCGCGAGCCGAGCCTGCCACCTACCCCACCCAAACAGCCTGCGCAGAGGCGCCAACAGCGCAGAAGTCTTGCAGAGCCAGGTCATAAACCAGAACCACTCAGTGACCCATGGTGGGAGATGGCCAAACAAAGGAGGGAGGCCTGGGCCGCTCTGGCAAGGGAGGCAATGCAAATGGGGGATAATGAGGCAATGGAGGCAGCTACTGCTCTAGCTTGCCCGGTCACATACACGCCACAATATGATGCTCAGGGGAACCATACACAGAATTTGGCGGAGTATACCCCATTAGACTGGAAGTTGTTATCTCAGTTGCGGTCCACAGTCAGCCAGTTTGGGGTGAAAAGCGAACCTGTTAGGCAAATGCTGGATTACCTCTTTGACACGCAAATTTTGTGCCCGAATGATTTAAGGGGAATAGTGCAGCTAATATTCACTCAGCAACAGCAATTGTTGTTTCATGCACATTGGCAGGCTTTAGTTAACGAGTCGGTCGGGACACAGAGAGCTCAGGGGGACCCACTGCAGGGGGTGACGGTGGATGAGTTGATGGGCTTAGGGGCATACCTGCGCACAGAGGTACAGTTGATATCAGGACCAGATAAGCTCAGAGAAGCCATGCGGTTGGTACGTGCGGCCATAGAAAGGGTTAAAGAGCCAGGAGGGCTGCCGGCGTACATGAGCATAAAACAAGGGAGAGAGGAATCGTTCGGGAGTTTTATTGACAAAGCAGCCGCGGCTATAGACCGGGCCGGTAAATCAGAATACATGAAGGGGGCGCTATTGAAGCAGTGTGCTTTACAGAATAGCAATCCGGCCACGCAAAGGGTGCTAGCCACTCTGGGAGCAAATTGGACCATTGAGGAAGCATTAGAACGAATGGCATTACAGCCAGCAGCCTCTCAAGTATTTTTAGTAGATGCAATAAAGGAATTAGGAGTAGGGCTGCAAAAGCAAGCAGAATCTGCTCAAAACCAAGCTCTAGCCGCTCTTGCTCCTCTCTGAAACGGCTCAATGGCAGTCACGCAGGGAGGCTCAAAGACATACCCCAGATGTTACCGATGCGGCAGTGGGGGACACATGCGCCGATAATGCAGAGCGACTGGCTTTTGGTGCCAAAACTGCCTATCCAGCTCCCACAACACTACGGCTTGCCGGCGCCGATCGGGAAACGGACGGCGGAGCGCACAGGCTGGCCGCGCCCAGACACAAGTTGCAGCCGTGACATCAGCGCCACCTCCTGTCTGCAGCCAGCAACAGCAGGGAGCCTCGGCTTGGACATATCAGCAGCAGTAGATGTCACATTAATGACAAATCGCCCGGAAAGGATACCAACTGGAGTAAACGGCCCTTTCACGCTACAAGGACAAAAATGTGGAGCCTTATTGCTCGGATGCTCTTCAACATCTATGCTGGGACTATTTGTATTACCTGGGGTCATAGATGCGGACTATACCGGAGAAATACAAATCATGGCTTACACCCCTTATCCCCCGATAAAGATAACCAAAGGACAACGCATCGCACAATTGGTACCACTACCACAGATGACATCGAGTATTCCATCGCTTACTGGACAGAAGCGTGATGGAAAGGGTTTTGGCTCTACTGGTATTACACTCCTGACTGTAAATCTTCAAGAGAGGCCAAAACAAAGAGTTGAAATTACCCATGGACACCAGAGCATAACCCTTTATGGATTATTGGACACAGGAGTAGACACTAGCATCATATCGCCAGACGCATGGCCACAGCATTGGCCCCTGCTCCCATCAACAAACATGCTCACGGGAGTAGGAGGACTTACTTTGGCAAGCATAACACCACCTCTATCAATGCGGATTGATGGGCAACAAGTGTCTGTTGTGTTTTCAGTCGTTCAGTTGCCCCCTACAGTCTCTTGCCTGATTGGCAGGGATGTTTTAACACAGCTGGGGGTGGTGTTGACCAATCAACACCCTTTGGGGTAATTGCCATTGCTTGGACTTTCCCCATTCCCCTCACCTGGAAAACAGATACACCGGTGATGGTTAAGCAATGGCCCTGGAAAGGGGAGAGCCTTATACATGCCCATGAATTGGTGAAGGAGCAATATGAGCAGGGGCATTTACAACTCTCAACGAGTCCCTTGAACACACCCATTTTTGTGATCAAGAAGAAGTCAGGGAAATACCGCCTGGTACACGATCTACGAGCTGTGAATGACCAGATGGAACCGATGGGGGCCTTGCAACCTGGTCTTCCGAACCCAGCCATGATCCCTCAAGATTGGCCACTTTTAATCATCAATTTAAAGGACTGTTTCTTCACTATTGGACTGCATTCCGATGACATGAAGATGTTTGCCTTTACCCTACCAGCAATAAATCGTGGGGAACCAGACAATAGATTTGAGTGGACGACATTGCCACAGGGAATGCGCAACTCGCCCACGTTGTGCCAGCTTTATGTTGATGCTGCATTACAGCCATTACGGCAGCAGTGGCCAGCTATCATAATATATCATTACATGGATGATATTTTGTTCACGCAGCAACAGCCATTTTCCCCTTTGCAAGTTGACAGCATCAAAGACACTCTTGCAGCAGCCTCACTTGTTATTGCCACAGAGAAAATTCAGACCACGAAACCATGGAAGTATTTGGGAGGGACTCTAATGGACCAAACAGTGGTGCCCCAAAAATTAGAACTGCACTTGGACATTAAGACTCTACATGATGCTCAAAAGTTGCTAGGAGACTTACAGTGGCTAAAACCCATAGTGGGAGTACCAAATCACTTGTTGGAGACCCTGCGACCCTTGTTAAAGGGCACTGACCCCACTACCCCTGTATGCCTCACAGAGGAACACCATGCTGCCCTACAGCAAATCAGTAATTGTGTATGACAAGGGTATGTGTCTCGTCGACAGCTAGATTGCCCTGTTGACCTCACCATTTGGAATAGTCCTTGTCACCTGCTTGGCGCTCTCTCCCAATATGAAAACAAAACAGTGGAGATACGGGTATTGGAATGGCTGTCACCACCATTACAACATAAGAGAACAATATTTTCAAAAATTGAACAATTGGCTGCGCTGATCAAAAAAGGCCGTCTCAGAATTACTGAAGTGGACGGTTGAGAACCTGCCACCATTAGGATACCCATGAAAAAAGAGACGCTGGACTGGTACCTGGTTAATTCAGTGGACTTACAGGAAGCATTATTGACATCATCTGCAAAGGTGGAGACAAGCAAGTTAGTGCCCAGGGTCCTGCAATGGATGACAGAATGGGACTGGATCACTCAGCCGCTGAGAAGAGAGCGCCCCATAGAAGGAGCCACCACAGCCTTCACAGACGCAGGGAAGAAATCAAGACGTGCTGCTGTCACTTGGCAAAAAAAAAAGACAATGGAGGCATCAACTTCTTATAGCAGACCCTGCAGACAGCCTACAAACCTTAGAATTGTTAGCAGTAGTATGGGCAATGTCCAATCTGCATGAGCCCTTGAATGTGGTCACAGACTCCATGTATGTCGCTGGAGTAGCCAGATGTATAGAAGGAGCAGCAATTAAGGAAGTGAATAACAAACGGCTGTATGAGTTCCTGGTTCAATTAAGGAAAGCTCTCAGGGATAGAAGTGCAGTGTGCTCTGTAATCCATATCAGGAGTCATAAGCGGTCTGAAGGTCTAGGGGAAGGGAGCGTGCAGATAAATTGGTTACCTTACCCATTGATAACTCTTGTCCTGTTGATAAGCATACATTGGCAAGAGAAGCCCATAGTAGGTACGATCAAAATGTGAAAGGGTTGGCGAGGAGCTTTGATCTGGGCTTGTCAGAAGCCAAGGCCATTGTCAGGGCTTGTCCAATATGCAGTTATCATAATGGGGGAATAGGCCTGGGCTGCGGAGTTAATCCTCGAGGTTTAGAAATGAATGAGAAAAGGCAAATGGATGTCACGCATGTAGCCAGGTTTGGTAGGCTCAAATATGTGCATGTCACCATAGATACATATAGCCCCTACATATGGGCTACAGCACAGGGAGGAGAGAAAGCGATACACATGATCAGGCACTTATTGAGCTGCTTTGCTGTCATGGGAGTCCCAAAAGGTATCAAAACGGATAATGGTCCAGCTTACACAAGTGCTAGGGTCCAAAAATTTTTGGACCAATGGTCTGTCAAGCATGGGACAGGTATTCCGCACTCCCCCACAGGACAGGCAGTAGTAGAAAGAGCAAATGGTACCCTCAAACAATATATTGACAAACACCAGGATTTAAAGGCCCCACAAGCATGCCTGGCTAAAGTTTTGTATGTGATCAATCATTTATGTATTTTTGGGGAGGACGATGGCCCCCCTGCAGTTAAACATCACCCAAGGTCAAGTCAGGAAACTGGTAAGGAAACAGAAATCTGGGTGAAATATAAGAACTCAAGCACAGGGATATGGGAAAAGCCCGCAAAAGTGCTATATTGGAGTCGGGGATTATCTTTGTGTTTCCTCACCAACAGGGCCTTTGTGGGTGCCTGCCAAGTGGACTAAACCTGTCTTTGATGCAGCATCTGGTGGACAATCTTACGGAGGGGGACAGGGAGCGTCTGAAGAAGAAGCTGCCGCTGATCTTACGACCCTTATTACTGCAATTGAAGGGACTTTAGAAAGCGGTGGACAGAGCAGTGACACGCCACTACCGGATGGCCAAGGAACTGATTGACACTGACACTATTGAAGCACTATCGACCTTCCACATAAAAGCACCAGCGAGGGAGCGCTGCCTTGAGTGTTGCAGCCCCTGTTGTGCTGCGTGGGGAGCTCTATATTGTGGGGGTTGTGGTAGAACCTTTTGGTTAGAACAGTCTGGGATCTGGGGCTTATGGTGTAACACCTGCAAGCATGACTACACATGGGGGGAAGACTGGCAGAGGGAACTAAGGAGACAGACGGGGCTAGGTACGGCTCTGGCTGTAGATCTTTACTAGTCTCCTGAGCAGAAAATCTTGGCCTACTACCGGTGGGAGGTACAGTGTATTGTGAAAAGAGTTAAAGCTCAAAGTAAGTCATACATAGCTTCTGCTAGGTGTAGACAATTGGTGCCTCTAACACAGCATTCAATTGTAGGACCCATCAAAGGAGATCCTGATCAGGCATTGGACTCCTGCATCAAGGCCCTACAGAGATGGAGATTGCAAAGGTTAGGATCGGTGAGATTAAAGACAGATAAGAAAAGGAAAGCGAGAAAGAAAACAGAAAAATGAGGCTTATTTTTGTTATACTGCTCAGTGCTGTGACGGATGGGGCGGTAGGAGTAATGCGCTTTAATCAGCCAAGAGATAATATATGGATAATGCTTGCTAATCAATATAACCAATCATCGCTTTGTCTTAGCCTTGGAGGGGTTACTAATCCATTTCGAACATGCTTGGTGGGACTCCCAGTGTGGTCTCCTGGGGAATTTTGCAGTCTGATTGATAATCAAACTCTATGCATGCGCAATATGACAAACATTAATTCATCCACGCCAGGTCACACTGCAAGTCAAACTGATGGTTACCGCCAATGCTTAATAATCTTATCACTTAATACTACCTTGCATTCTCCTCCAGAGGAGTTGGATCTCTTCGGAAATGCAAACACCAGTATGACTAACACCTCAAATGGCGAATGGTTCAGTTTTGATCCCTTAGATCCCCAGAATTTACATCGGCCTAGAGACACATGGGCTACCCCAGATTCATCCCTCAGTTTGGATACGGTGTCTAAACAGATTTACAGCCAATGTAACGGCACTAACATCACGGCACCGATGAAATTACCCACAGGGATATTTTTAATTTGTGGAGACAGAGCTTGGAATAGTATACCAGCCAGGCCACAGGGTGGACCTTGTTATTTGGGAAAATTATCATTGTTTCACCCCAATGTGTCTTTATTAATGCAATAGAGTCAAAATTCAAGCAGGAAGAGAGGCAGCCTGCATGACTTAGACTGCAGCCAGATAGGAGACCCACGGTTTTGGACTGAGTTAAAACAAGTGATAGTTTCAACTATCTTGCCAGGAGGAGCTGCAAATAAAGCTATGAACTTAGCAAAGCAATTGGGATGCTGGGCCAAGGACGAGTTAAACAAGACATCACAAATTTTAGATATGCTAACTGCAGATGTGCAAAGTGTTAATCATGCTGTTTTGCAAAATAGAGCCGCTATAGATTTTTTGCTTTTAGCACAACGGCTAAAATGGATGTGAAGAGTTTGAGGGAATGTGCTGCATGAATTTGTCCGATCACTCTGTATCTATTCATGCTAAGATAAAATATCTACAGTAGGGACTTTACAATCTCAAAGAAGAAGAAGGTCTAGGATCGATGAATGGCTTAAAAGCTTAGGAGTTGGACCGTGGCTGAGAAACCTTGTGACATATGCTATAGGGGTACTGGGTGTGATTTTGATGCTTTTTCTTATTTTGCCTTGTATCTTTAATTGTATTCAAAATATGGTCAGCTGAATGATAGAAAAATCCTGGCAGACTAGCCTCCTTGCCCAAGAACAAAACAGGGGAAGTGTGGAGAGTTTTGTCAAAGAGTGGCTTGAGGAGAGGGGACACAGCCAAATCAATTTGGTTAAGATGTCCTAACTAGAGCAGAGGCCCTTTCAAGAGCAGGGTGTCCTTGTTGACAAAGAAAATGCTGAAGTTATACAAGAACGGGATGTGGAATGCAGAAGTTGCTATTCTTGCTAACCACAGGAATGTAGCTAAAGGCTAAATTAGGTGGGGTTGACATGTAGCTGAATAGCCAATCCTGAGCTCAGCTTTTGCAATATGTATGAGGCTCATTAGGCACTGTATTGAGGTTGCCGAATCAATCAATAAATCAGACCTGTTGATGACCATCTGGTGTCCTGGTCTCCTTCCTTCGACAGAGTGACCTCCCCAGCGACCTCACACAGCCCCTGTGAGGTCACTCAGCCATCTGTGATGTCACACTTCCTCCTGTGATGTCAGAGAGCTTACTCTGAGGTGTCATCCTGTGATGTCGTGCAGCTCCTGTGTGATGTGGCAGAAGACTCTGTGATGTCACAAAGTCACACTGTGACATCACAGTCAGTTCTGTGATGTCGCAGGCAGTTCTGTGATGTTACTCAGTCACCGAGTGATGTCACAACCCACTCTCTGATGTCACAGAGCCATCCTCTCTGATGGCAGAGTTTGCTCTATGGTGTCACACCCTACTCTATGACACCAGAGTCAGCTCTGTGATGTAACAATCCCTTCAATGATGTCAATAATGTAATGTCACAGCATATATTTTGACATCACAGCCTGCTCTGAGATGTCATACAGCCATGCCATGATGTCACAGCCTGCTCTGTGATGTCACAGAATCCCCTCTATGATGTTGTAGCTGCTCAGTGACCTCTCACAAAAAACTCTGTGATGTCATTGCCCAATCTGTGACCTCACACAGCCCACTCTGTGCTGTCACACAGCCCCTTGCTGACATCACAGCTGCTCTGTGCCTCTGTGACACAGGCACAGAGGTGCTGCTGTGACACAGCCCCCTCGGGGCCATCCCACAGCCCCTCCTGCCCGTGCTGAGCCCCTGTGAGCTCGGTCTGTGCCCTGCTGGTGTCCCTGAGGGGCCCTGGCAGTGCCCCAGCCCTGCTGGGCTGTGCACAGGAGCTGCTCCTGGCCAGAGCTGTCTCTCTGCAGCGCTGCCCTTGCCAGGAGCTGCCTCTGGGCCAGGAGCCCGGCCCAGCTCAGCAGCACAGACACAGCACAGGGACTTTAATGACCCTCGGGGGCTTTGGTGCTCTTTCTGTCTGCCATTGCCAAAGTGCTGCCCAAGTTGGCTCTGGCAGGGCTGTCTTGCAGCTGCTGCCCATCCCTGTGCCCTGTGCAGCCCAGGCTGTCCCACGGTGTTCCTGCCCTGCGCCTCTGTCCCTGCAGGCTGTCGGCATCCCCCGGCTGCCCCACCTGGCTGGGCCCTTCCTTTGCTGACAGCTCTGCCTCCTGCCTGCCTCTGCCTGCCCACACAAAGCCTGGGGCTGATACCAAAAGGGTTAATTCAATCTTTACAGTGCCTGTGGACTTTCAGCAGAGAAACGAGGCAGTCAGGGGCTGCTTTCCCAACAGGAGTGGTTGGAAGAGAAGATGAAGACATCTGGCTCAAGAATGCAGTGATAGAAAAATCAAGGACTGAATCTGGGAATTTGTGGTTGGTTTTATGGAAATGGGTAAATTTTAATATACACATAGTGACTGTATATAAGCAATACACTGGTAGAATCACATGTCCACCTAAGCAGTCATCACTCACTGGACATTAGGCCTGAATAAATGATGCTCTCTTAAACACTAAATTAGTGTTAAGGTGTCTTATTCTGATATTGTGGACATTTGGTGACAGCAGAGGCTGACAGAACCAAGGATCCAGCTGTGATACTTGGAACCTCATGGAACAAAGGGTCCATTGTGATGCAGTGGAACCCCATGGAACCAAGAGTCCACTGTATTAGAGCAAGGCCTCGTGGAACACGGGAGACCATTGCTGACAGTGTGGAAGTTCATGGAGCCATGGGATCATTGTGAGAGTTTGGGGCTGCATTGAACCAATGGTCCATTGTGCCACTGCAGAACCTTCTGGAGTCAAGGTGGTCATGTTATGCTATGGAACCTCATGGAACAAAGGATCCATGGTGATGCTGTGGAACTCAGATCATTGTTGACAGTGCGAAAGCTCATGGAACCAAGGGTCCATTGTGACACTGCAGAACATTCTGGAATCAAGGGGATTATGTTATGCTATAGAACCTCATGGAACAAAGGATCCATGGTGACACTGTGGAACTCAGATCATTGTTGACAGTGCGAAAGCTCATGGAACCAAGGGTCCATTGTGGCTCTGTAGGGTTTCACAGAACCAAGGAGACCATTTGGACACTGTGGGGCCTCATGGAGCCAAGGGGCCACTGAGACAATGAGGAACCTCATGGAACCAAAGTCTATTGTGATGCAGTGGAACCTCATGGAACCAAAGGTCCATTGTTACACTACGGGGCCCTGTGGATCCAATGGGACCATGGTGACACTGTGGTGCTCCATGGAACCAAGGGGCCATTCTGATTCTGCTTTGACTCATGAAACCAAGGGGCCACTACAGCACTGCAAGGCCTCGCGAACTAAGGCAGCCTTGTGACACTGCAGGTCCCTTTGAACCAGGGGTCCGTTGGGATATTGCAGGGCCTCGTGGAGCCACGGAGACCACTATGAGCCTTTGGAACCCATTGTAACGAAGGGGCCATTGTTGCATGGCAGGGCCTCATGGAATCAAGGAACCACAGTGACACTGTGGGGCTCCATGGGACAAAGGAGCCATTCTGACACTGTGGAACCAAGGAGGCCATTGCTGTGCTACAAGACATCATGGAACCAAGGAGGCCACTGTGACACATGGGCCCTCATGGAACCAAAGGACCATTCTGGCATTGCAGGGCCTCATGGAAACAAGGGCACAATAGTGACATTGTGGGGCTCCAAGGGACCAAGGGGGCATTCTTAAAGTGCAGAACCCAGGAGGCTGTTGTGACACTCTGGGGCATCATGGAATCGAGGATCCATTGTGATGTAGCTCGGCCTTGTGAAACCATGGAGGCCATTTTTACACTTTGAGGCCTTGTGAAACCAAAGGGCCATCGTGGCACTTTGCATCCCCATGGAATCAAGGAGTCAACTGGGACACTATAAGGCCCTGTTGGGCCAAAGGGCAATTGCAGCACTGTGTGGCACCCTGGAACCAATGAGAAAATTGTGACACTACAGAGCCCCATGGAACTCAGGATTCATGGAACAGTGTGGGACTCGTGGAACTAAAGGTCCATTGTGACATTGCAGGGCCTTATGAAATAATGAAGACCATTGTGAAACTTCAAGGCCTCATTGAACCAAGAGGCTCGGTAGAACCAAGGAGAACATTTTGACACTGCAATATACTCCACTGAAAACAATGCAGAGAGAATTATTTTGCCCTGTTTTCGTTTCCAGTTTATAGATTGATATAATAAATGTCCAACTGATATTGATCCGCAGAAGCTCCTAATGAAGTCAGAAAAGATATGAAAGTCAAGACCCTTCATGGATGACAATCAATAACACTTTGTCCCCACCCCCTCCCCACCATTTCCCTCATCCAACCCCTGGCACTAATATGGATCAGGAATGGTGTGGCCAGCAGGACCAGGGCAGTGATTGTTCCCCTGTGCTCAGCACTGCTTGGGCAGCACCTTGAATGCTGTGTCCAGTTCTGGGCTCCCCAATATAGGAAGGACATGGAGGGGCTGGAGTGTGTCCAGAGAAGGGCAACAAGGCTGTGGAGGAGTCTGGAACAAAAGTTTTG
Source organism: Zonotrichia albicollis (assembly GCF_047830755.1). Classification (NCBI taxonomy): domain Eukaryota; kingdom Metazoa; phylum Chordata; class Aves; order Passeriformes; family Passerellidae; genus Zonotrichia; species Zonotrichia albicollis. Next base: position 1,976,285 of record NW_027428428.1, on the reverse strand, counting down.
TGAGGAGTGGCTGAAAGAGCTGGGGTTGTTTATCCTGGAGAAGAGGAGGCTCAGGGGAGACAGGGCAGTATAAGGGCACAGGTTGGACTTGATGATCTTCAAGGTCTTTTCCAACCTTGCTGATTCTGTGATTCTCTTAAACCACCTGTGCAGCAGTTGCAGGAGGAGCCCTGGGCCTCCTCTTGAGAAGCTCCAGCAGCCCAGGTCCCTCAGCTGCTCCTGCCAGCCCCAAAGCCCATCCTGTCAGTCCTGCTGAGCCTCTGCAGCTCCTCCTCACTGCCCAGAACAGGGAGCCCCAGAGCCAGACACAGCAGCCCAGATGTGCCCCCCTGGCCTGGGGTGCCTCTGGCAAGGGAGCAGCACCAGGCAGTGCAGGAGCCTGCAGACAATTCCTGCAGCACCTGTAGGATGGTCCTGCTGCCCAAGGGATGTTCCCATGGTGCCAAGTCAGGAACTGCAATGGGGAGTGGGGCCAGAGAGAAAGGGCAAACAGGGATGGGCTGTTTGCAGGGCAGGGAACGGGGGTGGGCAAGAGGAAGAAATTTATACCAGGGAAAGAGTAAGGAAAGCAAAGGTGAAGCAAGGGAAATGCTCGGGTCAGTTGGGGGTGGCCGCCAGGCAGCCCTGGCTCTGAGCAAGAGTCTGCAGTGGCACAGGAAACTCCCAGCTGATGGGAACAAACTTTCTGGCTGACTGCAGAGGCCAGGACAAAGCTGAGTGGTTTCCCTGGTGTCCCCCAGCCCTTGCTGGCCCCAGGGGCTGATGGCATTTGTGCTCCCTCAGGTTCATGTCCCCACACCAACAGCATGGGGGTGCTCCCCCTGCTCTGTGCAATGCAAACAGGGGCTGCTGAGCCAGTGCTGCCGTGTCTGTGCCTGCAAGGATGGGGCACCTGTGTGAGCTGGGGGAGAGGCCAGGGCTGCAGAGGGGGGATGTTGTTTGCAGCTCCATGAGGATGCTCTGGGATGCTGCCCTGGGCTGTCCAGCGCACTGGGGATGGATCAGCCCCTGCTCTGCTGCTCCTTCCTGTCTGCCCCAGGGCCCTTGCAGAGCCCCAGCCATGCTGTTTGCCCCCAGCCTGCCCACAGCCAGCCTGGGGCTGCTCACGGGACTTTTCTGTGCTGAGCATTGGCCTGGGTGTGTTCTTGAGAGAGCCTGGGCAAGGAGCCTGGAGCCCCCAGGGCCTGGGCTGAGGCGTCAGCGCTGCCCCAGCAGTGCCCATGGCCTGTCCCTGCTGCAGCCCCGGCACTGCCACCCCCAGGGCTGTGCCCGGCCCCGAGAGCACTCAGGCCCTGCAGCAACACCAGGGCCAGCAGGGCAGCGGGGCAGGGCCACAGTAGCAGCACTGGCAACACCAAGTGCTGCTGCTGCTGCTGCTGGGCACAGCTGCTGGGCCAGCCCTGATCTGCCCCCAGCTCTGCGCACAGATATTGCTGTTGCAGCTCCGGAGAAGGCAACTAAAGGCACCCCCTGCAGAAAATTTTGCTGGGAGATCCTTTACTTTATTTAAAGCTACTGAGAGTGCAGCCCCTCATTGACACAGTCTGTGGCCAAAGGGAAGTTGGAGAGAAACAAAATGAGAAATTGCACAAAAAATGACATTTCTTTGGCAGTATGAAAAAACTAAATCAAAGGAAAATAACTTGCTCAATGAAATCAACAGGTATCAAAAAATTTTTTTTACAAGTGAATTTTGAAAATTTGCCAGCAGTTTAATGTTTCTGATACCATCCAATCATCAGTCTCCACACTGCAGCCCTGAGCTCCTGGTTCCTCAGGCTGTAGATGAGGGGGTTCAGGGCTGGAGGCACCACTGAGTACAGAACTGATAGGGTCACATCCAGGGATGGCGAGGCTATGGAGAAGGGCTTCAGATACGCAAACACTGCAGTGCTGAGGAACAGGGAGACCACAGCCTGGTGAGGGAGGCAGGTGGAAAAGGCTTTGTGTTGTCCCTGCTCAGAGGGGATCCTCAGCACGGCCCTGAATATCTGCAAATAGTAGAAAACAATGAAAACAAAACATCCAAGTCCTAAACAGCCACTAACAGCAAGCAGTCCCAATTCCCTAAGATGAGATTTTGAGCATGAGAGCTTGAGGATCTGTGGGATCTCACAGAAGAACTGGCCCAGGACATTGCCATGGCACAGGTGTAGGGAAAATGTACTGGATGTGTGCAACAGTGAGTAAAGAAAGGCACTGGCCCAGGCAGCTGCTGCCATGTGGGCACAAGCTCTGCTGCCCAAGAGGATCCCGTAGTGCAGGGGTTTGCAGATGGACACATAGCGGTCATAGCACATGATGGTCAGGAGGGAAAGCTCTGCTCCAATAAAAAACAGAAAGAAAAAGACCTGAGCAGCACATCCTGTGTAGGAGATGTCCCTGGTGTCCCAGAGGGAATTGTGCATGGCTTTGGGCACAGTGGTGCAGATGGAGCCCAGGTCGCTGAGGGCCAGGTTGAGCAGGAAGAAGAACATGGGCGTGTGCAGGTGGTGGCCGCAGGCTACGGCGCTGATGATGAGGCCGTTGGCCAGGAGGGCAGCCAGGGAGATGCCCAGCAAGAGGCAGAAGTGCAGGAGCTGCAGCTGCCGCGTGTCTGCCAATGCCAGCAGGAGGAAGTGCCTGATGGAGCTGCTGTTGGACATTTGCAGTGCCTTGGCATGGGGATCTGTAAAAAATTAATCATGGAATACTTGGGTTTGGAGAGGACTTTAAATATCCCAGCACAGCCTGGGGGCACTTTCCCCCCACTGCCTGCCCTGGGCTCTGCTGCCTGGAGCTGTCCCTGCCAGCAGCTGCTTCCCTGTGCCCAGGGCTGGGCCCTGCCAGTGCTGCCAGAGCCCAGCCCAGCCCTGGGGGCTCAGCTCTGCCCTGCAGACCCCTCCCAGCTCTGGCACTGCCCAGGGGCAGCTCTGGCTCTGCAGGCTCTGATGGCAAAATCAGTGCAACCCTGAGGAGGCTGGAGAAGTGACATTGACACTGCCTGTGAGGGGCCCTGTGCTCATTTCTGTCACTGCCTGCTTTATTCAGAGCTCAGATAATTTTTTTTATTTTTTCTAAACATGAACTGAGAGATGAATATCTACATGCAATTTCCCATCCCAGGAACCCAAAGCAGAAGAATAATAAATTTTTCCCTTTTATGCAGCCCCTGCCTTCCTCCACCCCCTGTATAATCTGCATGGAAATGTTCTGCAGTTAAATGCCTTGCTGGGAGCAATCCTATACAATGCAGCATCCTCACCACACAAAGAGAACACTTCCAAGCCTGACCAGCTGTCTCCTCCCACCCAGACCTTGTCCCCCCGTGCTGGGAGCAGCTGCCAGGGCTGGCTGAGAGCTGAACCTGGCAGGCAGCAGAGTCCCTGCCCCAGCACAGCGCCCTGGGCTGCAGGACCCTGCTCTGCAGGACAGCCCTGGGCACCCCTGGCTGCTCTGCACAAGAGACAATCAGAGAATGTACTCACAGGGTCTGTAGGCATTGGGATGTTCCAGCTTCAGGAGATGGCTCCAGGAGCTGCAGCTGCATTGTCCTGCAGCCAGAGGTTCCTGTGCCAAGGGCTGGCAGTGATTCTGCCCCAGGCACTTCTCAGCACCTTCCCAGCCCTGCCTGATTGAAGCTCTCTGTGCCTCTGTGCTGTGCCCAGGGTGGCTGCAGGCAGTGCCCCAGCCCTGCTGGGCTGGCAGAAGAGCTGCTCATCAAGAGAAATGTGCTTTTGAAGCTCTTCTTGGTTACCAGGAGCTGCCTCTGTGCCAGGAGCCCAGCCCAGCTCAGCAGCACAGACACAGCACAAGGACTTTAATGAGCCTTTGGGACTTTCTGCTCATGCCCTGAACATCAGTCCCTGAGAGGCAGCTGAAGAAACCTCTCCAGAACTCCAAGGCAGAATCCAACTCAAAAGTTTCTTGGACTTTTAATGGGTCCCACTGAGGAGCACAAATGAGAAAATGTCCCCAGGCAGAGCAGAGAACTGGAGTCAGTGATGACAGGTGAGGACAAAGAGAAGCCAAGTCTTTGTGCCCTGGGGCACAGCAGCAGGGTCTGTGCCACCAAGGGCTGTGAGGAGACACCTTGTCCTGAGGCACTGGGGCCTCCTTGCACAGCCCCAGCCAAGCTGGGCACTGTCAGCCCCTTGTCCTGCCCTCAGCATTCCCCCTAGCCCACATCCCAGTGGCCTCAAGGATCTGCTGGAAGGAGTCCCTGGAGAGCCTTGCTCAGCAATGGCCCTGGGGGCTCCTGAATGCTCCCTGCAGGGACTGCAGGTTTTTCAAAGGACTTTGGGTTTGGCTTTTGCCTTGGAGGCCCTGAGAGCTTTGTGCAATCATGGCCTCCAATTATCTGCGGTAATTATTCCCTGGAGAGGCTTTGTCAGTAACAACACTCAGTGGGGCTCATTAATACTACAGAGTACTTCAGTTATTTTAAGGTACTTGGTGTTTCCCTTTTTATACACACTCTGTGAGAGGTTTTGCAATCATGGCCCCAGTGATCTGCTTTAATGAGTCCCTGGAGAGCTTTGTACTGACACTCAGTGGGGCTCATTAATGCCTTGAGATACTCAGGATTTTTAAGGTGCTTTATGGATTTTAGTATACTTTTAGGTACTTTTAAGGAATTTAATTCCAAAATTGAGTGTCTGAGAGGTTTTTGTGCCATCCTGGCCTCCAATTCTGTTGTCCAAGGTGTCCATGAGGATCCTGTGTTGGGTATCTTCCCCCTTTCTATTTTTCAACAAAGATGGAACTGAAAGAATTTTGTAAGACTTTCTAAAAGCATCCAAACAAACATGGGAGAATTACCAAAACAGCAACAACCACTAAGAGAATTAATAGTCCTGTTTCAGTAGACATCATCCAACTCTTTACTCCCTTGGATTGGAAGAGTTTATTTAACCAGTCGTTGTTTTCCACTTGAAGCTTCTTGAACCCTCCCTTCAGTACCTGAATGCTCTTTTGGATTGACTCGCTGTGGCTGGAGAGGTTCATGCAACACATGCCCTCAGAGTCTACACAGCCATGCCCATGTGCCCAGAGTAAAAACTCTATCGCTGTTCTGCAAGGTGGCATGTTTGATGGTCTCTGTGTCTGAGAGCAGGCCACTCAATGTGAGGGAGGTAGCATTGGTTTGCTTACTTAACAGGCACCCAAGATGGTCTAACTGTCCTAAAGCTTTAGCTGCAGCCACCCAAGGCAGTCCAAATTGGGGGTGCTACCAATCCAATACCTGGATTGAAGCTTTCAAAGCCATCTCTTTGATATCACCCAATACTTCTCTGGGGATACTTGCTGCTTGATCATCTGGTAGGCTGTGTTGTCCCTCTCCAGATAGATGGTTGATTGTCAGTTCTGCCCTTGCCTCATTATTAACATAGTCATTGCTATTAATTGATTTAGTAAACACTTCCATCCCCTTTCCATCCCCCTTCCCACAGGGTGTATTCTGCAGGTGACAACAACATGGTCATAATATATTTTAAATCATGGGAGGTTGAGACATATGCTGTAAACATGGCACCCATTAGGCCATTAAAACAAGGTAAGTCCTTCCTATGATCTTTAGCTGCCCTGCATAGATCCTTGATTTCCCCTCAAACCGGTGGCTGATACCTGGGATTCTGCCCCCTTCTTTCATAACATGCGGGGGCAACGAGGAGTTTTTAGACTATTTGCCAGTCTCCTTTCTTAAGTGTTTCTTTCCAAATCCTTTCTTAGGGATCTTCTGTGGTTGAGGGGCAAGGTGGCTCTGGGGAATTGAAACTCTCTTCTGGGGAGGAAGAATAACTTGGAACAGAAACATTTGGATTAGAAATAGTGTGACAGCTGGCCTTAATATACTTGACCATGTGGGTTATATTGTTGCCAGACAGTGAGGCAAAGGGCACTACATTTTGTCAGGGGTTGGGAGGAAAGGCCTTGATTTAGGATGGCCGACTTCAAGGGTGGAGTTCTGGAGGTATTGACAGTGGATTGACCGTGGGGGTGTGACCCGCAGTTGTGGGGGTAGAGTCCGGAGGTTCATTCAGGGCGGAAGAGAAGGTTGTGGTAGCAGGAAGGGGAGGACCCAAGATGGAGGCAGGATGGTCGGGCTCCCAAGCCACATTCAGGCTCCTTCCATCTTGAGTCTCCAGGGCATGATGCTCCAAGACCGCGTGGCCATTGCCATCTTGGACCATCGTGGAAGGTCTGAGAAAGGCAGGTTTGAGAGGAGGTCCTGAGTTTGGAGTGACTCAGGGTGGTGTGGAAGATGGGGAGCATTTGGGATGCAATGGGGTCCGTTTTGATGAAAAATTGTACAGTTTAACTCCCATTGAATCCCAGAATTCAGTGGTATGAATTTCATCAGCAGAGGCATGTGGAAAATTTTTAATGATCCACTTCATAATTGATTTTAATTTGTTCTTTGAAAATACTCTGTCATGATCAGTGAGAATTAAAGCATCCATATATGCTCCTTTCTACTTTGGACATCTGGCTGCCCATTTTTCTCTTTCTCTGCCTAATGTGGAAGAGACACCAGAACACCCCAAATCAATTATTGGAGGTGGGTGCATATTGTAAAAACACAGTGGCAAAATGGACAATAAATGTCTTGCATTTCCCCAAACCCACTTGCAGTCCTATGCAGGTGAAACCGTCATTGTCCCTGCTGATCCTAGGCAAGGTTCCTTGAAGTAAGGATGAATCCACCAGGCCTGGCACAATCCAAAACCCCAGGGAGCACTGGCCTATCCATCAGCTAACCCCAGCTGACGTGACTGACACAGGGAGCCCTGAATGTCATGGTCCCTGTTCAGGCACCAAATGTCCCAATGAGGGTGGCTGCGACAAACCTCTCTGGTTCCCTGACTTCAGGGCAAGGGTGGTGAAAATGAAAAGAAGCAGGATCAATGGAGTTGTTTAAAAGGAACTTTAATAACAGGGTGAAAAACAATAAACATGGAGTAGTCACTAACAGTATGAGGGACAGGATCCAAAGACCTGAGACAAAGGGGAAGTGACAACCTGTACACTTGGGGGTAGAACCCTCTAGAACAATAACCCTATAGGGGAAACAAGTAACCAATAGGGGAGTAGAACTTGGAGAAGTTAGCATAACAACACTAAAGGCTTATTGAGTAACTGTCAAGTTCACCCTAAGTTAAACTAATCATTCCCAGCGCTTGAAACTCATGCCCAATTCTTTTGGGGTAAAATCTGGCTGACTCTGAGTTACAGCTGGGCTAACTACCACAGCTCTACTTTGCAATGGCCCCTTAGGACCATGTAGCCCATCAGAGCCTCAGTGATGTCTTTGGTTCCACAAGGCTCTACAGTGTCACAATGGTCCCTTGGATCCATGGTGCTCTGCAGTGTCACAATGGCCCCTTCATTTCACAAGGCTCCCAAGTGTCACATTGGTTTCCATAGGAAGGAAAGCACGGAGTCCCCATGTTTCTGGAGCTGATGAACAGCAACCACCAGAGGCCAAGGCAAGCCTGACCTGTCTGTCCTGGCAGGTTTGCTTGGAGCAACCCTTGGATATTTGAAATTATGAATGCGGAGTCCGAGTTTCAGACATTTGTGCCTGGAGAAGAGGGATGTTTTTCTTCCATAAAAAGAAAAGCAGAGAGCCCTTTCCAGTGTGTGGAGAACAGGTGAGTGCTGCCCCTCAGGAGTCAAAGACCAGTCAGACTTGTCTGTCCCGGCAACTTTTGTCTGGCAACAATCCTTAGATACTCAGAAATTTGGATTTTCGCCATGGATGCCAGGAAAAGATGGACAGTTCTTTTCCATAAAAAGGAAAGCCCAGAGCCCCAGTGTTTCAGGGGCAGATGGGAGTGGCCTTCCACATTCCAAGGTCAGCCAGACCTGTCAGGTGATCCCTGGGGGGCCAAGGCAGCCACACCTGCTTCACGTTCCCTTTTCTCCACAGGGAACAAGTAGCTGCTTGCAGTGTCATAGCAGCTTCTTGCTTCCATGAGGCCTTGCAATGTCACAGTGATTTTCTTGCTTCCATGATGTCCCATGGTGCCATAACGGCCCCTTGATTACACAAGTCCTTAAGGATCTTAATGGTCTCCGTGGTTCCACAAGGCCCCACAGTGCCATAATGATTTACTGTTTCCATGAAGCCTCACTGTGTCCAATGGCCCCTTGGTTACATTGGGGCCCAGTAGTGCAACAATGATGTCCTTGTTTCCACAACTTCCCAAAGTGTCACAATGGCCCCATGCTTCCATGAGGCCCTGCAGGGTCACAATGTTCCTTTGGTTCCGTAGGGCCCCATAGTGTCACAGTGGTCTCCATGATTCCGTGGGGCCTTGCAATGCCACAATGCTCTCCAAGGATCCACAGCGCCTCGCAGGATCACAATGGCCCTTTGGCTCCATGAGGCCCTGAAATGCAACAATGGACTCTTGGGTCCACAAAGCCCTGCTGCTTCACACTGGGCCCGTGGGACCATGTGGTCCAACAGAGCCACAAAGATGTTCTTGGTTCCACAAGGTCCCACAGTGTCACAATGGCCCCTTGGGTCCATGGTACCCTGCAGGGTCACAATGTTCCCCTTGGTTCCACAAGTTCCTACAGTGTAACAGGTTCCACAAGGGCCTGCATTGTCACCATGGCTCATTGGTTCCACAATGCTCCGCAGTGTCACAATGGTCTCTATAGAAAGGGAAAAAGTGAGCCCCAGTGGTACAAAGGCAAATGAGAGGGAGTCACCAGAGGTCAGATCTAGCCAGACTTGACTGTATGGGCAGGTTTTGTCTGGGAGTAACCCTTGGGTATAGAGAATTTTAGACGCAGAACCCCAATTTTGGCCATGGGTGCCTAGACAAGAAAGAAAGTTCTTTCCCATACAAATATAAGCAGATGTGCTTCACGGTCAGATGAGAAGTGGCCCTTGACTTGTCAAATTCAGGGAGACCTGTCAGACAGCCCCCAGGAAGCCAAACCAGGCAGACCTGTTCCATGTTCCATTGACTTCATGGGTCCTCACACTGTCACAATGGTCTCCTTGATCCCATGAGGTCTGGCAATGTCACACTGGCTTCTTGGTTTCATCAGCCCCAACAGTCACAAGGGTCCATTGGGCCCACACAGACCCACTGTGGAACAATGGCTTCTTGTTTCTATTTTAAATCAATCACAATCAAACCACAGTTTGATCATTGATCCTTGCTTCCATAGGGCCCATGATTTGCACAATGGTCTCCTTAATTCCATGATTCCTGGATTCCACAGTCTCACCATAGTCTCTTTGGACCTGCATTGTCACAACTGACCCATGGTTCCATGAGGTTCCGCAGTGTCATCATGGTCGCTGTCAGAGGCTGGATGAGATCGATGTCCCGAGACACCTTGGGATGCTCGGAATGCCCTGTGGGGCCAGGGTTGGGTCAGGCCTTGGTGTGTGGTGGGACAGAGCCCCACCCCCAGCCCTGGCCCAGCAGAGCTGTCAATCACACAGCAGGGGGTGATGTTATCCCAGCTCTGATTAGCTTAGCTGCTAATCAGTCAATCACACACTGGCAGCTGGTGCTACCCTAGCTCATACTGGACAAGCAATGGGCAGTCCCACCCCAGGGGCAGGGCCATGAAGGCCCAGGGGGTTAAAAGCCAGACCATGAGGCCAGACTATGATCTGGGTCTTGCCTTCTCTTGGGGTTCCTCCCTTGGGGAGGCTGGAACCTGAGCAGTTGGTACCTATGTGTGTGTCTTTCTCTGGATCTTCTGTCTTTCTGTAGTTCTCTATTCCTTCTCCTTCTAATCCTACTCACCTGGAACATTTTTGGTAACTTCACATGTTAAGGGTTAAAGGTTTTTAGGTTAAATGTGTGGGAATCCAGGGCACAGAGAATATTTTTCTGTCTGCTCTGAGGGGTCCTGACCCCCAGAGAAACACTGCCTTTAACCTTCCCTCATGGAGAGGACTTCCAGGACTTTGAGACAGATTAGAATTTACCAAAGTGTGAAATAAATTAAAAGGTTGTATACCATGTCCCTTGGGTGAGAAATTTATGTTTTGGGATTTTTAAGGGTCATCTAGATAGGAAGCAAAATGGAGGAATTTGGGTGTAGTCCCTTTCATCTTCTTCATCTACTCCATTTTCTGCAGTGCTGGTGGCACAGGGTGATTGGTCAAGAAAAGCACAGTGCAGAGATTATGTGGACAGTCAAGGGATGAGTTATTGGTCGATAAGGAGAGATAATATATGTTTTAAGAGTTAATTGGTAACTTTTAAGGACCTTGAAACCGAATATTTTGGGGCCATTTTGAGGTGTTTTTCTAGCATGCTGAGCCTGATGTGGACAGCAATGCAAAACTTGAGATAATATAAAAATAAACTAGAAGCTGAAGACCAAAAAGGTCCTCTGCATCTCCTTTTATCTGGCACTGAACTGCTCCAGGAAGGTTTCCCCCATCCAGGCAGCCCCCAGAATGGTCCAAGGTAAAACAAACATCAATAACTGGTACCCTGACAATATTTATAATAAGTTGGTTTTTCCATAAAGTTGTTTACTGAAGGGTGTTGCTTTAATTGGCCAATCACATGAAATATGTTGATTAAATGACCAATGAGGTCCACCTGTAGCAAAGCAAAGTGTAAAAGGAGAGGATTGAAAAAACAGGTGGCTTTTAGCCCTTAGACGTCTGATCTGAGTCTATGTCATCTCTGATTCAACGGTGACATTTGGGGATCTATGGAGGCTATTGGGGCTCCTTTCTGCACCGTGTGACCCAACAGGAGCTTCTCTAATAAATTTTGCCTGAAGGTCTCACTGTGCCCATGACATGAACTCCTGTGAGTGTCTGGGACATCCCGGCTCTTTGGCAGCCTGGGGATTCCTGGGATGTCACCGTGGACCCCCCGTGAGTGTCTGTGACAGATCAGTGCCTTTGCAGCCCAAGGTCCCCTGGGATGTCACCATGGAATGGCTGTGACTGCCTCTGACCACAGGGCTCTTTACCATCCTCAGAAAGCCCTGGGAGGCCTCCATGGAGCCCCTGTCTGTGCCTGTGACATTCCAGCCCTTGAACAGCCTGGAGACTCTTGGAAAGTCCCCATGGAACCTCTCTGAGGGCCTGTGACAAATCTGACCCTTAGCAGGCAACCATCACCAGGACCCTGTTGCTATGGTCAGGTTCCATGGCAATCATCGCCAGGACCTTATTGCTATGCTCAGTTTCCATGGCAACCGTCACCAGCCCCATGTTGCTATGGTCAGTCCCTTGGCAGCTCCATGGAGACCCCATGCCAGGGCTGGTTGCCATGGACACCAGCTCAGGCCTGCAGCCAGAGCCCGTTGCCGTGGCAAACATTGGCAGCCCCATCCCCAGGCTCATGGAATCCCAGAACCACAGAATTGGCTGAGCTGGGAGGGACCCATCAGGATCCTCCAGTCCAACTGCTGGCCCTGCACAGGACACCCCAACAATGCCAGCCTGGGCCTGGCAGCGCTGTCCAAACGCTGCTGCAGCTCAGAGAGCCCTGGAGCTGGGACCCTTCCCTGGGGAGCCTGGGCAGGGCCCCAGCAGCCTCTGGGCAAAAACCTTTTCCTGACATCCAACCTGAGCCTGCCCCGACTCAGCTGCAGCCGTTCCCTCCACTCCTGTCCCTGGGCACCAGAGGGAAGAGGTTCCCACAGCCCCAGCCAGGGACCCGCTCCCAAGGCTGTTGCCATGGCCACCAGGGCTGGGAACAGCTGGGATGCTCGGTTTTCAGGGGCCGGGGTTCAGGAATGGGATACCCCAATTTCCTGCTCCTGCTAAAACCGTGCTGCCCTCCTGCCTCTCATGGAAAGCACAAAAGGCAAAGATCCCGGGCTGGGATAAGAACAGTTTATTGGGAACAGCAACAAGATAAGGAAGAAACAGAAGCAGAAACAATACTGATAAGAGATAAGAAAAAGGGAAAACTACAACACAACTGCCTGGCTCTTCCTGGCCACAATTTCCCCCTGCCTGGAAAGGACACCCTTCTCCTCAGGGAGAGAGAGGGTCCCTTTCCTGACCCTGGCAATGTTCTGAGGTGAGACTGAATGTAATGACAGGGCCGTGGCCAGATCCTCATGTTCTTCAATCCCACATCAGATCATTGGCAGGGGCAGGAAAAGGGACAGCTGTCTTCTCAGAATGGATCACAGGGAAAATGGATCACCCGGGCTCTTCCCAAAATGGGTCCTCCAATGGCAGATGAAACTGGAGCTGGGCATGAAGTCCTTCTGGAGTCAGGGCTCTCGCAGGGCTTCCCTTACTGGTGCCTCTGCTGGTACATGGTCAAGTCAGAGTTCTGGGTGAAGCTCTTCCCACACTGGGAACACTCGTAGGGCCTCTCCCCAGTGTGGATGAGCCGGTGCCTGATGAGGGTAAAGTTGTGCTTGAAGCCCTTCCCACAGTCAGGGCAGTGGAACGGCCTCTCCTCAGTGTGACTCCACTCATGCAGACGGAGATTTGAGCTGGTCTGAAACCTCTTCCCACACAGGGGACACTCGTAGGGCCTCTCCCCAGTGTGGATGCGCTGGTGGATGATGAGGTGGGAGATGCGCTTGAAGCCCTTCCCATAGTCAGGGTAGCAGAAGGGCCTCTCATCCATGTGAATCCGCTGGTGCCTGAGGAGATCGGAGCTGATCCGAAACCTCTTCTGACACTGGGGACACTCATAGGGCCTCTCCCCTGTGTGAATGCGTTGGTGGGTCACAAGGGTGGATCTGTAGCTGCAGCCCTTCCCACATTCCCCACACTCGTAGGCCCATTCCCTGGTGTGGATCATCTGGTGGCTGCTCTGCCTGAACCTCTTCCCTCACTCCAAGCACTTGTGGGACTTCTCCCCATCATGAAGCTGCTCCTGGGCCATCAGCTCTGACCTCTGGCAGGAGCTCTGTCCACCTTCCTGGCACAGGGTGGATCTTTCCTCAGAGCACCCTGGGCTGGGGTTGGAGTCCCTCCTCCTGTGGAATCTCTGGGAATTTTCCTCTCCATTCGATTCATGTGCCATGGAGCCTCTGCCATGGGGTTTTATCCTCCCTGCTCTCCATCCTCAGTTCCTTCCCTGGGGGAGGAAGGACAAGGAGAGGATGGGATTTGCCTCCATGCCAGAGGGAAGGGGAAGGAGATCCCTCCAGTGCATCTCCAGCAAGATGGGGTTGGAACCGGGGCTGTCCTGCAGCTGGGGGCTGTGCTGGGCTGGGAGCTGGAGCAGGAGAGAGGGGGAAAGGGGCACTGACTTCCTCCTCACCTGCCTGGGTGTCCTGGGGAATTGTGTCAGTTTGAAAAGACAGGTGTCTGCTAAAGAAGGCGGGAGACATCCTTGAAATGGAAAATGTGAATCCCTTCAGTTGGAATTATAATTTTCAAAGTAAGGGGCTGTCAAGCGAAATCTGTGGGAGGAGGAATAACAATTCTTCTGTAGGAAAATTAAAAATTCAAATGAAATAGTATTAAAAATCTACTTACAGTGTCAGAATACAACCTGAAACCCTGTGGGTCAGAGTGTTGGTAGCACTCCTGTTAAAGGGTGGCTGCAGTGCTCCTGGAGTGACAGAGGTGGTTTTGTTAGAGCAGCGATCCTGCAGCAGGATGGAGTTTTCCTCTGAAGGTCCAGTGGTGGTGTAGATCAGCCTGGTCTTCCTTTGGGATCCAGTGGAGCTGAAAGCTGCTCTTCTGGGTATCCTGTGGGAGAAGGCTGACTGTGTTGTTCATATCCTCAGATTATATCCAGGTAGGAATGTTTGGCTCCTCCCTCTGGGTGGAGTTTCTCACAATGGGATGATGTAATTTTTATCAGTGACACTCAATGGCCCATTACCAGAGGATATCTCCCTGGAGGGAGGATTCCTTGTGTAAGAGATAAAGTAAACTGCTCAATTAACAAATGATAATTGCCCCACCTTTAACAGATGGTAATTGAACACACACTCAGCTAAACCTGAGACACTGTTCCAGCCTTGGAAGGCAGGATTTGGTACCAGGACTTGTTAGGGAATGCAACCCTGACTGAAGGCAGAGATAGAATCTCCAGAGCCTGCAGCCAGAAATGCAAAGTTGTGTGATAATCATTTCAACATCTTCTCTTTTGGAATTATTTACTAATGATTATTTGCTTTGCCTATCTAATATTTTTTTAAATTTTTGAAAACTTGCATTATCTAAATTAGCCTGTTCCTTAATTTAAGTTGGTGTCTGTGTCTTTGGTGCTGGCCCTGCCCACCAGTGAAACAGGGCCTCATCCTGCCTAAGTGTTACCTGGGGAGACAAAAGCGCTCACTCCAAAATTCCCCCCTTCCTCCTTGTTCCCCCCATTTCATACACTGATCATGATGTGCTCTGGTCTGGAGTATCCCTGGGGTCATCTGGGGTCACCTGTCCGGGCTCTGTCCCCTCGCAACCTCCCCCACACCCTCAGCCCCGCCCCAGCATGGCTGGACAAGGGGCAGGACAGGCCTTGGTTCTGTGCGAGCTCAGCAAGAACAAAACCATCTCTGTGTGCTCAGCCCTGTGCTCAGCACCCAGCCCCAGCATTTCCTCTGCTCCCACCCCGGACCCCCCCTTTCCCACCTTTCTGCCCCACGGCCGCCATAGCACCAGCTGACAACAAAGCAATTCTACGTCAATTCCAAGTGTCATTGGTTCCTGCACAGCTCCAGCTCAGCTGCTGGCAGGTTCCAATAAAAGAAAAGTGCAAATTCAGCCCAATACAGATATTATTAAAAGGAAGGGGAAGCTCTGTGTAGCTGTCACAAAGGTGACAGAGATGAAGAGAATAATGATTCTCACATTTTCCAAGGAACTTAAGCCTGGGAATTCAGTAGTTAATTGGGAATTTAGCTACTGGAGCTGGGCTTCTTGTAGGACTTTCAGCAGCCTTGTGTTCCTCACCATGGGGTGAATGAACCTTGTCAGTCTTGCTGGTATCATTTGCTCCCTTTCCTCCAGTGATTTTAACAAACTTTTCAAGCAAGGACAACAAAATATTTCCTTTCTACTGGCCACCCACAACAGCCATTTTTCTCATTAGTTCTCTCGTAGGTCGCTCAGAGGAAGCTGCGTCCAAGTTTCAAGAGAGAACCACAACCTCCTCAGAGGAGGGAACCATGATGTTGTCAAAGGCACACAGAGAACCGCGCCTAAACACACTGTGCCAAAATAATGTTGCAATCTGGTTAAGAAGATTGTTAGAGAGATGCCTCTGCACCGATTAATGTGCTAACAAGACGAAATCCATCGTGGATTTTATTGAACAATAAATGTGAGGTAGAGAGAGTGTTGGAAAGAAAGAGAAAAGGGGAGAGAGCAAGGGAATGACAGGGACAGAGACCTCCCTGGGGCAGGGCCAAGTGTGACATTGTCCCCTGTGTGTCTGGCCTTCCTGGGGTGGGGGTTTTACACCTGAGCCAGTTTGGGTAAGGGGGGTGGTGTTCACCCCCTGAGCAGGGATTACCCCACTGTTTCAGGTTGTAATGCAAGATGTAACCAAATGCATGTTTTCAATCCCCAACTTTATCAACTGCTGTAAACAGGTGGGGCAATGTTCTTTATCTCTTCCATGACTCACCCCTGATAACGCCCTCCAGGGGAGATATCTTCTGTGAATGGGCCATTAAGTGTCACTGCAGGACTGATAAAATTCCATCATCCCATTGTGGGATGCTCCGCCCAGGGGGAGGAACCAAGCATTCCTACCTGGATATAAGCTGAGGTATGAAAGACCAGGAGCATCTTGCCTACTGGATTCCCAGAGGACAAGAGCTCCATAACCACCACTGGACCTTCAGAGGAAGACCAGACCCTTCTACAGGATCACTGCTTTGAGAGAGTCACGTTCATCACTCCAACAGGACTGCAGCCACCATTAAATGTGACTGCTGCCAACACCCTGACCAACAGGGTGTCAGGTTATATCCTGACTCTGTCACTTTAAGGGAGAGTTTCTGTATCATTGCCATTATCTTCATTTTCCTCTTAAATTGTAATTCTGGTTTAGACCTTTCCCCAGGTTTGCCTTCAAACCAGTATAAAACTGAATTTGCTTATCCCTTGTTTTTCTCCCAAAACAGGATTTCCCATTCCCAAACCTTGATCAAATGCAAGAGGAGGCTGCGAGGAAAAGGAAGATGCCCTGGGACACCCAGGCAGGTGAGGAGGAAGTCAGTGCTCCTTTCCCTGTCTCTCCTGCTCCATCTCCCAGCCCAGCATGGCCCCCAGCTGCACAACAACCCTTCTGCCAAACCCATCCTGCCAGGGATGCTCTGAGGGAATCTCCTTCCCCTTCCCTCTGGCATGGAGGCAAATCCCATCCTCTCCTTGTCCTTCCTCCCCCAGGGAAGGAGCTGAGGTTGGAGACCAGGGAGGACAAATCTCCATGGAAGAACCTCGTGGAAGAGGCTGTTTTGAGTGACTCCACAGTGCAGAATTCCACTGGGGAGGAAAATCCCTAGAGATTCCACAGGAAGAGGGGCTGCAAACCCAGCCCAGGGTGCTCTGAGGAGGAAAGACCCACCCAGAGCCAGGAAGGTGGACAGAGCTTCAGCCAGAGCTCAGAGCTGGTGGTCCATGAGCAGCTTCATGATGGGGAGAAGCCCCACAAGTGCTTGGAGTGTGGGAAGAGCTTCAGGCACAGCAGCACCCTCATCAGCCACCAGATGATGCACACTGGGGAATGGCCCTATGAATATGGGGAATGTGGGAAGGGCTTCAGGTACAGCTCCCACCTCATCAGGCACCAATGCATCCACACTGGGGAGAGGCCCTATGAGTGTCCCCAGTGTCAGAAGAGGTTTCACACCAGCTCCCATCTCCTCCAGCACCAGCGGATTCACACTGACGAGAGGCCCTTCCACTGCCCCGACTGTGGGAAGGGCTTCAACCGCAACTCCAACCTAATCAGGCACTGGCGCATCCACACTGGGGAGAGGCCCTACAAGTGTCCCCAGTGTGGGAAGAGGTTTCAGACCAGCTCCAGTCTCCTCCTGCATGAGTGGATTCACAGAGAGGAGAGTCCCTTCCGCTGCCTCGACTGTGGGAAGGGATTCAAGCACAACTCCCACCTCATCACCCACCGGCGCATCCACACTCAGGAGATGCCTTATGAGTGTCCCCAGTGTGGGAAGAGCATCTCCATGAGCTCTCACTTGACCAGACACCAATGGAGGTACTGGTAAGGGAAGCCCTGGAAATGACCCAACTGCTTGAAGAGCTTCATGCACCACTCCAGCTCCATCCACCATGGGAGGATCCACGTTGGGCACAGCCCTGGTGACCCACATTCAGTGATCTGTGCTGGGAGGACACCTGCCTGGTTATCCTTTTGGTTTGGCACAACTTTCCTTTTGATTTTTCTTTATCACTTAAAAACATCTGAAATAGGACTAAAAAGAAAGAAATTTATCAAAGATGTTGAAATTTCCATCAGTTTTGAGCAGGAATTTATAGTTTGGGGACATATTCTGGAAGATTTGTGGGTTCTTGGGGGATTTCAGAAGTGTTCTCCATATCTTTGCACTCCAAAAGTAAAGACAGATTGATCTGTCACCTCAAAATTACTCAGTTCCACTGAAAACACCAAAATCTGACTCCAAAGGGCTCAATCCAACCTCAAATTGCTTGCTCCCACCACAAAAAAAAATTCAGTCCCGTGCTAAAATTACTCAATTCCACAATCACCAGGGTGAGATGGGTTTGGATATAGACTGGGAGAAATGGGATCCAAATTTGAGTGTGTGGGATAGGGATTGTGGGGGGCTGGGTGTGTGGGATGCATTTTCATAGCAAATAAAATTTTCAGAACTATTAGTTTCTGTCCCATTCATTTTCCATCAGTTCCAGTTCTGTTTTCAGAGTGCCACCTTCTCAGCTGATTGTGTTTGTATTCTCCTTTCTCTCCTGCCTTTCTTTGCCTGCTCTGTTTCTCTTTCAGTGACTCTCTTGACCAAGGGCAGATCCCACCAAAGACCTTGCCCTGAATTAATTCCCAATCCAGGAGCTACAACAACCATGGGTGAAGTTATGAAGGCTGGCAGTGAAATGTCACTGTAAAATTTTGCTCCACTTGGCTTTTATCTCCTTTTAAGGTCTTTGCGTCCCAGAGCAGGAACATCTTTTCCTGGCTGGGAACTGCCATTCCAGCCCCTGGGAGTGGGTGCCGTGGATCCCAGAGGGACATTCCCGAGGCTCCCAGGGAGCTGCTCCTGCCGTGCCTCCCAAGGAGCTGTGCAGGGCCAGGGGACGAGGTCCAGCAGCTCTGTTGGTTCTGCAGTGCCACAACGGCCCCTGGTTCCATGAGTTTCCCTACTGCCAACAGTGGTTCCTTGGCTCCCATGATGCCCTGCTGTGTCACCATGGATATTTGGTGCCATGAAGTTCTTCAGTGTCACAATGGCCTCCCTCGCTCCATGAGCTTCCACAGTGTCGAAATGGCTTCCTTAGATGGGCAGTGTCACCATGGACCATTGGCTCCATGCTGCACCTCTGGGTCACCATGGACTCCCTGGTTCCATGAGGTTCTGGGGGTGTCTCCATGGTCTCTTTGGATACACATTCTCACAATGGACCACTGGATCCACATGGTACTGCTGTATCACCATGGCCCCTTGATTCCACGGTCCAACTGACTCCTTGCTTCCACGTCACCCCCTTCAGTGTCAAAATGGCCCCTTCATTCCATGAGGAACACAAATGTTGTGTAGAAACATTGAGCAAATCCTGCTGAACACACTTGGGAACGTCTGTTTGCATTCAAGAGAGAGGTTAAAGGTGAGGATGGCACCAGCAGCTTCCATCTGCAACACAGGTCCAGGGAAAGGACAGGGATAGAGAATTCATCTGCAAGACTCCGAGAATTCTGCTTCCAGAGATCATTTCTGCTCACACTGTCCTTTGGAGAAAGGTGACACCATTCCAGGCAGCCTGTACTGATCAGGTGGTTCCTGAGTGGGGTTTGTTGTTCAGGAAACCTGCTCCGGCTTTTCCATTCTTTCCTTTCCCACAGGAAAACTTCTCCTGGGCCTGTGTGCAGGCAGAGCCCTGAGGAGAGCAGGTGGGACATGGTGCAATGGGCTGGGACATGGAGCTGCAGAGCTCAGGGGACAAGGTTCTGCTGCAGGGCACAGGGATGTCAGTGCCAGGTGGGCCAATGTCAGACATGGTGAGGGGGGGGATGAGGAGCAGCTTGTCCAAACAGGGTCCGCCCTCAAGGGGCTCATTCTTTTCCATGCACAGACCTCCTAAGGAGACATTCAGCATCAATATAATCTAGGGAATGCTTCTATCGGCTCTTCTCTGAAATGGAAAATAAAAAAATATTTATTTAGTAAACAAAAAAAGTCATGAGGTGCACTTGAAAGTCTTCCTCCTTAACAGAACTCCAAACTGACTCCAATCAGCTGTTCAAGTACTGGAGAGTTCAAGACCATTGAAGGAAGACAAAGAGCCACCAAGGGCTTTTTGTATTTTATTGAGCCCCAGGGTGGATTTGGGGCTGAGTCCAACAGGCACTGAGAGGAGGCTGAAGAAGCTGCTCAAGGGATCAGCAGTAAAAGTCCAAGTGCCTTGGAGCATCACTGGCCCCCACTGAGGGCAGGGAGTGCCAAAGGCTGTCCAGGGACTGATGAGAGCAGATCCTTGAGGCCAGGGCTGCAGGGAGCCCAAGGCTCTGAGCAGGGAACTGCAATGCTGAGCAAGGCCTGGGCTGGTTGGGGGAAGCAGAAAGGCCAAGCCCTGAGCCCAGCCTGGGACAGCAGGGCCTGTCCCTCACGGTTGCCTTGAGGCTGTTTGTGGGGCAGTGGGATGTGAGGGACAGCAAGGACAAATGTCATAAACCTGTGTGACACTCCAGATCCTCATGGAACCAATGGGCCAGTGGGACACTGTGAGGCCTCATGGAAACTGAGGAGCCTGCAGGGCTGGAACACCCCAAAACACTGAAATGCTGGGGGATAACCAAAGCTTCCTTTCCTTCAGCTTGGTGCACAGGAGAAACACTAACCAGATATTCTCAGCATGGGCAGATGCAAAGAACATTCTTGGTAGGAAGGGACCCACGAGGACCATCAAGTCCAGCTCTTAAGTGAATGGCCCACCCAGGGATTGAACCCACAGCCTCAGTGATACCAGCACCATGCTCTAATCAACTGAGCTAAGAGGTCAAAATGACACCAAATTTTACTGGCAAAATATAGACAGTCAAGGAAACTTGGCAAAGGGTTTAACCTAAAAACCTTTAACCCTTAAGATGCTTAGTTACCCAAAAATGTTCCAGGTAAGTAGGATTAGGAGAAGAAAGAGAGAACATCAGAAAGACAGAAGATCTATAGAAAGACACTCACATAGGTACCAACGGCTTGGGCTCCAGTGTCACCAATGGAAGAACCCCTTGAGAAGGCAGGATCCAGACAATGGGCTGGTCTTGTGCTCTGGCTTTTAACACCCTGGGCCTTCATGGGTCTGCCTCTGGGGTGGGACTGCCAGTTGCTTGTCCAATCAGAGTTAGGCTAGGCACCAGCTGTTGCCGTGTGATTGATTGACAGCTCAGCCAATCACAGTGAGGTTGGCACACCATCTGCTGTGTGATTGACAGCTCTGCCAAGCCAGGACTTGGGGCGGGGTTCTGTCCCACCACGAACCAAAGCCTGACCCGGCCCTGGCCCCACACGGGCATTCTGAGCATCCCAAGGTGTCTCGGGACATCGATCTCATCCAGCCGCTGACAGCCACCACGATGACAGTACAGAACCTCATGGAATCAAGGGTCAGTTGTGACCTCATGGTGCCTCATGGAATCAAGGAGACCATTGTGCAACTCAGGGGCAGTATGGCTGCAAGGGTCAACAATCAAACACTGGGGTCCATAGAAACAAGGAACCATTGTGACACAGCAGGGCCGCATGGAGCCAAGGGAATCCTGTGACTCTGTTGGGGCTCATGAAACCAAGAAGCCATTGTGACACTGCAAGACTTCGTGGAATCAAGGAGATTACTGTGACAGTGTGGGGACCCATGAAATCAAGGAACCATGGAACAGGTCTGCCTGCTTTGACCTCCTGGGGGCTGTTTGACAGCTCCCACTGAATTTGACATGTCAAGAGCCACTTCTCATCTGACTGTGAAACACTGGGGCTCTGTGCTTTCCTTCCTATGGAAAAAAGCTCTCTTTCTTGTCTAGGCTTCTATGCCTGAAATTAGGATTCCACCTCTAAAATTCCCTATATGCAAGGGTTTCTCCCAAACAAAATCTGCCAATACAGTCAAGTGTGGCGAGACTTGGCCTCTGGTGACTGCCTCTCATGTGCCCTGGTGCTCGGTTGTTTCCTTCCTATGGAGACCATTGTGACAATGTGGGGGGCTGTGGAGCCAAAGGGCATTGTTACACTGTAGGAACTTGTGGAACCAAGGGAATCATTGTGACACTGTACACTCTTGAGGAAATATGGGGGCCATTGTGACACTTTGGGGTCTTCTGAAATGCAGGGAACATTGTGACACTGTGAGTACCATGGATCCGAGGGGCCATTGTGACACTGTGGAGCCTCATGGAACCAAGAACATCACTGTGGCTCTGTTGGGCCGCATGATCCCAAGGGGCAAATGTGAAGCCACGGGGCTTTGTGGAACCAAGAGACAATTGTAGCATTTCAGGGCCTCATGGAGCCAAAGGGTCATTGTGATCCTGCAGGGCACCGTGGATCCGTGGAGAAAATTGGGGCATTGCAAGGCCCAAGAATGATGGTGACCATTGTGACACTGCAGGGCCTCACGGAACCAAAGGGCCATTGTGACCCTGCAGGGCCTCATGGAGGGAAGGGGCCAGTGTGACGCTATGGGAACTTGTGGAGCCACGGGGATCATTGTGGTACCACTGGAGCCCATGGAAACAAGGGGCCATGGTGACACAGAGGAGCTTCATGGAACCAATAGATCATTATGATAGCCTGGGCTTTTGGAACCATGGAGAGCATTTAGATCCTTAAAGACTTGTGTAACTAAGGGGCCATTATGACACCAGAGGGCATCATGGAAGCAAGAGAACCATTTTTACACTGCAGGGCCCTGTGGAACCAAGGGAACATGAAATTGGTGTGGCTGGCATGGATTCCCAGGGTTCACCTGACAGGTCTGGCCGACCATGGAATGTGGAAGGCCACTCCCATCTGCCCCTGAAACACTGAGGCTCTGGGCTTTCCTTTGTATAGAAAAGAACTGTCCATCTTTTCCAGGTATCCATGGCCAAAACTTGGATTCCACCTCCAAATTTCTGTGTATCCAAGGATTACTGCCAGACAAAAGTTGCCAGGACAGACAGGTCTGGCTGGTCTTTGACTCCTGAGTGCCAGCACTTACTTGTTTTGCAAACACTGGAAAGGGCTCTGTGCTTTTCTTTTTATGGAAGAAAAACATCCATCTTCTCCAGGCACAAATGTCTGAAATTAAGATTCCACATCCATAATTTCAATTATCCAAGGGTTGGTCCAAGCAAACCCGCCAGGACAGACAGGTCAGGCTTGCCTTGGCCTCTGGTGGTTTCCACTCATCAGCTGCTGAAACATGGGGGCTCTGTGGCTTCCTTCCTAGGGAGACCAATGTGAAATGTGGGAGCCTTGTGAAATAAAGGGGCCATTGTGACACTGCAGAGCACCATGGATCCAAGGGACCATTGTGACACCGTGGAGCCTCCTGGAACCAAGGACATCACTGTGGCTCTGTTGGGCTGCATGGTCCCAAGGGACCATTGCAAATCAGCAATGTGAGAGTTAGCCCAGCTGTAACTCAGAGTCAGACAGATTTTACCCTGGAAGAACTGGGTGTGAGTTTCAAGTCGTAGGAGTCATTCTTTTAACTTAGGGTGAGCTTGAGAAGTCCCCCATAAGCCTTTAGTGCTGTTATGCTAAGTTGTCCAAGTTCTCCTCCCCTATTGGTTTACTGGTTACTAATTTCTTCTATATGTTATTGTTCTAGTTTTCTAGCCCCAAGTATCTATGTTCTTGCTTCCCCTTTGACTCAGGTTTTAGGATCCTGCTGCTTGTACTGTGCTGGACTTCTCCAGCACAGTAATTAAAGTTCCTTTTAAACAACTCCATTGATCCTGCTCCTTTGCATTTTCGCCACCCTCGCCCTGAAGTCAGGGAACCAGAGAGGTTTATTGCAGCCACCCTCATTGGGACATTTGGCATCCGAACAGGGACCATGACATTCAGGGCTCCCTGTGTCAGTCATGTCAGCTGGGGTTAGCTGATGGATAGGTCAGAGCTCCCTGGGATTTTGGATTGTGCCAGGCTCAGCAGATTCATCGTTGCTTCAAGGGACCTTAGCCAGGATCAGCAGGGACAATGACGGTTTCACCTGCATAGGATTGCAGGTGGGTTTGGGGAAATGCAAGACACTCATTGCCCATTTAGTCACTGTGTTTTTACAGTATGTAGCCATGTCCCATAATTAATGGAGTGTTCCAGTGGCTCTTCCCCATAAGGCAGAGAAAGAGAAAATTGGGCAGCCAGATGTCCAAAGTAGAAAGGAGCATATATGGATGCTTTCATTCTCACTGATCATGACAAAATATATTCAAAGAACAAATTAAAATCAATCATGAGATGGATCATTAAAAATTTTCCAGATGCCTCTGCTGATGACATCCATACTACTGAATTTTAGGACTCAGTGGACATTAAACTGTACAATTTTTGATCAAAAGGTACCCCATTGCACCCTGCGTGCCCCCCATCTTCCACACCACACTTGACCAGCAAGCAGTGTGTTGAAAATTCAATCCGTAACTCATAACTCAGGACCTCCCTTCAAACCTGCCTTTCTCAAACCTTTAATGATGATCCAAGATGGCAACGGCCATGCTGTCTTGGAGCATCATGCCCTGAAGACTCAAGACAGAACGAGCCAAAATATGGCTCAGGAGCCTGACCTGAGCCTACCGTCCCTCCATCTTGGGTCCTCCACTTCCTGCTACCACAACTTTCGTCTCTGCCCTGACAAAAGCTCCAGACTCCACCCACACAACTGCGGGTCCTGCCCTCACTGTCAATCATTCCCTCTCCACCCTGGACCATGCCTCCAGTTAAGGAAGGAGACTGGCAAATAGCCTCAAAATTCCTCATTGCCCTGTTATGTTATGGAAGAAGGGGGCAGAATCCCAGGTATCAGCCACTGGTTTGCAGGGAAATCAAGGATCTTTCTATCTAAAAACCATAGGAAGAACTTACCTTGCTTTAATGACATAATGAAGGCCATGTTTACAGCACATTTCTCAAACACCGATGATTTAAAATATATTATGTTGTTGTCATTTACAGAATACACCCTGTGGGAAGAGGGATGGAAGTGTTTATTATGCTAACAGCAATGACTATGCTAATAATGAGGCAAGGGTAGAATTGACAATCAACCATCTAGCTGGAGAAGGACAACACAGCCTACCAGATGATCAAGCAGCAGGTATCTCTAGAGAAGTATTGAATGATATCAAAGAGATGGCTTTGCAAGCTTTAATCCAGGTATCAGATGGTAGCATCCTCAATTTACTTTGGGTGGCTGCAGCTAAAGCTTTAGGACAATCAGACCATCTTGGGTGCCTGTTAAGTAAGCAAACCAATGCTACCTCCCTCACAATGAGTGGCCTGCTCTCAGACATAGAGACCATCAGACATGCCACCTTGCAGAACAGCGATAGAGGTTTTACTCTGGGCACATGGGCATGGCTGTGTAGACTCTGAGGGCATGTGTTGCATGAACCTCTCCATCCACAGCGAGAAAATCCACAAGAGCATTCAGGTACTGAAGGAAGAGTTCAAGAAGCTTCAAGTGGAAAACAAAGACTGGTTCAATAAACTCTTTCAATCCAAGGGACTAAAATGTTGGATGATGTCTAGCTAAAACAGGACATTTAATTTTCTTAGCTGCTGTTGTATTGTTAATTGTCTCATGTTTGTTTGGATGCTTTTAGAAAGTCTTACAAAATTCTTCCAGTTCTATATTTGTTGTAAAACAGAAAGAGGGAAGATACCCAACACAGGCTCCTCATGGAGTCCTTGGAGGAGAGAACTGGAGACCAGGATGGCACAAAAACCTCTCAGAGACTCAGTGTGGGAAAGAAAATCCATAAAGGTACCTAAAAGTAATCTTAAATCCATAAAGTACATAAAAAACTTTCAGTATCTAAAGCCATTAATGAGCACCACTGAGTGTCAGTACAAAGCTCTCAAGGGACTCCTTAAAGCAGATAACTGCGGCTGTGATTACACAAGCCTCTCACAGAGTCAGTATCCAAAGGGAAACACCAAGTACCTTAAAATAACTGAAGTACCCTGAAGTACTAATGAGCCCCACTGAGTGTTGTTACTGC
The DNA here is from genome assembly GCF_047830755.1 of Zonotrichia albicollis. Lineage (NCBI taxonomy): Eukaryota > Metazoa > Chordata > Aves > Passeriformes > Passerellidae > Zonotrichia > Zonotrichia albicollis. Next base: position 1,950,960 of record NW_027428428.1, on the reverse strand, counting down.
CAAAGCCTCTCCAGGGACTAATTAAAGCAGATAATTGGAGGCCATGATTCCACAAAACTCTCAGAGACTCCAAGGCAAAAGCCAAACCCAAAGTCCTTTGAAAAACCTGCAGTCCCTACAGGGAGCATTCAGGAGCCCCCAGGGCCATTGCTGAGCCAGGCTCCCCAGGGACTCCTTCCAGCAGATCCTTGAGGCCACTGGGATGTGGGCTTGGGGGGGATGCTGAGGGCAGGACAAGGGGCTGACAGCGCCCAGCCTGGCTGGGGCTGTGCCAGGAGGCCCCAGGGCCTCAGGACAAGGTGTCTCCTCCCAGACCTTGGTGGCACAGACCCTGCTGTGCCCCAGGGCACCCAGACTTGGCTTCTCTTTGTCCCCACCTGTCATCATTGCCTCCAGTTCTCTGCTCTGCCTGGGGACATTTTCTCATTTGTGCTCTTCAGTGGAACCCATTAAAAGTCCAAGAAACTTTGGAGTTGGATTCTGACTTGGAGTTCTGGAGAGGTTTCTTCAGCTGCCTCTCAGGGACTGATGTCCAGGGCCTGAGCACAAAGCCCAAGAGGCTCATTAAAGTCCTTGTGCTGTGTCTGTGCTGCTGAGCTGGGCTGGGCTTCTGGCACAGAGGCAGCTCCTGGTAACCAAGAAGAGCTTCAAAAGCACATTTCTCTTGATGAGCAGCTCTTCTGCCAGCCCAGCAGGGCTGGGGCACTGCCTGCAGCCACCCCGGGCACAGCACAGAGACACAGAGAGCTTCAATCAGTCAGAGCTGGGAAGGGGCTGAGAAGTGCCTGGGGCAGAATCACTGCCAGCCCTTGGCACAGGAACCTCTGGCTGCAGGACAATGCAGCTGCAGCTCCTGGAGCCATCTCCTAAAGCTGGAACATCCCAATGCCTACAGACCCTGTGAGGACATTCTCTGATTGTCTCTTGTGCAGAGCAGCCAGGGGTGCCCAGGGCTGTCCTGCAGAGCAGGGTCCTGCAGCCCAGGGCGCTGTGCTGGGACAGGGACTCTGCTGCCTGCCAGGGACAGCTGTCAGCCAGCCCTGGCAGCTGCTCCCAGCACTGGGGGACAAGGTCTGGGTGGGAGGAGACAGCTGGTCAGGCTTGGAAGTGTTCTCCTTTTGAGGGGTGGATGCTGCATTGTATAGGACTGCTCCCAGCATGGCATTAAAGTGGAGAACATTTGCAAATAGAATATACAGGGAGAACAGCAAGGCAAGGGCTGCCTCAAAGAGAAAATCCTGCTTTTTATTCTACTACTCCGGGTTACCTAGATGGGAAGTTGAACATAGACATTAATCTCTCAGTTCACATTTAGAAAAAAAAAAGTTATCTCAGATGTGAATAAACTAGACGCTGACGAAAATCACCACAGGACCCCTCACAGGCAGCATCTGTGTCGCTTTTCCAGGCTCCTCAGGGTTGCTCTGACGTTGCCATCAGAGCCTGCGGAGCCAGAGCTGCCCCTGGGCAGTGCCAGAGCTGGGAGGGGACTGCAGGGCAGAGCTGAGCCCCTAGAGCTGGGCTGGGCTCTGGCAGCACTGGCAGGGCCCAGCCCTGAGCACAGGGAAGCAGCTGCTGGCAGGGACAGCTCCAGGCAGCAGAGCCCTGGGCAGGCAGAGGGGGGAAAGTGCCCCCACGCTGTGCTGGGATATTTAAAGTCCTCTCCAAACCCAAGTATTGCATGAGTACTTTTTTTACAGATCCCCATGCCAAGACAGCACAAATGTCCAACAGCAGCTCCATCAGGCATTTCCTCCTGCTGGCATTGGCAGACACGCGGCAGCTGCAGCTCCTGCACTTCTGCCTCTTGCTGGGCATCTCCCTGGCTGCCCTCCTGGCCAACGGCCTCATCATCAGCGCCGTAGCCTGCGGCCACCAGCTGCACACGCCCATGTTCTTCTTCCTGCTCAACCTGGCCCTCAGCGACCTGGGCTCCATCTGCACCACTGTCCCCAAAGCCATGCACAATTCCCTCTGGGACACCAGGAACATCTCCTACAAAGGATGTGCTGCTCAGGTCTTCCTGATTTTCTTCTTCATTGCAGCAGAGCTTTGCCTCCTGACCATCATGTGCTATGACCGCTATGTGTCCATCTGCAAACCCCTGCACTACGGGACCCTCCTGGGCAGCAGAGCTTGTGCCCACATGGCAGCAGCTGCCTGGGCCAGTGCCTTTCTCAATGCTCTCATGCACACGGCCAATACATTTTCCCTGCCTCTCTGTCATGGCAATGCCGTGGGCCAGTTCTTCTGTGAAGTCCCACAAATCCTCAAGCTCTCTTGGTCACAATCCAACCTCAGGGAACTTGGGCTAATTGCTGTTAGTGTGTGTTTAGCATTTGGCTGTTTTGTGTTCATGGTTTTCTCTTATGTGCTGATCTTCAGGGCCGTGCTGAGGATCCCTACTGAGCAGGGACGGCACAAAGCCTTTTCCACCTGCCTCCCTCACCTGGCTGTGGTCACTCTGTTCATCAGCACTTCATTTTTTGCCTACCTGAAGCCCCCCTCCATGTCCTCCCCATCCCTGGATCTGGCCCTGTCAGTTCTGTACTCGGTGGTGCCTCCAGCCCTGAACCCCCTCATCTACAGCCTGAGGAACCAGGAGCTCAAGTCTGCAGTGTGGAGACTGATGACTGCATGCATTCACAAACATTAAACTGCTGGCCAATTACGCCAAATCACTTGTAATAAAAGTCTTATTTGCTACTTCTTAGTTTCATTATGGAAGCTCTTCTTCTTTGTTTTACTTTTTTCATATTGTCCACAAATAAATGTCATTCCTTGTGCCATTTCTCATTTTGTTTCTCTCCACCTTCCCTGTGACCACAGACTCTTTCAATGAGGGGCCGCACACTCGGTGGCTTTAAAGAAACTAAAGTATCTCCCAGAAGACTTTTCTGCAAAGATGCCCTTTTGTTGCCTATTATGGAGCTGCAGCAGCAATGTCTGTGTGCAGAGCTGGGGGCAGATCAGTGCTGGCCCAGCAGCTGTGCCCAGCAGCAGCAGCACTTGGTGTTGCCAGTGCTGCTGCCGTGGCCCTGCCCCGCTGCCCTGGTGGCCCTGGTGTTGCTGCAGGGCCTGAGTGCTCTCGGGGCCGGGCACAGCCCTGGGGGTGGCAGTGCCGGGGCTGCAGCAGGGACAGGCCATGGGCACTGCTGGGGCAGCACTGATGCCCCAGGCCAGGCCCTGGGGGCTCCAGGCTCCTTGCCCAGGCTCTCTCAAGAACACAGCCAGGCCAATGCTCAGCACAGAAACCCCCGTGAGCAGCCCCAGGCTGGCCGTGGGTAGGCTGGGGGCAAACAGCATGGCTGGGGCTCTGCAAGGGCCCTGGGGCAGATGGGAAGGAGCAGCAGAGCAGGGGCTGATCCATCCCCAGTGTGCTGCACAGCCCAGGGCAGCGCCCCAGAGCATCCTCATGGAGCTGCCAACAACATCCCCCCTCTGCAGCCCTGGCCTCTCCCCCAGCTCACACAGGTGCCCCATCCTTGCAGGCACAGACACGGCAGCACTGGCTCAGCAGCCCCTGTTTGCATTGCACACAGCAGGGGGAGCACCCTCATGCTGTTGGTGTGGGGACATGAACCTGAGGAAGCACAAATGCCATCAGATCCTGGGGCCAGCAAGGGCTGGGGGACAGCAGGGAAACCACTCAGCTTTGTCCTGGCCTCTGCAGTCAGCCAGAAAGTTTGTTCCCATCAGCTGGGAGTTTCCTGCCCCACTGCAGACGCTGTTGCTCAGAGCCAGGGCTGCCTGGCAGCCACCCCCAAACTGCCCTGAGCATTTCCCTGGCTTCACCTTTGCTTTTTTTCTACTCTTCCTTGTTCAGTTTTCTTCCTCTCCCATCCCTGTTCTCTCCCCTGCAAATAGCCCATCCCTGTTTGCACTTTCTTGTCTGACTCTACTCCGCATTGCAGTTTCTGACATGGTACCATAGGAACGTCACTTGGGCAGCCACGATCATCCTACAAGTGCTGCAGGAATTGTCTGCAGGCTCCTGCAGTGCCTGGTGCTGCTCCCTTGCCAGAGGCACCCCAGGCCAGGGGGGCACATCTGGGCTGCTGTGTCTGGCTCTGGGGCTCCCTGTTCTGGGCAGTGAGGAGGAGCTGCAGAGGCTCTGCAGGACTGACAGGATGGGCTTTGGGGCTGGCAGGAGAAGCTGAGGGACCTGGGCTGCTGGAGCTCCTGAAGATGAGGCCCAGGGCTCCTCCTGCAACTGCTCCAAGGGTGGTTTCAGAGAATCCCAGAATCAGCAAGGTTGGAAAAGACCTTGGAGATCATCAAGTCCAACCTGTGCCCTGACACTGCCTTGTCTACCTGAGACTCCTCTTCTCCAAGATAAACAACCCCAGCTCCCTCAGCGGCTCCTCACAGGACTTGTGTTCCAGACCCCTCCGCAGCCTTGTTGCCCTTCTCTGGACACGCTCCAGCACCTCCATGGCCTTTCTAAACTGGGGGCCCAGAACTGGACACAGCACTCGACGTGTGGCCTCACCAGTGCCGAGTGCAGGGGAAGAATCCCAGCCCTGCTCCTGCTGGCCACACCATTCCTGATCCAGACCATTGGCCTCCTTGCCCACCTGGGCACACTGCTGCCTCATGTCCAGCCTGCTGCCCATCAGTCCCTGCAGGTCCCTTTCTGCCTGGCTGCTCTCCAGCCACTTTGTCCCCAGCCTGTAGCACTGCAGGGGTTGTTGTGGCCAAAGTGCAGGACCCAGCACTTGGTCTTGTTCAACCTAAACTTGTTGGATTTGGGGCCTGGATCCAGCCTGTCCAGGGCCCTGTGCAGAGCCCTCCTACCCTCCAGCAGATCCACACTCACACCCAGCTTGGTGTCATCTGCAGATTTGCTGATGCTGGACTCAGTCCCCTCATGCACATCATCAGTGCAGATATTGAAATCCACACTGGCTGACTCTGACCCCTCGGCCATCCTGTGGGTGCACTGGGGTGGCACTCAGGGTGATCTGTTCCATAACCTTGCCAGGCACCCAGGTCAGGCTGACAGGCCTGGAGTTCCCCAGCTCCTCCTTCCAGCCCTTCTTGGGGATGGGCTCACACTGGCACCTCCAGTCCTCTGGGACCTCCCTGCTGAGCCAGGACTGATGGTAAATGATGGAGAGCAGCTTGGGGAGCTCATCCACAGCTCCCTCATCCCCTGGGATGGATCCCATCTGATCCCACACACCAGTGTGCATCTGAGTGGCTCAGCAGGTCCCCAGCTGCTTCCTCCTAGATTCCAGGGGCTGTTCTGCTCCCTGTGCCCTTCCACCAGCTCAGGAGAACTCTTGTCCCAAGGATAACCTGTCTTATTCTTGAAAAATGAGGCAAAGAAGTGGTTAGGTACCTCAGCATTTCCCTCATATTTGGTAACCCCATCTCCCCCAATAATGAATGCACATTGTCCTTGTACCTCTATTTGTCATTAATTTATTTATAGAAACCTTTTTCTTATCCCTCACAGAAGTGGCCTGGTTTAGTCTTAAGCTTTCACCTCTCTAATTTTCTTTCTGCATAACCTTACAATATCCTTAAACATTTCCTGAGTTACCTGCCTCTCTGTCCAAAGGTGATGCACTTTATTTTTTCCCCAAGTTGCTGCAAAAGGCCCATCACATACAGAACGCCACCTGTTGGCTAAAGTACACCTCAGAGGAGGAAAATACAAGAGTCTATAAATGAAAAGAGGGAAAGCAAGCTAGGAAAGTAAAAGAAGAAGAAGAGGCTGGGAAGGCTAACAAAAACTGGGACTCCCTTGACCACCTACCTCCCTCCTACCCTTGCAGTACCTCAAATCCTTCCTCCAATTCCTCTTTCTGTGGACCCAGTTCCTCCTCCTCTCCCAGCTGTCATTCCTTTACCACCTCCTAACCCAGTTACACCTCCACCACCTTCCCCTCCACCCTCTCCTTACTCTCTTTACCCTTCACTACCGTCCCCTTACCTCTGCCATCTCATGCACCCCTTATTCACCAGCAAGTTCCTGCTCTGCCTCCCCCACCACAAATGAGAAGCCAAAAAACGTCTCAGAATCTCATGCCCAAGAGTGCAGTTACCCAGTCAGCCGCCACAGCTGATGTTGTAACACCTGGTCCAAAGTGGCAAAAGTGAAAAATTGTTCCTCCTCAGAGAAGTTCTCATGGGCGGGGTGGCCAGTGAGATTGGATTTGTAAACGCTCCCTTGACTGCGTCCAAAGTTGGAAACTTAAGAAAGAACTGTGAAATTTAGTGGAAGACCCAGTAGGAATTGCAAATCTAATTGATCCATTTTTAGCCCTAATATTTATACATGGGGAGAATTGAACTCCATCTTTAACATCCTATTTTCCCCGGAAGAGACTCGATTAATACAAACTGAAGGAATGAAAATTTGGGAGTGAGAAAACCAACCTGGGCCCCCAGGTGACCAAAAAATGCCTTCAGTGGAGCCTGACTGGGACCCTAATCAAGAAGAGGGGGGAAGGAACATGAGAGGTTACAGGTCCCTGATGACCAGAGGGATAAAGGAATCAGTCCCTAGAGGGAGTAATACCAGGTTAGCGTTGGACGGCACCCAGGAAAAAGACAAGACCCCAGCACCATGGCTTAATTGGCTAAAGCAAAACTTCCAGATTTACTCTGATGTTGACCCAGATAGCCCAGAAGACCAATCTCGGGTTCCCTGCAGTTGGGGATGACCCCAAGAATCCTTTTTTCCCAGCCTGATGTTTCCAAGAAGGAGTCTGAATTCTTTGGCTCTGGTTTCCAAGGTTGTTTATTGTTTCTTATCTATAACATTTTTTCTCTGGCCTGCTGAGATCTTTTCAGCAGGTCAGACAGAGGCACACTCTCCATCCCAGGGCTGGTGTCTACGATTTATCCTATGAACTATGTGTACTTTATTTATCATTATTTTCCAATACCTGAAGACACACAGCAGGGGACTTTCAATCAAAACAAATGCACCTTTTATTGCATGCCCATAGCAAATGTAACAGAAGGATTAGAAAGGCGATAAAGGACAGAGAGAGAGAGAAAGGAGGGTTGGGTTGGGGGAATAGCTACCAACAGGGAGATGAAATCCTTCTGGTCTGGCCAATAGATCCATCTGGTAACGTCGGGGATGTTATGAACAAAAATTAAGTTAATATTTTTTTTGTGAGAAAGAGTTACAGGGACGCAGCCAGGTCTCTGTCTCTGCCAGAATTCTTAGTGTTTTGTCATGGTAATCACGAGGCGTTAGAGCTTATCTCCTCTTTTGTATTAGTAAAAGGCCTGGCTGGGTGGGGTAGATGGCCCTTCCCCGAGGCAGCGAGCTCTTCCAACATAGGGAAGACACCTGAGAGGGTGGACGGGGTTATGCAAAGTGACTCCAAAGACCAGATAGCTTTGTGAGACCACGACTTGAAACCCACAGAGAAAACCCCAAAAACAACGAGCCAAATAAGAATTGAGAGACTAAAGTGGTGTCTGGACATGAGGAGCCAGTTGCTGAGCCTGCGGAGATGCAGAGTCCCTCTCGCCCTGAGCAGAGAGTCGACCCAACGCCGGGACCAGGTAGCTGAGAAGCTGAAAGAACCAACATCTGACGGGGGACACCACGCCCTAAAGGCTCCCACGAGGACTGGTTCCCCCGGCTCTGCCTTTAGTGGACAGAGCTGCGCATATCCTCCTCCTCTGAGCCGCCCTGGGAGACGCGACGGGGACTGCAGCCCTGCCGAGCTGCCCAATCCTGAGCTGATCACTTTTAATAAAGGCATTAAAAAGGAGAAGAAGTCTCCTGGCCCTGTTTATTTCAGCTGGGGGCGCTCGTCCGGAATAGCCACGCCGCAAGAAGACTCAAGACTGGCCATCTTGGACTTCAGGACAGCTGGCTACCAGGACCAGAGGGATCGGCTCGGGACCAGCGACACAGAGGAGCACCGGAGCACCAGATTGGTGAGAAAGCCAGTGGCGGGAGCTGGAGACGTGCGCATGTGTGCGTGAATGAGATGGAGGCCGGCAGCCGGACCTTCGAAGTGAGAGCAGACCTCTCAGTACCGCGTTTCCGAGCTTTCGCGAGAAAGCCGGCTGGAAACAGGGGGAAGCACGTGGAATTAGAGTGAGTGAGTCTCCCAAGGGGGAATAAAGGGCCCCCCCTCTCCGGGCGTGCGGAGGGAATATTTGTATGAGTGGCACGCACCCAAAATAGGTCCTGACAGAGGGAAGTCAGGCAGATTTGTCAGTCCCGAGAAGGATTCGGGTAGCATTTGTAAGTCTCAAGAAGGATTCGCATAAGATTTTGTCAGTCCCGAGAAGGATTCGGGTAGCTCATAAGCCCTGCAGGCAAAAGTAAGTCCTGACACAGGAGTCAGGCACAAACCCCAGCGAAGGAGGCTATGGTTTGCTTTTAAGTCCTGATACGGTGAAGCCTAAAAATTGGCGGGTTAGGCAAACTAAAAATCAGGCAGTTGTTTCTCCTGACTGAGGGAGTCAGGCACAACCCGGATTCTTAGCCCTAGGCATCGTGTGTTCAAGTCCCGATAGATGTAAGACCTGACGTGGGGAAAGTTGGGCAATCAAGAGATTGGGCAGTTGTTTCAGTATAAAGTCCTGAGCATCAGGCAGAAATTTGAAGTTCAGTGGAGGAGGCTGAAGCTCCTCAAAGAAGGTTCTTTTTGAAATTACCAGTCAGTAAAGGCATCTTTGGGACGTTTTTACTGTTGAGACCTGTAAAATGGGAGGGTGTAATAGTAGAAAGACCGGTAAGAGACTGAGGTATATACATCCCAATAGTCCCTTAGGAGAACTGTTAGTAAAATGGGATTCTATAAAGGCCACGGAGGGATTAGATAAAGCGAAAATGATCCATTATTGTATGAAAGTGTGGCCAGAATTAGAGATACAAGGAGGATGGCCTTGGTGTGGGACAAAGGATAAGTGGATGTGCCAGCTATTAAATAATTATCTGACAGCTCGAGGGGATACTGATCCTGAGCCATTATTGTATGTAGCCTGCTGGTTAAAGAGCACTGTTGGGGATGAAGGGGTGCAAATTTGTAAGGTACAGAGGAAGAAAGAGGAGAATGAAGGAGGGGATGATAGGACTAGTAAAAGATGGGATCCCCTGGATTATTTGCCTCCTTCTGCCCCTCCACTTTATAATCCTCTTCTTCAAGCACCTCAAATGGCAGGTCCGGTTCTTCCCCCGGCTGCCATCTCACTACCACCTGCTCAGACTCCTCCTTCTATCTCTTCAGCTTCCGCTATGATAAACCCAGTATCCCCTCCAGTTCCTTCTGCACCACCACAGGTGCCTACTCCACCTGCTGCATTCTCCACCCCTTCTCCAGCTCCACTTAATATCCACTCAGTCTCTTCTCCCCCTCCTATTGCTGTCCCTTTACCTCCTCCTAGTTGGGACACAAATGCCTCCTCGCCCGATAAACAGCTATCAGCAAATACACCTGCTGATGGGCAGAAAGCTCAGGGTAACCCAGATATCCCTCAAAGTAGTTTGGCATCTGAAGATGGGCCGTACTGTGGTACCAGATCCAAGACCTCCAAGGCAGGGAGACTCTTTCCCCTCAGAGAGGTTCCTATGGGAGGAGTAGTGGGAGATGTTGGCTTTGTGAATGCTCCCCTAACTGCTTCTGAGGTGAGAGGATTCAAGAAAGAGTTGGGGCATTTAGTTGAGGACCCAGTGGGCATAGCCAACCAAGTGGATCAATTTCTAGGTCCAAATATCTACACTTGGGGGGAGATGAATTCCATCCTGAGTATATTATTTTCTCCAGAAGAGGTTCAGATGATTAGGGAGGCTAGCATAAGAATTTGGGAGAAGGATAACCGTCCAGGACCCCAGGTGCCATCAGGTGAACAGAAATTGCCACTAACGGATCCCAGCTGGAACCCTAACCAGGAGGAGGGGAGGAAGGCCATGATGGAAAAAGGTCTTTGATAATACGGGCGATCAAAGAGTCAGTTCCCAAAGGAACTAACACCCAATTGACATTTGAGGGTACACAGGAGAAAGATGCAGCTCCTGCTGCCTGGCTTAATCGCCTAAGGCGGAACTTCCAGTTGTACTCTAGAATAGACCCAGAAACCCCAGAAGGTCAAATGCTACTAAAAGTCCAATTTGTTACCAAATCTTGGCCTGATATAAGGAGGAAACTGGAAAAGATGGAAGAGTGGCAAGCGAAGGACATAAATGAGTTATTTAGAGAGGCATTGAAGGTGTATTTAAGGAGGGAGGAAGAAAAGGCAAAGGCAAAGGCTAAGATCATGGTTGCTGTAGCTAGGGAAAGTGCAGGGAGGGCGGGTACACCACCAGGAGGAGGCAGAGACAGGCCAGTACTGGCAGGTGCACGAAGGATTGAGAGACATCAAGTCCCTTTGAGAGGACGGAAGTGTTATTACTGTGGAGAGGCAGGACACATCAGGAGGTTTTGTAGAAAGCTCAGTCTCGATGAGGCAATAGCCAGGGAACAAGATAATTTAGGAAGGATTCTTAAGGGGGAGGACTAGGGGTGCCAGGGGCTTTTTAATATAGGGGACCCAATGCAACATCTAGAAGAGCCCTTGGTAAACTTTGAGGTGGGACCCCTAAATGAAGAATTTGAATTTTTGGTTGATACCGGAGCAGATAAGTCCTGTCTCAACAAAGTAACATCTGAAGTTAGACAAAAACCAGCTAGGCAGAAAGGATATCCAATACCACCAAAACTGGCCAGTAAGACTTAACTTACTATAAGTGGTGTGAAAGTAAAAGGTACCTTATTGTTGTCTTGTTGTGTGTGTGAGAGTGAGTCACAAGCAAAGTCAGCCTCAACTTCCCAGGCAGGTGGGAAGGGGGCAGTGGGAGTGTGTGTGTGACCTGCAAACCAGGCTTGTGTCCCCCGGGCGGGTGGGGGCTGTGACCAAAGCGTGTGTGTGTGACCTGCAAACCAGACTAGGGCTCCCCAGATGTGTGAGGGAGCCGTAGCTGTAAGAGCGTGAGTGACACGCAGGCAGCCTCACAGGTGAATGTGCACCAGAGGCAACCAGAGTCTGGGCCCTTCCAAGAGGCCCAGAGATACTGAGACCTGTGGGCCAACCCCAAGGTGAAGGGGGGCTATAGGGACCCGTGATTTTCTAGCAATAAGTTTGTGTCTTAAAGGTGTGGAGGAGTGTGTGAAAGTGAATGAGAAATGAGAGAGTGAATATAGATGAGTTAGAATAGAGGTAATGTAGATTGTGCATTACAAGTTTTACCACATCTCCTTAGAAGGAAGTGTATTGTGTAAAAGAATGGTGTAAGAAAAAAAAAAGGGAAAAAGAAATAAAGTGTAAGGGGTTGAAAGAAGTATTTAAGCTGTAAGTAAAAGTAAGAAACAGAAGCAAGAGATAAATAAATAAGATCTTGAAAACAGAACAGAAAACCAGTGAATTAAATACACAGAAAAAAATAGGAGAATAAAAGTACTTTGAGAGTTAAGCTAGCTGAGAAATACAACTCCTTGCAAAATACAGAGTATGTAGAAGTTGATGAGAGAAACATACAAACTATGGAAAAAGAGAAATTACTGATAACATTAAACAGAGAAGCTGAGTTTTGATAAAATCATTAACAGTAGACCATTAATGCCTGTGTTTGAAAGCCCGTTCCAGGTATTCTTCATTACTAAGACGGTTGGACTCACATCACTCTCACCCCTGGTATTGGACCAGGATTCAACACCAAGTTTTTCCTTCTGGCATTCTGGTATTGGACCGGACTCCACCCCTGTCTCCGTCTGGCACTGGGCCAGACTCCCAGTTTCTACGTCTGGCATTGGGCCAGACTCCCAGTTTTCCCCTCTGGCATTGAGCCAGAGTCCACACCACTCACCTCCGGGCACTGGATATGGATTCATCCACATCACAAGTTAATTCACCTGGGTATACTGTGATTTAAAGTTGACTCTCAGGAGGAAGAGTCAAAAAGACTGAACTGTATGGGAAAAATTGGTATCAGAGTTCTAATATTCCTTAAAATGTTTCAAAACTGTTTTGTGTAAATTATGTTGGTAAAAAGTTTAAGGCTGTAAATAAGTAATTCTAGTTTAAGTTCCCCAATATACTTCTAAAGACTCCAGGTTAACCCTCTACAGAACACTCCCCTGGGGGGGAAACTAAAATTTGTAGGGAACAGACCAAGAGAGGCTTAACCAGAGAAGCGGGTAAAAGGGACTCTAAAGAGCTTGGAAGCTTCTCCTCAGTAAAATTCCCCAAGAGGCAAGGCCGGGTGGGCAGGCTGTGCAAGATGACCCATACCAGACTCTTGGGAAGGGTAGTAATGATGGCTCTGATTGCTGGTGTTGCTCAGGGGAGCCCAGCTGAGCCGTGCAGAGAGTGCTACCAACCCCGCTATGAGGAGGAAGTGAGCTCCTTGTCGAGAGTCCACATCAGTTCTAACCCTGATGGTGTTAACCTCTCCCACTTGGTCCTTTATCAGAAAAATAAGAGAATGTATTGGATAGCCCAGAATACTGCCACTTTTAGGCAGCCACTCCTAGGAGAGTGCCCTATAGAGGAAGCCTGGTTTTGCTTTGAATGTGATGCTGCTGAAACAAGCTCAGCAGATCTAGTAAAAAGCAAAGAAATTGTGAAAATGGTAAGAAAAATTGTTTGTTACAAGTATTTATATGAGTGTACTGGAAAAGAGATAAACCCCTTTTGGAACACATTTCAGGGGAGCTCTAAACCCCTAAGTTTGATCTCAACTGGCAACTGCATTGCTAGGGTGATAAAACCAATTTTCTTATTACCAAAAGAAACTGGATCAAGTTTGGGAGTTCCTATATATAATGATTTGGGAGAAATTAAACAAAACCGGGAAAGTGAAATAGAAATTGAGAAAATCCAAAATAGTAGAAGCCAAGTTCGGATCCCAAAATCTGTGTTGAACAAAGTCATCCGGCTCCAGGCAGTATTAAAAATAAAGAATTCAATTATTAGGGACATTTCAAACGAAATAAAAAGATTGGCATGTGTAAATAATCAAGATCAAACTCCTACACTTGATCCCAGTGGGTGGGAGAATTTAGAGATTTTCAGAAAATATGTATGGGAAAACGTGGTTTTTCTCGCTGTGTGTGTACTTGGAGGATTGCTCTTTTTACTATGCTTATTTGTCTGTTTTAGTAAAACAGTATTGGCTGTACAAACCAATCTGGAAAAACCAAGAAAAGTAACAAGGTTAAGTAAGCATGATTACCACAGTGCACAAGAGATTTATAGTAGATTCAAAACAAAAAATTGTGAGTTGATGCGAGCTTAAGAATTTAAGCTCGATCAAAGAAAAGGAGGGGGGACTGTTATGAACAAAAGTTCAGTTAATATTTTTTTGTGAGAAAGAGTTGCAGGGACGCAGCCAGGTCTCAGGCGCTGCCAGGATTCTTAGTGCTTTGTTATTGTAATACCGGGTCGGTAGAGCTTATCTCCTCTTTTGTATTAGTAAAAGGCCTGGCTGGGTGCGGTAGATTGCTCTTCCCCGAGGCAGTGCTCTTTTACAGCATAGGGAAGACACCTGAGAGGGTGGGGGGGGGTTATGCAAAGTGACTCCAAAGTCCAGAATGCTTTGTGGGACCCCGACTCGAAATGCAACGAGAAAACCCCAAACACAACGAGCCAAATAAGAATTGAGAGACTAAAATGATGTCTAGACATGAGGAGCCAATGGCTGAGCCTGCAGAGATGCGGAGTCCCTCTCGCCCTGAGCAGGGAGTGGTCCCAACGCCGGGACTAGCCACCTGGGAAGGTCACAGGATTAACACCTGACGGGGACACCACGCCCTAAAGGCTCCCATGAGGACTGGATCCCTGACTCTGCCCCTAGTGGACGGAGCTGCGCATATCCTCCTCCTCTGAGTCGCCCTGGGAGACGCGACAGGGACTGCAGCCCTGCTGGGACGCCCAATCCTGAGCTGATCACTTTTAATAAAGGCATTAAAAAGGAGAAGAAGTCTCCTGGCCCTGTTTATTTCAAAAGACAATCAGAATTTGCTGTTTAAAAATAGAGAGCAAACTTTTTTTAGCTTATTTTTGTGAGTTATATTAACACACCTGAGTTTTGTTTGAGCTTTATAGTATATAGAATTCTTTTTTATATCTGTTGTATAGCATATCTTATAATTAGTGATAGCCTTTTTGGGTTTGTTTCCCTAGTTTAGATCCCTTGTAAGAGAAAAACCTTACTAACTGAAAATACTGTTTAGTTGTTAGAATTGTCTATTTTTGTGTTGCAAAGAATGTGACACACTTAACCCATAGAACTTTTCTTTTTTTTTTTTTAATAAAAACAGGGGAGATGTTGGGAATTTAGTTGTTAAAAATAAAAAAGTATAAGATCATAGATAGTTCCAAATTTTGCAGGTGTGAGATAATGTGTCCATGATTTTCTTAAAACATGATAAAGAAATGGACAGTGAGGCAGGAGAGATAGAGAACATAGTCTCAAAGGAATGTGGATGAGTTAATGCTATAGTTTAACCAATATATTGCTTGGCTTACAGAATATTTATAAGCTTATTATTTGTTGTATAAGTGTTTGATATTTGTTCAATAAAGTGGGCCATGATGAACCAATTGGTGTCCTGGTCCCCTTCCTTCGACACTGAGGTGTGTGCTGGAATTGAATGCCCAACATTGCTCATTCTGTGATTCGGGGAACCAGCCACAGAGCAGTTGTGAGAGCCTGGGAATAATGGAATCAAGGGGCCATCGCTCCATTGCAAGGATTCTGGGAACTGAGGGAACAATTGTGACACTGTGGTGCCCCATGGAACCAAGGGTCCCTGGTGACACTGCAGGATCTTGTGTCACCAGGGCTCCATTGTCACATTGCAACACCAAGGAATTCATTGTGGCACTCTGAGGCCTCATGGAACCAAGAAGCCTCTTTGACGCTGCAGGGCCTTGTGGAACCATGCAGAGCATTGTGACAGAGCAGAACCTGGTGTCATGATGGGCCCATTGTGACACTGCAGGGCCCCATGGAACCAAGAGTCCAGGGCTGCTCCTCAGGGACTCCTGGAAAGAAGGTAACATGTTTGATACCATGGTCGCCCTTGGGACCAAGAGGCCATTGTGACGCAGTGGAACCAAAGAAAACATTGCTGCACTGCCAGACCTCATGGAACCAAGGATCGATTGTGACACTGCAGGGCCTTGGTGGGGCCCAAGGATCCAAGGGACTTGGTGACACTGGGAGGGCTCATGGAATCATGGAGACCATTGGGACACTCAGGGGCCTCATGGAATCATGGTGATACCAATTTGTCTGGGAGTGTTGATCTGCTGGAGGGTCCTAGACAGGCTGGATCTAGGGGACAAATCCAACAAGGTGCGGTTTAACAAGTTCAGGTGCTGGGTCCTGCAATTTCACCACAACAACCCCTGCAGCACTACAGGCTGGGCACAGAGTGGCTGGAGAGCAGCCAGGCAGAAAGGGACCTACAGGGACTGATGGACAGCAGGCTGGACATGAGCCAGCAGTGCGCCCAGGTGGGCAAGAAGGCCAATGGCTCCTGGCCTGGATCAGGAATGGTGGGGCCAGCAGGAGCAGGGCAGAGATTCTTCCCCTGTGCTCAGCACTGCTTGGGCAGCACCTCGAGTGCTGTGACCAATTCTGGGCTCCCAACTTAGCAAGTACATGGAGGGGCTGGAGCATGTCCAGAGAAGAGCAACCAGGCTGGGGAGGGTTCTGGAACACAAGTCCTGTGAGAGGCAACAGAGGGAGCTGGGGTTGTTTATCCTGGAGAAGAGGAGGCTCAGGGGAGACAAGACAGTGTCAGGGCACAGGTTGGACTTGATGATCTCCATGGCCTGTTCCACCCTTGCTGATTCTGGGATTCTCTGAATCCACCCTTGGAGCAGTTGCAGGATGAGCACTGAGCCTCCTCTTCAGAAGCTCCAGCAGCCCAGGTCCCTCAGCTTCTCCTGCCAGCCCCAAAGCCCATCCTGTCAGTCCTGCTGAGCCTCTGCAGCTCCTCCTCACTGCCCAGAACAGGGAGCCCCAGAGCCAGACACAGCAGCCCAGATGTGCCCTCCTGGCCTGGGGTGCCTCTGGCAAGGGAGCAGCACCAGGCACTGCAGGAGCCTGCAGACAATTCCTGCAGCACTTGTAGGATGATCCTGCTCCCCAAGGGACGTTCCCATGGGGCCAAGTCAGGAACTGCAATGGGGAGTGGGGCCAGAGAGGAAAGGGCAAACAGGGATGGACTGTTTGCAGGGGAGGAAACAGGGGTGGGCAACAGGAGAAATCTGGACCAGGAAAGAGGAAGGAAAGCAAAGGTGAAGCAAAGGAAATGCTCGGGGCAGTTAGGGGGTGGCTGCCAGGCAGCCCTGGCTCTGAGAAACAGCACCTGCAGTAGTGGGATAGGAAACTCCCAGCTGATGGGAACAAACTTTCTGGATGACTGCAGAGGCCAGGACAAAGCTGAGTGGTTTCCCTGGTGTCCCCCAGCCCTTGCTGGCCCCAGGGGCTGATGGCATTTGTGCTCCCTCAGCTTCATGTCCCCACACCAATAGCATGGGGGTGCTCTTGCCTGCTGTGTGCAATGCAAACAGGGGCTGCTGAGCCAGTGCTGCCGTGTCTGTGCCTGCAAGGATGGGGCACCGGTGTGAGCTGGGGGAGAGGCCAGGGCTGCAGAGGGGGGATGTTGTTGGCAGCTCCATGAGGAGCACTGCCACCCCCAGGGCTGTGCCCGGCCCCGAGAGCACTCAGGCCCTACAGCAACACCAGGGCCACCAGGGCAATGGGGAAGGGCACGGCAGCAGCACTGGCAACACCAAGTGCTGCTGCTGCTGGGCACAGCTGCTGGGCCAGCACTGATCTGCCCCTAGCTCTGCACACAGACATGGCTGCTGCAGCTCCAGAGAAGGCAACAAAAGGGCATCTCTGCAAAAAACTGCTGGGAGATCTTTTAGTTACTTTAAAGGCACCAAGAGCTCATTGACAGAGTTTGTGGCCACAGGGAAGGTGGAGAGAAACACAATGAGAAATGGCAAAAACAATTATATTTATTAGTTAACAAGATTAAAAAAGTAAAATAAAAAGAGAAAGAACCTCCAAAATGAAAATAACAAGAAGGATCAAAGATCACTTTCATTTCAAGTGATTTGCAGAAACTGGCCAGCAGTTTATTGTTTCTGAAACCATCCAGTCATCAGTTTCCACACTGCAGCCTTGAGCTCCTGGTTTCTCAGGCTGTAGATGAGGGGGTTCAGGGCTGGAGGGACCACTGAGTAGAGAACTGACAGGGTCACATCCAGGGATGGGGAGGAGATGGAGGGGGGTTTCAAGTGAGAAAACACAGCAGTGGCGATGAACAGAGAGAGCACAGCCAGGTGAGGGAGGCAGGTGGAAAAGGCTTTGTGTCGTCCCTGCTCCGAGGGGATCCTAAGCACAGCTCTGAAGATCTGCACATAGGTGAAAACAATGAATACAAAACAACCAAATGATAAACAGGCAGTAACAGCAAGAAACCCAAGTTCCCTGAGGTAGGATTTAGAGCAGGAGAGCTTTAGGATCTGTGGGATTTCACAGAAGAACTGGCCCAGGGCATTGCCATGGCACAGGGGCAGGGAAAATGTACGGGCAGTGTGAATGAGAGCATTGAGAAAGGCACTGGCCCAGGCAGCTGCTGCCATGTGGGCACAAGTTCTGCTGCCCAGGAGGGTTCCATAGTGCAGGGGTTTGCAGATGGACACGTAGCGGTCGTAGCACATGATGGTCAGGAGATAGTATGCAGCTCCAATGAAGAACAGAAAGAAAAAGAGCTGAGCTGTGTCACAATGACTGCAGAGGCCAGGACAAAGCTGAGTGGTTTCCCTGGTGTCCCCCAGCCCTTGCTGGCCCCAGGGGCTGATGGCATTTGTGCTCCCTCAGGTTCATGTCCCCACACCAACAGCATGGGGGTGCTCCCCCTGCTGTGTGCAATGCAAACAGGGGCTGCTGAGCCAGTGCTGCCGTGTCTGTGCCTGCAAGGATGGGGCACCTGTGTGAGCTGGGGGAGAGGCCAGGGCTGCAGAGGGGGGATGTTGTTTGCAGCTCCATGAGGACGCTCTGGGACGCTGCCCTGGGCTGTGCAGCGCACTGGGGATGGATCAGCCCCTGCTCTGCTGCTCCTTCCCATCTGCCCCAGGGCCCTTGCAGAGCCCCAGCCATGCTGTTTGCCCCCAGCCTGCCCACGGCCAGCCTGGGGCTGCTCATGGGGCTTTTCTGTGCTGAGCATTGGCCTGGGTGTGTTCTTGAGAGAGCCTGGGCAAGGAGCCTGGAGCCCCCAGGCCCTGGGCTGAGGCGTCAGCGCTTCCCCAGCAGTGCCCATGGCCTGTCCCTGCTGCAGCCCCGGCACTGCCACCCCCAGGGCTGTGCCCGGCCCCGAGAGCACTCAGGCCCTGCAGCAACACCAGGGCCACCAGGGCAGCGGGGCAGGGCCAGGGCAGCAGCACTGGCAACACCAAGTGCTGCTGCTGCTGCTGGGCACAGCTGCTGGGCCAGCACTGATCTGCCCCAGCTCTGCACACAGACATTGCTGCTGCAGCTCGTGAGGAAAGGGCAACAAAAGGGCATCTCTGCAGGAATCTTTGCTGTGAGAGATCCTGTATTTCTTTTAAAGGCAGCAAGAGTGCAGCCCCCATTGATGGAGTCTGTGGGAAAAGGGAAGGTGGAAAGAAAAAAAATGAGAAATGGTATAAAGCGTGATATTCCTTTGTGGACAATGTGAAAAAACTAATACAAAGGGAAAAAAGAAAAAACCACAACCAAAGAAACTAGAATTGTGAAAGATGTTTTTTAATATAAGTGAGTTACAGAAATTTTCCAGCAGTTTAATGTTCCTGAAACCATACCGTCATCAGTCTCCACACTGCAGCCTTGAGCTCCTGGTTCCTCAGGCTGTAGATGAGGGGGTTCAGGGCTGGAGGCACCACCGAGTACAGAACTGACAGGGCCAGATCCAGGGATGGGGAGGACATGGAGGGCGGTTTCAGGTGAGCAAATGTGGCAGTGCTGAGGAACAGGGAGAGCACAGCCAGGTGAGGGAGGCAGGTGGAAAAGGCTTTGTGCTGTCCCTGCTCAGAGGGGATCCTCAGCACAGCCCTGAAGATCTGCACATAGGAGAAAACCATGAACACAAAACAACACAATGCTAAAGAGATGGAAAACACCATGGACCCAATTTTCCTTAGGTAGGAGTGTGAGCAGGAGAGTTTGAGGATCTGTGGGATTTCACAGAAGAACTGGCCCAGGGCATTGCCATGGCACAGGGGCAGGGAAAATGTATTTGCTGTGTTCAGCAGAGCGTTGAGAAAGCCACTGGCCCAGGCCGCTGCTGCCATGTGGGCACAAGCTCTGCTGCCCAGGAGGGTCCCGTAGTGCAGGGGTTTGCAGATGGAGACATAGCGGTCGTAGCACATGATGGTCAGGAGATAAAACTCTGCTGACATGAAGAATATAAAGAAGAAGAGCTGAGTAGCACATCCAGTGTAGGAGATGTTCCTGGTGTCCAAGAGGGAATTGTGCATGGCTTTGGGGACAGTGGTGCAGATGGAGCCCAGGTCGCTGAGGGCCAGGTTGAGCAGGAAGAAGAACATGGGTGTGTGCAGGTGGTGGCCGCAGGCTACGGCGCTGATGATGAGGCCATTGCCCAGGAGGGCAGCCAGGGAGATGCCCAGCAAGAGGCAGAAGTGCAGGAGCTGCAGCTGCCGCGTGTCTGCCAATGCCAGCAGGAGGAAGTGCCTGATGGAGCTGCTGTTGGACATTTCCTGTCTCTGGCCATGGGGACCTGTGCATGGTCTAAGGACAGTGCCGATTTAGAGGACATATCTGCAACCAAAATCACAGCCTTTTCCCATACATCCTCCTCTGTAACACTAGACATCCTTTTGTCTTCATGAGTTCTTCATAAGCAACCCCAGGACTGTCCTGGTATTCTTGTTTATAAATCCTCAACATTTCTGCTGCCCTCAGAGAGAATAGAGTAAGTTCTTTGAGGTGAAGTGATGAGTGGAGAATGGGGGGAGGTGGTCTGTCATTCTGACCTCTTCAGAATTTTTCTGGGTTTTAAACTTTCTCCAGGGGAGGATGATCACCTTCCCATTCTTCCCCTAAAAAAGTCCCATGCACTGCTGAGAGCGGATGTTACCACAATAGCCCAGCTCTACCTTTGTAGCCAAGGACTCACATTGCTCATTTCACCAACCCAGCAGCATTTTCAGTGTCAGAACACATCTGCATTTCCTCATCAATCTTTTAATTCTGAGATGATGTAGGACAGTTTGCAGCCTGGATCGGAGCTCCCAGCCTGGACTGAAATCTCAGGGAGACTTCCAAGTGTCCTTATGATGGCATTGGATTAAGGGAGATGCAGCTCCTTCCCTGGCTGCCCTGACAGCATTGCCCAGAGCCGGGCACTGGGGACAGCGTCACCCTGAGCCAGCTGTGCCCCCTGCCAGAGCCCCCAGGGCCGGGCAGCTGCTCCCAGCCCTGTGCTCTGCAGAGGGAACTGAGCCCGGGGCTGCAGAGCTGCCCCACGGCTCTGCTGCAGCTCTGCCTGCACAGGAGGGGCTGCACGCCTTGGAGCCCCAGCCCTGAGGGCAGAGGCTGGGCTGGGGCACAGGAGGGAGGGGGCTTGTTCAGAGGGAGGGGCTGCACTGGAGGGGATCCTGTGGGCATCTCTAAACTCTCCCCGCCACAGCATTGCTGGGTTTTGTTTTCTCTCATTCCCTGCTTCCTGCAGATTTTCCTCCTGCAGGTGTTTCCCTGTGCCTGATCTCTCCCTGCCAGCACTCACAGACCCCAAATCTCTGTTCCCTCTTATTGGCCTGACAGAACCCTGCCTGTTTGCAGGGCACTGGCTGGGGGCAGGTTCTGTTTGCAGCTTGGAGAAAGGACAGCTCAGACTGAGTCTGATGGCTTCAGCAAAGGTGATGCTGGTGCTGTCCATGAGCAGAGTGGCTGAAAGCACATTAGGGATCTCCTGTGAACCTACTGATCACTGAAAGGAACAGTTCAACTGTCTCTGGCACTTGACAAATTTCATATTAAATACATCACAGTCAACATTTAATATTCATCTACACTACCTTTCATTTTGCAATACTAGGAAACTGACTAAAAAGTCTTAGAAAAATTCATCATTTTAATCAAAATCCTTAACTTGGGAATATTCTATGAGTGACCAGAAATCCTCAGCATGTCAGAGCTTCACGAGCATTTCCTCCCTCCCACCAGAAATACCCAGAGTTGTACTCACAGTCTGTAGGCATTGGGATGCTCCGGCTGCTGGAGATCATTCCAGGAGCTGCAGCTGCATTGTCCTGCAGCCAGAGGTTCCTGTGCCAAGGGCTGGCAGTGATTCTGCCCCAGGCACTTCTCAGCACCTTCCCAGCCCTGACTGATTGAAGCTCTCTGTGCCTCTGTGCTGTGCCTGGGGTGGCTGCAGGCAGTGCCCCAGCCCTGCTGGGCTGGCAGAAGAGCTGCTCATCAAGAGAAATGTGCTTTTGAAGCTCTTCTTGGTTACCAGGAGCTGCCTCTGTGCCAGGAGCCCAGCCCAGCTCAGCAGCACAGACACAGCACAAGGACTTTAATGAGCCTCTGGGGCTTTGTGCTCAGGCCCTGGACATCAGTCCCTGAGAGGGAGCTGAAGAAACCTCTCCAGAACCCCAAGGCAGAATCCAACTCAAAACTTTCTTGGACTTTTAATGCGTCCCACTGCTGGACACAACAGAGAAAGTGTCCCCAGGCCCCAGGCAGAGCAGAGAACTGGAGGCAGTGATGACAGGTGGGGACAAAGAGAAGCCAAGTCTTGGTGCCCTGGGGCACAGCAGGGTCTGTGCCACCAAGGGCTGGGAGGAGACACCTTGTCCTGAGGCACTGGGGCCTCCTGGCACAGCCCCAGCCAGGCTGGGCACTGTCAGCCCCTTGTCCTGCCCTCAGCATCCCCCCCTAGCCCACATCCCAGTGGCATCAAGGATCTGCTGGAAGGAGTCCCTGGGGAGCCTTGCTCAGGAATGGCCCTGGGGGCTCCTGAATGCTCCCTGCAGGGACTGCAGGTTTTTCAAAGAACTTTGTGTTTGGCTTTTGCCTTGGAGTCTCTGAGAGGTTTGTGCAATCATGGCCTCCAATTATCTGCTGTAATTAGTCCCTGGAGAGGCTTTGTCAGTAACGACATTCATTGGGACTCGTTACTACTTCAGGGTACTTCAGTTATTTTAAAGTACTTGGTGTTTCCCTTTTGATAAAAACTCTGTGATAAGTTTATGCAATCATGGCCTCAATTATCTGCTTTAATGAGTCCTTAGAGAGCTTTGTACTGACACTCAGTAGGGCTCATTAACACCTTGAGATACTCAAGGTTTTTAATGTACTTTATGGATTTAAGATTACTTCTAGGTACTTTTAAGGTGTTTCCTTCTCACACTGACTATCTGAGAGATTTTTGTGCTTTCCTGGCCTCCAGTTCTCCCCTCCAAGCAGTCCATAAGGAGCCTGTGTTGGGTATCCTCCCCTTTTCTGTTTTACAGCGAAGATGGAACTGGAAGAATTTTGTAAGACTTTCAAAAAGCATCCAAAACACATGGGAAAATTAACAATACAAGAACAACCAGTAAGGGAGTTAAATGTCCTGTTTTAGCTCGACATCATCCAACCTTTTAGTCCCTTGGATTGGAAGAGTTTATTGAACCAGTCTTTGTTTTCCACTTGAAGCTTCTTGAACCCTCCCTTCAGTACTTGAATGCTCTTTTGGATTGACTCGCTGTGGCTGGAGAGGTTCATGCAACACATGCCTTCAGAGTCTACACAGCCATGCCCATGTGCTCAGAGTAAAAAGTTTATCGCTGTTCTGCAAGGTGGCATGTCTGATGGTCTCTATGTCTGAGAGCAGGCCACTCAATGTGAGGGAGGTAGCATTGTTTTGCTTACTTAACAGGCACCCAAGATGGACTAATTGTTCTAAAGCTGTAGCTGCAGCCACCCAAGGCAGTCCAAATTGGGGGTGCTACCAATCCAATACCTGGATTGAAGCTTTCAAAGCCATCTCTTTGATATCACCCAATACTTTTCTGGGGATACCTGCTGCTTGATCATCTGTTAGGCTGTGTTGTCCCTCTCCAGCTAGATGGTTGATTGTCAATTCTGCCCTTGCCTCATTATTAACATAGTCATTGCTATTAATTGATTTAGTATACACTTCCATCCCCTTTCCATCCCCCTTCCCACAGGGTGTATTCTGCAGGTGACAACAACACGGTCATAATATATTTTAAATCATAGGAGGTTGAGACATTTGCTGCAAACATGGCACTCATTAGGCCATTAAAACAAGGTAAGTCCTTCCTATGGTCTTTAGCTGCCCTGCACAGATTCTTGATTTCCCCTCAAACCGGTGGCTGATACCTGGGATTCTGCCCCCTTCTTTCATAACATGCGGGGGCAACGAGGAGTTTTTAGACTATTTGCCAGTCTCCTTTCTTAAGTGTTTCTTTCCAAATCCTTTCCTAGAAATCTTCTGTGGTTGAGGGGCAAGGTGGCTCTGGGGAATTGAAACTCTCTTCTGGGGAGGAAGAATAACTTGGAACAGAAACATTTGGATTAGAAATAGTGTGACAGCTGGCCTTAATATACTTGACCATGTGGGTTATATTGTTGCCAGACAGTGAGGCAAAGGGCACTACATTTTGTCAGGGGTTGGGAGGAAAGGCCTTGATTTAGGTTGGCCGACTTCAAGGGTGGAGTTCTGGAGGTATTGACAGTGGATTGACCGTGGGGGTGTGACCCGCAGTTGTGGGGGTGGAGTCCGGAGGTTCGTTCAGGGCGGAAGAGAAGGTTGTGGTAGCAGGAAGGGGAGGACCCAAGATGGAGGCAGGATGGTCGGGCTCCCAAGCCACATTCAGGCTCCTTCCATCTTGAGTCTCCAGGGCATGATGCTCCAAGACTGCGTGGCCATTGCCATCTTGGACCATCGTGGAAGGTCTGAGAAAGGCAGGTTTGAGCGGAGGTCCTGAGTTTGGAGTGACTCAGGGTGGTGTGGAAGATGGGGAGCATTTGGGATGCAATGGGGTCTGTTTTGATGAAAAATTGTACAGTTTAACTCCCATTGAATCCCAGAATTCAGTGGTATGAATTTCATCAGCAGAGGCATGTGGAAAATTTTTAATGATCCACTTCATAATTGATTTTAATTTGTTCTTTGAAAATACTCTGTCATGATCAGTGAGAATTAAAGCATCCATATATGCTCCTTTCTACTTTGGACATCTGGCTGCCCATTTTTCTCTTTCTCTGCCTAATGTGGAAGAGACACCAGAACACCCCAAATCAATTATTGGAGGTGGGTGCATATTGTAAAAACACAGTGGCAAAATGGACAATAAATGTCTTGCATTTCCCCAAACCCACTTGCAGTCCTATGCAGGTGAAACCGTCATTGTCCCTGCTGATCCTAGGCAAGGTTCCTTGAAGTAAGGATGAATCCACCAGGCCTGGCACAATCCAAAACCCCAGGGAGCACTGGCCTATCCATCAGCTAACCCCAGCTGACATGACTGACACAGGGAGCCCTGAATGTCATGGTCCCTGTTCAGGCACCAAATGTCCCAATGAGGGTGGCTGCGACAAACCTCTCTGGTTCCCTGACTTCAGGGCAAGGGTGGTGAAAATGAAAAGAAGCAGGATCAATGGAGTTGTTTAAAAGGAACTTTAATAACAGGGTGAAAAACAATAAACATGGAGTAGTCACTAACAGTATGAGGGACAGGATCCAAAGACCTGAGACAAAGGGGAAGCGACAACCTGTACACTTGGGGGTAGAACCCTCTAGAACAATAACCCTATAGGGGAAACAAGTAACCAATAGGGGAGTAGAACTTGGAGAAGTTAGCATAACAACACTAAAGGCTTATTGAGTAACTGTCAAGTTCACCCTAAGTTAAACTAATCATTCCCAGCGCTTGAAACTCATGCCCAATTCTTTTAGGGTAAAATCTGGCTGACTCTGAGTTACAGCTGGGCTAACTACCACAGCTCTACTTTGCAATGGCCCCTTAGGACCATGTAGCCCAACAGAGCCTCAGTGATGTCTTTGGTTCCACAAGGCTCTACAGTGTCACAATGGTCCCTTGGATCCTTGGTGCTCTACAGTTTCACAATGGCCCCTTCATTTCACAAGGCTCCCAAATGTCACATTGGTTTCCATAGGAAGGAAACCACGGAGCCCCATGTTTCAGGAGCTGATGAACAGCAACCACCAGAGGCCAAGGCAAGCCTGACCTGTCTGTCCTGGCAGGTTTGCATGGAGCAACCCTTGGATATTTGAAATTATGAATGCGGAGTCCTAATTTCAGACATTTGTGCCTGAAGAAGAGGAATGTTTTTCTTCCATAAAAAGAAAAGCAGAGAGCCCTTTCCAGTGTGTGGAGAACAGGTGAGTGCTGCCCCTCAGGAGTCAAAGACCAGTCAGACCTGTCTGTCCCGGCAATTTTTGTCTGGCAACAATCCTTAGACACTCAGAAATTTGGATTTTGGCCATGGATGCCAGGAAAAGATGGACAGTTCTTTTCCATAAAAAGAAAACCCCAGAGCCCCAGTGTTTCAGGGGCAGATGGGAGTGGCCTTCCACATTCCAAGGTCAGCCAGACCTGTCAGGTGATCCCTGGGAGGCCAAGGCAGCCACACCTGCTTCACGTTCCCTTTTCTCCACAGGGAGCAAGTAGCTGCTGGCAGTGTCATAGCAGCTTCTTGCTTCCATGAGGCCTTGCAATGTCACAATGATTTTCTTGCTTCCATGATGTCCCATGGTGCCATAACGGCCCCTTGATTACACAAGTCCTTAAGGATCTTATTGGTCTCTGTGGTTCCACAAGGCCCCACAGTGCCATAATGATTTATTGTTTCCATGAAGCCTCACTGTGTCCAATGGCCCCTTGGTTCCATTGGGGCCCAGTAGTGCAACAATGATGTCCCTGTTTCCACAACTTCCCATAGTTTCAGAATGGCCCCATGCTTCCATGAGGCCCTGCAGGGTCACAATGTTCCTTTGGTTCCGTAGGGCCCCATAGTGTCACAGTGGTCTCCATGATTCCGTGGGGCCTTGCAATGCCACAATGCTCTCCAAGGATCCACAGTGCCTCGCAGGATCACAATGGCCCTTTGGCTCCATGAGGCCCTGAAATGCAACAATGGACTCTTGGGTCCACAAAGCCCTGCTGCTTCACACTGGGCCCGTGGGACCATGTGGTCCAACAGAGCCACAAAGATGTTCTTGGTTCCACAAGGTCCCACAGTGTCACAATGGCCCCTTGGGTCCATGGTACCCTGCAGGGTCACAATGTTCCCCTTGGTTCCACAAGTTCCTACAGTGTAACAGGTTCCACAAGGGCCTGCATTGTCACCATGGCTCATTGGTTCCACAATGCTCCGCAGTGTCACAATGGTCTCTATAGAAAGGGAAAAAGTGAGCCCCAGTGGTACAAAGGCAAATGAGAGGGAGTCACCAGAGGTCAGATCTAGCCAGACTTGACTGTATGGGCAGGTTTTGTCTGGGAGTAACCCTTGGGTATAGAGAATTTTAGATGCAGAACCCCAACTTTGGCCATGGGTGCCTAGACAAGAAAGAAAGTTCTTTCCCATACAAATATAAGCACATGTGCTTCACGGTCAGATGAGAAGTGGCCCTTGACTTGTCAAATTCAGGGAGACCTGTCAGACAGCCCCCAGGAAGCCAAACCAGGCAGACCTGTTCCATGTTCCATTGACTTCATGGGTCCTCACACTGTCACAATGGTCTCCTTGATCCCATGAGGTCTGGCAATGTCACAATGGCTTCTTGGTTTCATCAGCCCCAACAGTCACAAGGGTCCATTGGGCCCACACAGCCCCACTGTGGAACAATGGCTTCTTGTTTCTATTTTAAATCAATCACAATCAAACCACAGTTTGATCATTGATCCTTGCTTCCATAGGGCCCATGATTTGCACAATGGTCTCCTTGATTCCATGATTCCTGGATTCCACAGTCTCACCATAGTCTCTTTGGACCTGCATTGTCACAACTGACCCATGGTTGCATGAGGTTCCGCAGTGTCATCATGGTCGCTGTCAGAGGCTGGATGAGATCGATGTCCCGAGACACCTTGGGATGCTCGGAATGCCCTGTGGGGCCAGGGTTGGGTCAGGCCTTGGTTTGTGGTGGGACAGAGCCCCGCCCCCAGCCCTGGCCCAGCAGAGCTGTCAATCACACAGCAGGGGGTGATGTTATCCCAGCTCTGATTAGCTTAGCTGCTAATCAGTCAATCACACACTGGCAGCTGGTGCTACCCTAGCTCATATTGGACAAGCAACTGGCAGTCCCACCCCAGGGGCGGGGCCATGAAGGCCCAGGCGGTTAAAAGCCAGACCATGAGGCCAGACTATGATCTGGGTCCTGCCTTCTCTTGGGGTTCCTCCCTTGGGGATGCTGGAACCTGAGCAGTTGGTACCTATGTGTGTGTCTTTCTCTGGATCTTCTGTCTTTCTGTTGTTCTCTATTCCTTCTCCTTCTAATCCTACTCACCTGGAACATTTTTGGTAACTTCACATGTTAAGGGTTAAAGGTTTTTAGGTTAAATGTGTGGGAATCCAGGGCACAGAGAATATTTTTCTGTCTGCTCTGAGGGGTCCTGACCCCCAGAGAAACACTGCCTTTAACCTTCCCTCATGGAGAGGACTTCCAGGACTTTGAGACAGATTAGAATTTACCAAAGTGTGAAATAAATGAAAAGGTTGTATACCATGTCCCTTGGGTGAGAAATTTATGTTTTGGGATTTTTAAGGGTCATCTAGATAGGAAGCAAAATGGAGGAATTTGGGTGTAGTCCCTTTCATCTTCTTCATCTACTCCATTTTCTGCAGTGTTGGTGGCACAGGGTGATTGGTCAAGGAAAGCACAGTGCAGAGATTATGTGGACAGTCAAGGGATGAGTTATTGGTCGATAAGGAGAGATAATATATGTTTTAAGAGTTAATTGGTAACTTTTAAAGACCTTGAAACCGAATATTTTGGGGCCATTTTGAGGTGTTTTTCTAGCATGCTGAGCCTGATGTGGACAGCAATGCAAAACTTGAGATAATATAAAAATAAACTAGAAGCTGAAGACCAAAAAGGTCCTCTGCATCTCCTTTTATCTGGCACTGAACTGCTCCAGGAAGGTTTCCCCCATCCAGGCAGCCCCTAGAATGGTCCAAGGTAAAACAAACATCAATAACTGGTACCCTGACAATATTTATAATAAGTTATTTTTTCCATAAAGTTGTTTACTGAAGGGTGTTGCTTTAATTGGCCAATCACGTGAAATCTGTTGATTAAATGACCAATGAGGTGCACCTGTAGCAAAGCAAGGTGTAAAAGAAGAGGATTGAAAAAACAGGTGGCTTTTAGCCCTTAGATGTCTGATCTGAGTCTGTGCCATCTCTGATTCAACGGTGACATTTGGGGATCTATGGAGGCTATTGGGGCTCCTTTCTGCACCGTGTGACCCAACAGGAGCTTCTCTAATAAATTTTGCCTGAAGGTCTCACTGTGCCCATGACAGGAACCCCTGTGAGTGTCTGGGACATCCCAGCTCTTTGGCAGCCTGGGGACTCCTGGGATGTCACCGTGGACCCCCTGTGAGTGTCTGTGACAGATCGGTGCCTTTGCAGTCCAAGGTCCCCTGGGATGTCACCATGGAATGGCTGTGACTGCCTCTGACCACAGGGGACTTTACCATCCTCAGAAAGCCCTGGGAGGCCTCCATGGAGCCCCTGTGTCTACCTGTGACATTCCAGCTCTTGAACAGCCTGGAGACTCTTGGAAAGTCCCCATGGAACCCCTCTGAGGGCCTGTGACAAATCTGACCCTTAGCAGGCAACCATCACCAGGACCTTATTGCTATGCTCAGTTTCCATGGCAACCGTCACCAGCCCCATGTTGCTGTGGTCAGTCCCTTGGCAGCTCCATGGAGACCCTGTGCCAGGGGTGGTTGCCATGGACACCAGCTCAGGCCTGCAGCCAGAGCCCGTTGCCATGGTATCCATTGGCAGCCCCATCCCCAAGCTCATGGGATCCCAGAACCACAGAATTGGCTGAGCTGGGAGGGACCCATGAGGATCCTCCAGTCCAACTGCTGGCCCTGCACAGGACACCCCAACAATGCCAGCCTGGGCCTGGCAGCGCTGTCCAAACGCTGCTGCAGCTCAGAGAGCCCTGGAGCTGGGACCCTTCCCTGGGGAGCCTGGGCAGGGCCCCAGCAGCCTCTGGGCAAAAACCTTTTCCTGACATCCAACCTGAGCCTGCCCCGACTCAGCTGCAGCCGTTCCCTCCACTCCTGTCCCTCAGCACCAGAGGGAAGAGGTTCCCACAGCCCCAGCCAGGGACCCGCTCCCAAGGCTGTTGCCATGGCCACCAGGGCTGGGACCAGCTGGGATGCTCGGTTTTCAGGGGCCGGGGTTCAGGAATGGGATACCCCAATTTCCTGCTCCTGCTAAAACCGCGCTGCCCTCCTGCCTCTCATGGAAAGCACAAAAGGCAAAGATCCCGGGCTGGGATAAGAACAGTTTATTGGGAACAGCAACAAGATAAGGAAGAAACAGAAGCAGAAACAATACTGATAAGAGATAAGAAAAAGGGAAAACTACAACACAACTGCCTGGCTCTTCCTGGCCACAATTTCCCCCTGCCTGGAAAGGACACCCTTCTCCTCAGAGAGAGAGAGGGTCCCTTTCCTGACCCTGGCAATGTTCTGAGGTGAGACTGAATGTAATGACAGGGCCGTGGCCAGATCCTCATGTTCTTCAATCCCACATCAGATCATTGGCAGGGGCAGGAAAAGGGACAGCTGTCTTCCCAGAATGGATCACAGGGAAAATGGATCACCCGGGCTCTTCCCAAAATGGGTCCTCAAATGGCAGATGAAACTGGAGCTGGGCATGAAGTCCTTCTGGAGTCAGGGCTCTCGCAGGGCTTCCCTTACTGGTGCCTCCGCTTGTACATGGTCAAGTCAGAGTTCTGGGTGAAGCTCTTCCCACACTGGGAACACTCGTAGGGCCTCTCCCCAGTGTGGATGAGCCGGTGCCTGATGAGGGTGAAGTTGTGCTTGAAGCCCTTCCCACAGTCAGGGCAGTGGAACGGCCTCTCCTCAGTGTGACTCCACTCATGCAGACGGAGATTTGAGCTGGTCTGAAACCTCTTCCCACACAGGGGACACTCGTAGGGCCTCTCCCCAGTGTGGATGCGCTGGTGGATGATGAGGTGGGAGATGCGCTTGAAGCCCTTCCCATAGTCAGGGTAGCAGAAGGGCCTCTCATCCATGTGAATCTGCTGGTGCCTGAGGAGATCGGAGCTGATCCGAAACCTCTTCTGACACTGGGGACACTCATAGGGCCTCTCCCCTGTGTGAATGCGTTGGTGGGTCACAAGGGTGGATCTGTAGCTGCAGCCCTTCCCACATTCCCCACACTCGTAGGCCCATTCCCTGGTGTGGATCATCTGGTGGCTGCTCTGCCTGAACCTCTTCCCTCACTCCAAGCACTTGTGGGACTTCTCCCCATCATGAAGCTGCTCCTGGGCCATCAGCTCTGACCTCTGGCAGGAGCTCTGTCCACCTTCCTGGCACAGGGTGGATCTTTCCTCAGAGCACCCTGGGCTGGGGTTGGAGTCCCTCCTCCTGTGGAATCTCTGGGAATTTTCCTCTCCATTCGATTCATGTGCCATGGAGCCTCTCAAAACAGCTGCTTCTATGAGGTTCTGCCATGGGGTTTTATCCTCCCTGCTCTCCATCCTCAGTTCCTTCCCTGGGGGTGGAAGGACAAGGAGAGGATGAGATTTGCCTCCATGCCAGAGGGAAGGGGAAGGAGATCCCTCCAGTGCATCCCCAGCAAGACGGGGTTGGCACCGGGGCTGTCCTGCAGCTGGGGGCCGTGCTGGGCTGGGAGCTGGAGCAGGAGAGAGGGGGAAAGGGGCACTGACTCGCTCCTCACCTGCCTGGGTGTCCTGGGGCATTGTGTCAGTTTGAAAAGACAGGTGTCTGCTAAGGAAGGCGGGAGACATCCTTGAAATGGAAAATGTTAATCCCTTCCCTTGGAATTATAATTTTCAAAGTAAGGGGCTGTCAAGCGAAATCTGTGGGAGGAGGAATAACAATTCTTCGGTAGGAAAATTAAAAATACAAGTGAAATAGTATTAAAAATCTACTTGCAGTGTCAGAATACAACCTGAAACCCTGTGGGTCAGTGTTGGTAGCACTCCTGTTAAAGGGCGGCTGCAGTGCTCCTGGAGTGACAGAGGTGGTTTTGTTAGAGCAGCGATCCTGCAGCAGGATGGAGTTTTCCTCTGAAGGTCCAGTGGTGGTGTAGATCAGCCTGGTCTTCCTTTGGGATCCAGTGGAGCTGAAAGCTGCTCTTCTGGGTATCCTGTGGGAGAAGGCTGACTGTGTTGTTCATATCCTCAGATTATATCCAGGTAGGAATGTTTGGCTCCTCCCTCTGGGTGGAGTTTCTCACAATGGGATGTGATGTAATTTTTATCAGTGACACTCAATGGCCCATTAACAGAGGATATCTCCCTGGAGGGAGGATTCCTTGTGTAAGAGATAAAGTAAACTGCTCAATTAACAAATGATAATTGCCCCACCTTTAACAGATGGTAATTGAACACACACTCAGCTAAACCTGAGACACTGTTCCAGCCTTGGAAGGCAGGATTTGGTACCAGGACTTGTTAGGGAATGCAACCCTGACTGAAGGCAGAGATAGAATCTCCAGAGCCTGCAGCCAGAAATGCAAAGTTGTGTGATAATCATTTCAACATCTTCTCTTTTGGAATTATTTACTAATGATTATTTGCTTTGCCTATCTAATATTTTTTTAAATTTTTGAAAACTTGCATTATCTAAATTAGCCTGTTCCGTAATTTAAGTTGGTGTCTGTGTCTTTGGTGCTGGCCCTGCCCACCAGTGAAACAGGGCCTGATCCTGCCTAAGTGTTACCTGGGGAGACAAAAGCGCTCACTCCAAAATTCCCCCCTTCCTCCTTGTTCCTCCCATTTCATACACTGATCATGATGTGCTCTGGTCTGGGGTATCCCTGGGGTCATCTGGGGTCACCTGTCCGGGCTCTGTCCCCTCACAACCTCCCCCACACCCTCAGCCCCGCCCCAGCATGGCTGGACAAGGGGCAGGACAGGCCTTGGCTCAGTGCGAGCTCAGCAAGAACAAAACCATCTCTGTGTGCTCAGCCCTGTGCTCAGCACCCGGCCCCAGCATTTCCTCTGCTCCCACCCTGGACCCCCCCTTTCCCACCTTTCTGCCCCACGGCCCCCATAGCACCAGCTGACAATAAAGCAATTCTACGTCAATTCCAAGGTTCATTGGTTCCTGCACAGCTCCAGCTCAGTTGCTGGCAGGTTCCAATAAAAAAAAGTGCAAATTCAGCCCAATACAGATTTTATTTAAAGGAAGGGGAAGCTCTGTGTAGGTGTCACAAAGGTGACAGAGATGAAGAGAATAATGATTCTCACATTTTCCAAGGAACTTAAGCCTGGGAATTAATTGGGAATTAATTAGTTAATATTAGTCTCAGTAGTTAATTGGGAATTTAGCTACTGGAGCTGGGCTTCTTGTAGGACTTTCAGCAGCCCCTTGTGTTCCTCACCATGGGGTGAATGAACCTTGTCAGTCTTGCTGGTATCATTTGCTCCCTTTCCTCCAGTGATTTTAACAAACTTTTCAAGCAAGGACAACAAAATATTTCCTTTATACTGGCCACCCACAACAGCCATTTTTCTCATTAGTTCTCTCGTAGGTCGCTCAGAGGAATCTGTGTCCAATTTCCAGAGAGAACCACAACCTCCTCAGAGGAGGGAACCATGATGTTGTCAAAGGCACACAGAGAACAGCACCTAAACACACTGTGCCAAAATAATGTTGCAATCTGGTTAAGAAGATTGTTAGAGAGATGCCTCTGCACCGATTAATGTGCTAACAAGACGAAATCCATCGTGGATTTTATTGAACAATAAATGTGAGGTAGAGAGAGTGTTGGAAAGAAAGAGAAAAGGGGAGAGAGCAAGGGAGTGACAGGGACAGAGACCTCCCTGGGGCAGGGCCAAGTGTGACATTGTCCCCTGTGTGTGTGGCCTTCCTGGGGTGGGGGTTTTACAGCTGAGCCAGTTTGGGTAAGGGGGGCGGTGTTCACCCCCTGAGCAGGGATTACCCCACTTTTTCAGGTTGTAATGCAAGATGTAACCAAATGCATGTTTTCAATACCGATCTTCATCAACTGCTGTAAACAGGTGGGGCAATGTTCTTTATCTCTTCCATGACTCAGCCCTGATAACGGCCTCCAGGGGAGATATCTTCTGTGAATGGGCCATTGAGTGACACTTGAGGACTGATAAAATTCCATCATCCCATTGTGGGATGCTCTGCCCATGTGGAGGATCCAAGCATTCCTACCTGGATATAAGCTGAGGCTTTCAACACCAGGAGCAGCTTGCCTACTGGATTCCCAGAGGACAAGAGCTCCATAACCACCACTGGACCTTCAGGGGAAGACCAGACCCTTCTGCAGGATCACTGCTTTGAGAGAGTCACGTTCATCACTCCAACAGGACTGCAGCCACCATTAAATGTGACTGCTGCCAACACCCTGACCAACAGGGTGTCAGGTTATATCCTGACTCTCTCAGTTTAAGGCAGTGTTTCTGTATCATTGCCTTGATCTAAATTTTCTTATTAAATTGAAAATCTGGTTTAGACCCTCCCCAGGTTTGCCTTAAAACCAGTATAAAAGACAACGTGCGCACCACTTGTTTTCTTCCCTAAAAAGGATTTCCTATTTCCAAACCTTGACTCAATGAAGGAGGAGGCTGTGAGGAAGAGGAAAGAGCCCTGGGATACCCAGGCAGGTGAGAAGGAAATCAGTGCCCTTTTCCCCCTCTCTCCTGCTCCAGCTTCCAGGGTTGTCCTGGCTGCAGGACAACCCCGGTGCCAACCCCGACTGGCTGGGAATGCACTGGAGGGATCTCCTTCCCCTTCCCTCTGGCACGGAGGCAAATCCCATCTTCTCCTTGTCCTTCCTCCCCCAGGGAAGGAACTGAGGATGGAGACCAGGGAGGATAAAACCCCATGGAAAAACCTTGTGAAAGAGGCCATTTTGAACGACTCTAGTGCACAGGAATCCAACAGGGAAGAAAAACCTCAGACATCCCCCATGAGAAGGGGCTCCAAACCCAGCCCAGGGTGCTCTGAGGAAGAACGACCTACCCTGTACCAGGAAGGTGGACAGAGCTTCAGCCAGAGCTCAGAGCTGGTGGCCCAGGAGCAGCTTCATGATGGGGAGAAGTCCCACAAGTGCTTGGAGTGTGGGAAGAGCTTCAGCGGAGCAGCACCCTGATCAGCCACCAGATGATTCACACAGGGGAATGGCCCTACGAGTGTGGGGAGTGTGGGAAGGGCTTCAGCTACAGATCCACCCTTGTGACCCACCAACGCATCCACAGTGGGGAGAGGCCCTACGAGTGTCCCAAGTGTCAGAAGAGGTTTCAGATCAGCTCCCATCTCATCCACCACCATCAGATTCACACCGAGGGGAGGCCCTTCTGCTGCCCTGACGGCGGGAAGGGATTCACGCACAACTCCACCCTTGTCACCCACCGGCACATCCATATCAGCAAGAAGCCGTATGAGTTTGGGGAATGTGGGATAAGCTTCATCTGTAGCTCTCACTTGATCCATCATCAGAGAATCCTCACTGGGGAGAGGATTCCCCACAAGTGTGGGGAATGTGAGATGACCTTCAGTTGGAGGTCCCAGCTGATTGTCCACCAAATGATCTACATTGGGGAGAGGCCCTATGAGTGTCCTGAGTGTAGGAAGAGGTTTCAGACCAGCTCCCATCTTCTCCAGCACCAATGGATTCACATGGATGAGAGGCCCTTCCATTGCCCCGACTATGGGAAGGGCTTCAAGCACAATTCCCACCTCATCACCCAGAAGCGCATCCACACTGGGGAGAGGCCCTACGAGTGTCCCCAGTGTGGGAAGAGCTTCTCCAGCAGCTCTCACTTGACCAGACACCAACAGAAGCACCGGTAAGGGAAGTCCTTCAAATGCCCCAACTGCAAGAAGAGCTTTGTGCGCTGCTCAAACTTCATCCCCCATGTGAGGAACAATGTTGGTCAGAGCCCTGCTGATCCACATTCCCTGTGATCCATGTTAGGAAGACAGATGGCTGGTTATCCTTTTGGTTTGGCCTTAATTTTCTTGTGAATTATCTTCTTTCCTTAAAACCATATGAAATAGGACTAAAAAGAATGAAATTGATCAGAGATGTTTTAGGTCCCACCATTTCATAGGTATTTCAGGGGGAATTTAGGTTTGGGGACATATTCTGGAAGATTTGTGGGTTCTTCTCTGGCAGAAGCTTTGTCCACCTTCCTAGCACAGGGTGGTTGTTTCCTCCTCAGAGCATCCTGGGCTGGGTATGGAGCCTCTCACCCTGTGGGATCTCTTGGGCTTTTCCTTCCTGTTGGATTCTTTCAGGTAGTGTTCTCCATCTCTTTGCATTCCAAGAGCCAAGACAGATCAATCTGTTGCCTCAAAATCACTGTCCCACTGAAAACAACTAAATCTTACCCTAAAAAGGCTCAGTTGCACCTTATCATGCCTTGTTCCCACCTCAGAAAAATTCAGTCCATGCTGAAATTACTCAATTCCACAGCCTCCAGGGTGAGATGGGATTAGAAGGAGATGGGAAGAAGTGGGATCCAAATTTGAGGGTGTGGGATCGGGATTCTGGGGGGCTGGGTGTGTGGGATGTATTTTGATAGTAAATAAAATTTTCAGAACTATTAGTTTCTGTCCCATTCATTTTCCATCAGTTCCAGTTCTGTTTTTCAGAGTGCCACCTTCTCAGCTGATTGTGTTTGTGTTCTCCTTTCTCTCCTGCCTCTCTTTGCCTGCTCTGTTTCAATCTCAGTGTCTCCCTTGAGCCAGGGCAGCTCCCACCAAAGACCCTGCCCTGAATTAATTCCCAATCCAGGAGCTACAACAACCATGGGTGAAGTTATGAAGGCTGGCAGTGAAATGTCACTGTAAGATCTTGCTCCACTTGGCCTTTGGCTCCTTCTTAAGAGCTTTGCCTCCCAGGGGAGGAAAATCTTTTCCTGGCTGGGAACTGGAATTCCAGCCCCTGGGAGTGGGTGCCGTGGATCCCAGAGGGACATTCCCGAGGCTCCCAGGGAGCTGCTCCTGCCGTGCCTCCCAAGGAGCTGTGCAGGGCCAGGGGACAAGGTCCAGCAGCTCTGTTGGTTCTGCAGTGCCACAACAGCCCCTGGTTCCATGAGTTTCCCTACAGCCAACAGTGGTTCCTTGGCTCCCATGATGCCCTGCTGTGTCACCATGGATATTTGGTGCCCTGAAGTTCTTCAGTGGCACAATGGCCTCCCTCGCTCCATGAGCTTCCACAGTGTCGAAATGGCCTCCTTGGATGGGCAGTGTCACCATGGACTATTGGCTCCATGCAGCCCTGCTGGGTCACCATGGACACCTTGGTTCCATGAGGTTCTGGGGGTGTCTCCATGGTCTCTTTGGATACACATTCTCACAATGGACCACTGGATCCACATGGTGCTGCTGTGTCACCATGGCCCCTTGGTTCCATGGCACTCCATGGTCACAATTGATTCCTTGCTTCCACATCACCCCCTCAGTGTCAAAATGGCCCCTTCCTTCCATGAGGAACACAAATGTTGTGTAGAAACATTGAGCAAATCCTGCTGAACACACCTGGGAACGTCTGTTTGCATTCAAGAGAGAGGTTAAAGGTGAGGATGGCACCAGCGGCTTCCATCTGCAACAGAGATCCAGGGAAAGGACAGGGATAGAGAATTCATCGGCAAGACTCAGAGAATTCTGCTTCCAGAGATCATTTCTGCTCACACTGTCCTTTGGAGAAAGGTGACACCATTCCAGGCAGCCTGGACTGATCAGGTGGTTCCTGAGTGGGGTTTGTTGTTCAGGAAACCTGCGCCGGCTTTTCCATTCTTTCCTTCCCAACAGGAAAACTTCTCCTGGGCCTGTGTGCAGGCAGAGCCCTGAGGAGAGAAGTGGGACATGGTGCAATGGGCTGGGACATGAAGCTGCAGAGCTCAGGGGACAAGGTTCTGCTGCAGGGCACAGGGATGTCAGTGCCAGGTGGGCCAATGTCAGACATGGTGGGGGGGGGGGGTGAGGAGCAGCTTGTCCAAACAGGGTCAGCCCTCAAGGAGCTCATTCTTTTCCATGCACAGACCTCCTAAGGAGACATTCAGCATCAATATAATCTATGGAATGCTTCTATCGGCTCTTCTCTGAAATGGAAAATAAAAAAAGATTCATTTAGTAAACAAAAAAAGTCATGAGGTGCACTTGAAAGTCTTCGTCCTTAACAGAACTCCAAACTGACTCCAATCAGCTGTTCAAGTACTGGAGAGTTCAAGACCATTGAAGGAAGACAAAGAGCCACCAAGGGCTTTTTGTATTTTATTGAGCCCCAGGGTGGATTTGAGGCTGAGTCCAACACCCTCAGGCGCTGAGAGGAGGCTGAAGAAGCTGCTCAAGGGATCAGCAGCAAAACTCCAAGTCCCTTGGAGCATCACTGGGCCCCAGTGAGGGCAGGGAGTGCCAAAGGCTCCCCAGGGCCTGGTGAGAGCAGATCCTTGAGGGCAGGATTGCAGGCAGCCAAAGGCTCAGAGCAGGGAACTGCAATGCTGAGCAAGGCCTGGGCTGGCTGGGGGAACAGAAAGGCCAAGCCCTGAGCCCAGCCGGGGACAGCAGGGCCTGTTCCTCACGGGTGGCTCGGGGCTGTTTGTGGGGCAGTGGGATGTGAGGGGCAGCAAGGACAAATGTCATAAACCTGTGTGACACTCCAGATCCTCATGGAACCAAAGAGCCAGTGGGACACAGTGGGAAGTTGTGGAACCAAGGGGATCATTGTGGCACTGTTGGGGCCCATGGAAGCAAGGGGCCAGTGGGACACTGTGGGGCCTCATGGAAACAAGAGACCATTGTGAGCCTGCAGGGCTGGAACACCCCAGAACACTGAAATGCTGGGGGTAACCAAAGGTTCCTTGACTTGAGTTTGGTGCACAGGAGAAACACCAACCAGATATTCTCAACACGTACAGATGCTAAAGAATACTCTTAATAGTAAGGGATCCACAAGGATCATCAAGTCCAGCTCTTAAGTGAATGGCCCACTCAGGAATTGAACCCACAGCCTCAGTGATACCAGCACCATGCCCTAACCAACTGAGCTAAGAGGTCAAAATTACACAAAATTTTACTGGCAAAATAGACAATCAAGGAACTTGGGCTAAGCATTTAATACAACATCCACTTCAACATAAAACTCTTATCAAAGCATTACTGTCATTTACTTAGCCCATTTAACCTAAAAACATTTCCCCTTAAGATGTCAAGTTAGCCAAAAATATTCCAGGTAAGTAGGATTAGAAGAAGAAATAGAGAACAGAAAGCCAGAAGATCTACAGAGAGACACCCACATAGGTGCCAAATGCTGGGGTTCCAGCATTGCCAAAGAGGAACCCCATTAGAAGGCAGGATCCAGACCACAGGCTGGCCTCATGCTCCGGCTTTTAGCCCCCTGGGCCTTCATGGGCCTGCCCCTGGGGTGGGACTGCCGGTCACTTGCCCAGTCAGAGTCAGAGTAGCACCAACTCTGCCTGTTGTATTATTGATTGGCAGCTCTGCCAATCAGCAGAAAGTTGTAGCATTGTGTGTGTTTTATATGGGTTTATTGTAAAGTTGGTTAGTTTTTATAAGTTAAGATTTTTGTTTGACCCTCAGGTCCCCCCACGTTCTCCCTCCTAATGGTTTGTTCCTCCCACCTGTTACCTGTCAATCATTGTAACCATCCCCTTTATGTCGAGAATCTTTTATGTCAATCATTCCTCACCTAGCATATGACTTTTCTCCCAAGGCTCTTCCCTCCCCTTGGCCCTTCCTATTGGTTCAGTTGTGTCTCTCGCTCCTCCCCTGGGCTTTGTTCATTGGTCCCTCGTGTCTCCTTCCATTACCCCCTTCCCCTTTTTAAATGCCTCCCTAACGGCTTTTTCCTGACACCGTCACTGGCCCCGCCTGGGTCAAATAAAGCGCCATGGCATCCACACACATGTCCGCTCCTTCATTCCTTTACCGCAGTTCTTCGCAGTCCTGCTCTCACCTGCATCACCACGCCGCAGACAGAGCCACTACTCGGGATTCTCATGGAGAACCTGGGAGTGGCAGGACTCGTAGTCTCCACCGGTCACTCCGAGAGCGGCTAACCAACCCGTCAGCTCCAGTGGCCACAGAAGCAAGTCTGTGAAAGTTACCACTCCTCCTGCTGTGTGATTGACAGCTCTGCCAGGGTTGGGGGCGGGGCTCTGTCCCACCACAAACCAAGGCCCACCCCAGCCCTGGCCCTACACGGGCATTCCGAGCATCCCAAGGTGTCTCAGGACATTGATCTCATCCAGCCTCTGACAGTGACCACGGTGACATTACAGAACCTCATGGAATCATAGGTCAGTTGTGACAATGTAGATCCAAGAAAACTATGGTGAGACTGTGGAATCCAGGAATCACGGAATTAAGGAAACCATTGTGCAAATCATGGGCCCTATGGAAGCAAGGATCAATGATCAAACTGAGGTTTGATTGTGATTGATTTAAAATAGAAACAAGGAGCCATTGTTTCACAGCAGGTCTGCGTGGGACCAATGGACCCTTGTGACTCTGTTGGGGCTCATGAAACCAAGAAGCCATTGTGACATTGCAAGACTTCATGCAATCAAGGAGAATACAGTATGGGGTGGCAGTATGGGGACCCATGAAATCAAGGGACCATGGAACAGGTCTGCCTCCTTTGGCCTCCTGGGGACTGTCTGACAGGTCCCCCTGAATTTGACACGCCAAGGGCCACTTCTCATTTGACTGTGAAGCAGTGGGGCTCTGGGTTTTCCTTTCTGTGGAAAAGAACAGTCTTTCTTGTCTAGGCTCCAATGGCCAAAATTAGGATTCCACCTCTAAAATTCCCTTTGTCCAAGGGTTGCTCCCAAACAAAATTTGCCAATACAATCAATTCTGGCTAGCCTCAGCCTCTCGGGACTGCCTCTCATATGACCCGGGGCTCGGTTCTTTCCTTCCTATGGAGACCACTTTGACACTGCGGGGCATTTTTGAGCAAAAGGGCATTGTTACACTGTAGGAACTTGTGGAACCACGGGAATCATTGTGACACTGCGGAGCACCACGGAGCCAAGGGACCACTGTGACACTGTGGGGCCTCATGGAACCAAGGACATCTTTGTGTCTCTCTTGGGCTACATGGTCCCAAGGGCCCAGTGTGCAGCAGCAGGGCTTTGTGGAACCAAGAGGCCATTGCTGCATTTCAGGGCCTCATGGAGCCAAAGGGCTCTTGTGATCCTGTGGGGCGCTGTGGATCCATGGAGAGCATTGTGACATTGCAAGGCCCCATGGAATCATGGAGACCATTGTGACACTGTGGGGCCCCATGGAACCATAGGAGCATTGTGACCCTGCAGGGTCCCATGCTTCCATGAGGCTATTCTCACACTATGGGAAGTTGTGGATTCAGGGAAATCATTGTTGTACTACTGAGCCCCAATGGAACCAAGGGGCAATGGTGACACAGCAAGGCTTGATGGAACCCAAAGGCCATTAGGACACTGTGGGGCCTTGTGGATCTATGGAGACCATTAAGATCCTTAAGGACTTGTGTAACCAAGGGGCCATTATGACACCTTAGGGCATCATGGAAGC
Organism: Zonotrichia albicollis; assembly: GCF_047830755.1. Taxonomy (NCBI): domain Eukaryota; kingdom Metazoa; phylum Chordata; class Aves; order Passeriformes; family Passerellidae; genus Zonotrichia; species Zonotrichia albicollis. Next base: position 1,910,139 of record NW_027428428.1, on the reverse strand, counting down.
AAGAGAACCATTGTGACACTGCAGGGCCCTGTGGAGCCAAGGGAACATGAAATAGGTGTGGCTGCCTTGGTTTCCCTGGGGTCACCTGACAGGTTTGGCTGACCTTTGAATGTGGAAGGCCACTCCCATCTGCCCCTGAAACACTGGGGCTCTGGGCTCTTCAAAAGAACTGTCCCTTTTTTCCAGGTATCCATGGCCAAAATTTGGATTCCACCTCCAAATTTCTGTGTATGCAAGGATTGCTGCCAGACAAGTCGCCAGGACAGACAAGTCTGGCTGGTCTTTGACTCCTGAGGGGCAGCACTTACCTGTTTTCCAAACACTGGAAAGGGCTCTGTGCTTTTCTTTTTATGAAGAAACCCCTATCCCTCTTCTCCAGGCACAAATGTTTTAAATTAGGACTCCACATTCATATTTCAAATATCCATGAGTTGCTCCAAGCAAACCTGCCAGGACAGACAGGTCTTGCCTTGGCCTCTGGTGGTGGCTGTTCATCAGCTCCTGAAACATGGGGGCTCTGTGGTTTCCTTCCTATAGAGACCAATGTGACATTTGGGAGCCTTGTGAAAGGAAGGGGCCATTGTGACACTGCAGAGCACCGTGGATCCAAGGGACCATTGTGACACTGTAGAGCCTCGTGGAAGCCAGGACATCTTTGTGGCTCTGTTGGTCTGCATGGTCCCAAGGCACCAGAGTAAAGCAGCGATATGGGAGTTAGCCCAGCTGTAACTCAGAGTCAGTCAGATTTTACCCCAGAAGTATTGGGCGTGATTTTAAGCCCTGGGAATCATTTGTTTAACTTAGGGTGAGTTTGAGAGTTCCCCCATAAGCCTTTAGTGTTGTTATGCTAAGTTGTCCAAGTTCTCCTCCTCTATTGGTTACTTGTGTCCCCTATATGGTTATTGTTCTAGAGTGTTCTACCCTCAAGTTTATATATTGTTTCTTCGCCTTTACCTCAGGTCTTTGAATCCCACCCCTTGTACTGTGCTGGACTTCTCCATGTTTATTGTTTTTCACCCTGCTATTAAAGTTTTTTTTGACAGCTCCATTGATCCTGCTTGTAGGATCACTGGGGACTAGGACGGTTGGGAGGGACAGAGACAAGAGATGTCTGAAGCCAGGTCTCGGAACTTGTGGTTTATTGCAAAGGGTGTGGGTGCAGGGGCCTTGTTTGGAGCTGCCAGCCACAGCGCAGAGCAGGCCCAAAAGAGGAGCTCGAAAGAGGTGCCAAAAATGGATGCCAGAAAGAGGAGGGGCGTTCCTGTTACAATACAATAAATCTTCTGTTCTGCATATTCTAATTTTCACTAAACAATATAATACAAGATACAAATCTTTTAGCATTTGCAAACAGCCTATTAGAATCATTACATTACCATACTGTGTTACATTTTATACCATAAAAACTACTCTCTGGACCCCTTCTGCCAAACTAGTAGAGTCTGCTCTGACCCTTGGACGTGTCTGCAAGCAGGAGGTATTGTTTCATCAAAAGGGGATTACCTTCAGCCGGCCATACTATTGTTTTGTATTTGTTCAGTAACTAAGGCTTGGTATCTCAAGGCTTGCTTTCATTTCAATCTCGCTTATAGTTTCCATATTCTAAAATTCTTTTGCCAGGCAATCATATTTATAAGGCTTTTCTGTTTCATCTTCCCCAGCATCTGCTGCTTTTCATTTTCACAACCCTTGCCCTGAAGTTGGGGAACCAGAATGGTTTGTCACAGCCAACCTCGTTGAGACCCTTGGCGCCTGAACCTTGAGACCCTGATATTCAGTCATGTCAGCTGGGGTTAGCTGATGGATAGGCCAGCGCTCCCCGGGATTTTTGATTGTACTGGGCCCGAAGATTCATCATTGCTTCGAGGGACCTTGGCCAGGATCCACAGGGACAACGATGGTCTCACCTGCGTAGGATTGCAGGTGGGTTTGGGGAAATGCAGGGCAATTATCACCATTTTGCCACTGTGTTTTTACAATACGCATCCACATCCAATAATTGATTTGAAGTGTTCCAGTGGTTGTTCCACCTGAGGCGGAGAAAGAGAAAAATGGACAGCCGGATTCTCAAAGTAGAAAGGAGCATACAGGGATGCTTTAAGTTAATTCTCACGGATCATGCCCAAATATATTCAAAGAAAAAATTAAAACAAATCGTGAAGTGGATTATTAAAATTATTCCAGATGCCCTTGAGCCTGACCATCCTCCCTCCATCTTGGTTCCTCCACTTCCTGCTACCACAACCTTCTCTTCTGCCCTGAATGAACCTCCAGACTCCACCCCCAGAACTGTGGGTCATGCCCCACTGTCAATCATTCCACCTCCACCCTGGGCCATGCCTCCAGAATGCCAGCCCAGTTGTCTGCTATCCTAGATCAAGGCCCTTCCTCCCCAACACCTGACAAAATGGCAGTGCCCTTTGCCTCTGCCTCCAGAAACAATATAACCCCAGGATCAAAGATACTAAACCTCACTGTCACACTACTTCTAATCTGAATGTTTCTGCTCTGAGTTAATCCTCCTCCCCAGAGGACAGTTTGGACTCTTCAGAGCCACCTCACCCCTCAACCCCAGAAGATCCCTGGGAAAAGAAGAAGACTGGCAAATTGTCTTGAAATTCCTCATTGCCCTGGTATGTTATGAAAGTAGGGGGCAGAATCCCAGCTATCAGCCATTGGTTTACAACAAAATCAAGGATGTGTGTAGGGCAGTTAAATACCATAGAAAAGACTTATCTTGATTTAATGGACAAATGAGGGCCATGTTTACAGCACACCTTAACTCCCTATGATTTAAAATATATTATGATATGACCATGTTCTTGTCACCTACAGAATACACCCTGTGGGAAGGGAGACGGAAGTGTTTACTAAATCAATTAATAGAAGACTATGCTAATAATGAGGCAAGGGTAGAATTGACAATCAACCATCTAGCTGGAGAAGGACAACACAGCCTACCAGATGATCAAGCAGCAAGTATCCCTAGAGAAGTATTGGATGATATCAAAGAGATGGCTTTGCAAGCTTCAATCCAGCTATTGGATGGTAGCATCCCCAGTGTGGACTACATTGGGTGGCTGCAGCTAAAGCTTTAGGACAGTTAGACCATCTTGGGTGCCTGTTAAGTAAGCAAACCAATGCTACCTCCCTCACATTGAGTGGCCTGCTCTCAGACATAGAGACCATCAGACATGCCACCTTACAGAACAGCGATAGAGTTTTTACTCTGGGCACATGGGCATGGCTGTGTAGACTCTGAGGGCATGTGTTGCATCAAGCCCTCCAGCCACAGCGAGTCAATCCACAAGAGCATTCAGGTACTGAATGAAGAGTTCAAGAAGCTTCAAGTGAAAAACAAAGACTGGTTTAATAAACTCTTCCAATCCAAGGGACTAAAGGGTTGGATGATGTCTATCTAAAACAGGACATTTAATTTTCTTAGCTGTTGTTGTATTGTTAATTTTCTCATGTTTGTTTGGATGCTTTTAGAAGGTTTTACAAAATTCTTTCAGTTCTATCTTTGTTGTAAAACAGAAAGGGGGAGGATACCCAACACAGGCTCCTCATGGACACCTTGGAGGAGAGAATTGGAGGTCAGGATGGTACAAAAACCTCTCAGAGACTCAGTGTGGGAAAGAAAATGCTTAAAAGTACCTAAAAGTATTCTTAAATCCATAAAGTACATTAAAAACCTTTAAGTATCTGAAGCCATTAATGACCCCAACTGAGTGGCAGTACTAAACTCTCGAGGGACTCGTTAAAGCAGAGAATTGGGGCCATGGTTGCACAAACTTGTCACAGAGTCAGTATCCAAAGGGAAACACCAAGTACCTTAAAATAACTGAAGTACCTTGAAGTACTAATGAGCCCCAATGGGTGTTGTTACTGACAAAGCCTCTCCAGGGACTAATTACAGCAGATAATTGGAGGCCATCATTGCACAAACCTCTCAGAAACTCCAAGGCAAAAGCCAAACCCAAAGTCCGTTCAAAACCCTGCACTCCCTACAGGGAGCATTAAGGAGCCCCCAGGGCCATTCCTGAGCAAGGCTCCCCAGGGACTCCTTCCAGCAGATCCTTGAGGCCACTGGGATGTGGGCTAGGGGGGGATGCTGAGGGCAGGACAAGGGGCTGACAGTGCCCAGCCTGGCTGGGGCTGTGCCAGGAGGCCCCAGTGCCTCAGGACAAGGTGTCTCCTCACAGCCCTTGGTGGCACAGACCCTGCTGTGGCCCAGGGCACCAAGACTTGGCTTCTCTTGGTCCCCACCTGTCATCACTGCCTCCAGTTCTCTGCTCTGCCTGGGGACACTTTCTCAGTCATGTCCCTCAGTGGGACCCATTAAAAGTCCAAGAAAGTTTGGAGTTGGATTCTGCCTTGGAGTTCTGGAGAGGTTTCTTCAGCTCCCTCTCAGGGACTGATGTTCAGGGCCTGAGCACAAAGCCCCAGAGGCTCATTAAAGTCCTTGTGCTGTGTCTGTGCTGCTGAGCTGGGCTGGGCTCCTGGCACAGAGGCAGCTCCTGGTAACCAAGAAGAGCTTCAAAAGCACATTTCTCTTGATGAGCAGCTCTTCTGCCAGTCCAGCAGGGCTGGGGCACTGCCTGTAGCCAGCCTGGGCACAGCACAGAGGCACAGAGAGCTTCAATCAGTCAGGGCTGGGAAGGTGCTGAGAAGTGCCTGGGGCACAATCACTGCCAGCCCTTGGCACAGGAACCTCTGGCTGCAGGACAATGCAGCTGCAGCTCCTGGAGCCATCTCCTCAAGCTGGAACATCCCAATGCCTACAGACCCTGTGAGGACATTCTCTGATTGTCTCTTGTGCAGAGCAGCCAGGGGTGCCCAGGGCTGTCGTGCAGAGCAGGGTCCTGCAGCCCAGGGCGCTGTGCTGGGGCAGGGACTCTGCTGCCTGCCAGGGACAGCTCTCAGCCAGCCCTGGCAGCTGCTCCCAGCACTGGGGGACAAGATCTGGGTGGGAGGAGACAGCTGGTCAGGCTTGGAAGTGTTCTCATTGAGTGGGGAGGATGCTGCTTTGGTCAGGACTGCTCCCAGCATGGCATTTAACTGCAGAACATTTCCAAGTGGATTATACAAGGAGCGGAGAATAGCAGGGGCTGCATAAAAGGGAAAATCCTGCTTTTTTAATCTACTGCTCTGGGTTGCCTTGATGGGAAATTGCAAACAGATATTCATCTATCACTCCAGCACGAGAAAAAAATTTTTTCTCAGATCTACTAAACCAGGCAGTGACAGAAATCAGAACAAGACCCTTTAGAGGCAGCACCAGTGTCACTTTTACAGCCTCCTCAGGGTTGCTCTGACTTTGCCATTAGAACCTGAAAAGACAGAGCTGTCCCTGGGCATTGCCTGAGCTGGGAGGGGTCTGCAGGGCAGAGCTGAGCCCCCAGGGCTGGGCTGGGCTCTGGCAGCACTGGCAGGGCCCAGCCCTGGGCACAGGGAAGCAGCTGCTGGCAGGGACAGCTCCAGGAAGCAGAGCCCTGGGCAGGCAGTGGGGGAAACATGCCCGCAAGATGTGCCTGGATATTTAAAGTCCTCTCCAAACCCAACTATTCCACAATTAATTTTTTTACAGATCCCCATGCCAAGACACCATAGGAAATGTCCAACAGCAGCTCCATCAGCCACTTCCTCCTGCTGGCATTGGCAGACACGCGGCAGCTGCAGCTCCTGCACTTCTGCCTCTTGCTGGGCATCTCCCTGGCTGCCCTCCTGGCCAACGGCCTCATCATCAGCGCCGTAGCCTGCGGCCACCACCTGCACACGCCCATGTTCTTCTTCCTGCTCAACCTGGCCCTCAGCGACCTGGGTTCCATCTGCACCACTGTCCCCAAAGCCATGCACAATTCCCTCTGGGACACCAGGGACATCTCCTACTCAGGATGTGCTGCACAGGTTTTCTTCTTCCTTTTTTTTATGTCAGCAGAGTTTTCTCTCCTGACCGTCATGTGCTACGACCGCTACGTGTCCATCTGCAAACCCCTGCACTATGGGACCCTCCTGGGCAGCAGAGCTTATGCCCACATGGCAGCAGCTGCCTCGGCCAGTGCCTTTCTCTATTCACTGCTGCACATGGCCAATACATTTTCCCTTCCCCTGTGCCATGGCAATGCCCTGGGCCAGTTCTTCTGTGAAATCCCCCAGATCCTCAAGCTCTCCTGCTCCAAATCCTACTTTAGGGAAGTTGGGCTCATTGTTGTTAGTGCTTTTTTAGGATTTGGATGTTTTGTGTTCATTGTTTTCTCCTATGTGCAGATCTTCAGGGCTGTGCTGAGGATCCCCTCTGAGCAGGGACGGCACAAAGCCTTTTCCACCTGCCTCCCTCACCTGGCTGTGCTCTCCCTGTTTCTCAGCACTGGCTTTTTAGCCTACCTGAAACCCCCCTCCATGTCCTTCCCATCCCTGGATCTGGCCCTGTCAGTTCTGTACTTGGTGGTGCCTCCAGCCCTGAACCCTCTCATCTACAGCCTGAGGAACCAGGAGCTCAAGGCTTCCATGTGGGAACTGATGACTGGATGCTTTCAGAAACATTAAACTACTGGCCTGTTTTTGCCAATCACTTGTAGTAAAAGTAATCTTCAATACTTCTTGTTAGTTTCACTTTGGAGGTTCTTTATCTGTGTTTTAATTAAAAATATTGTCTACAAAAAGATGTCATTGTTCGTGCCATTTCTCATTTTGTTTCCCATCTCCTTTACTGTGACCCACAGCCTGTTTCTATGAGGAGCTGTGCTCTCAGTGACTTTAAATGAACTAAAGGATCTCCTAGCAAAGTTTTCTACAGAGATACCCTTTTGTTGCCTTCCCTGGAGCTGCAGCAGCAATGTCTGTGTGAAGAGCTGGGGCAGATCAGTGCTGCCACAGCAGCTGTGCCCAGCAGCAGCAGCACTTGGTGTTGCCAGTGCTGCTGCCGTGGCCCTGCCCCGCTGCCCTGGTGGCCTTGGTGTTGCTGCAGGGCCTGAGTGCTCTCGGGGCCGGGCACAGCCCTGGGGGTGGCAGTGCCGGGGCTGCAGCAGGGACAGGCCATGGGCACTGCTGGGGCAGCGCTGACGCCTCAGCCCAGGGCCTGGGGGCTCCAGGCTGCTCGCCCAGGCTCTCTCAAGAACACACCCAGGCCAATGCTCAGCACAGAAAAGCCCCGTGAGCAGCCCCAGGCTGGCCGTGGGCAGGCTGGGGGCAAACAGCATGGCTGGGGCTCTGCAAGGGCCCTGGGGCAGACGGGAAGGAGCAGCAGAGCAGGGGCTGATCCATCCCCAGGGCGCTGGACAGCCCAGGGCAGCGTCCCAGAGCATCCTCATGGAGCTGCCAACAACATCCCCTCTCTGCAGCCCTGGCCTCTCCCCCAGCTCACACAGGTGCCCCATCCTTGCAGGCACAGACACGGCAGCACTGGCTCAGCAGCCCCTGTTTGCATTGCACAGAGCAGGGGGAGCACCCCCATGCTGTTGGTGTGGGGACATGAACCTGAGGGAGCACAAATGCCATCAGCCCCTGGGGCCAGCAAGGCCTGGGGGACACCAGGGAAACCACTCAGCTTTGTCCTGGCCTCTGCAGTCAGCCAGAGAGTTTGTTCCCATCAGCTGGGAGTTTCCTGTGCCACTGCAGACGCTGTTGCTCAGAGCCAGGGCAGCCTGGCAGCCACCCCCAAACTGCCCTGAGAATTTCCTTGGCTTCACCTTTGCTTTCTTTCCTCTTCCTGAAACAAATTTCTTCCCATTGCCCACCCCTCTCCCCTCCACTGCAAACAGCCCATCCCTGTTTGCCCTTTCTCTCTGGCTCCACTCCCCATTGCAGTTCCTGACTTGGCACCATGTGAACGTCACTTGGGCAGCCACGATCATCCTACAAGTGCTGCAGGAATTGTCTGCAGGTTCCTGCAGTGCCTGGTGCCGCTCCCTTGCAAGAGGCACCCCAGGCCAGGGGGCACATCTGGGCTGCTGTGTCTGGCTCTGGGGCTCCCTGTTCTGGGCAGTGAGGAGGAGCTGCAGAGGCTCAGCAGGACTGACAGGATGGGCTTTGGGGCTGGCAGGAGAACCTGAGGGACCTGGGCTGCTGGAGCTTCTGAAAAGGAGGCCCAGGGGTCAACCTGCAACTGCTCCAAGGGTGGTTCCAGAGAATCACAGAATCAGCAAGGTTGGAAAAGACCTTGGAGATCATCAAGTCCAACCTGTGCCCTGACACTGCCTTGTCTCCCCTGAGTCTCCCCTTCTCCAGGATAAACAACCCCAGCTCCCTCAGCCTCTCCTCACAGGACTTGTGTTCCAGACCCCTCCCCAGCCTTGTTGTCCTTCTCTGGACACACTCCAGCCCCTCCATGGCCTTCCTAAACTGGGGGCCCAGAACTGGACACAGCACTCGAGGTGTGGCCTCACCAGTGCCGAGTGCAGGGGACGAATCCCTGCCCTGCTCCTGCTGGCCACACCATTCCTGATCCAGGCCAGGAGCCATTGGCCTTCTTGCCCATCTGGGCACACTGCTGCCTCATGTCCAGCCTGCTGTCCATCAGTCCCTGCAGGTCCCTTTCTGCCTGGCTGCTCTCCAGCCACTCTGTCCCCAGCCTGTAGCACTGCAGGGGTTGTTGTGGCCAAAGTGCAGGACCCAGCACTTGGTCTTGTTCAACGTCACCTTGTTGGATTTGGGCCCTGGATTCAGCCTGTCCAGGGCCCTCTGCAGAGCCCTCCTACCCTCCAGCAGATCCACACTCACACCCAGCTTGGTGTCATCTTGGTGTCATCATCAAATTTGCTGATGCTGGACTCAGTCCCCTCATGCACATCATCAGTGCAGATATTGAAATCCACGCTGACTGGCTCTGATCCCTAGGCCATCCTGTGGGTGCCCTGTGATGGCACTCAGGGTGATCTGTTCCATAACCTTGCCGGGCACCCAGCTCAGGCTGGCAGGCCTGGAGTTCCCCAGATCCTCCTTCCAGCCCTTCTTGGGGATGGGCTCACAGTGGCACCTCCAGTCCTCTGGGACCTCCCTGCTGAGCCAGCACTGATGGTAAATGATGGAGAGCAGCTTGGGGAGCTCATCCACAGCTCCCTCATCACCCCGGGATGGATCCCATCTGCTTGCAGAGACACCTGTGAGCATCTGAGTGGCTCAGCAGGTCAGCAACTGCTCCCTCATGGATTGCAGGGGGGCTGTTCTGCTCCCTGTGCCCTTCCACCAGCTCAGGAGAACACTTGTCCCAAGGACAACCTGTCTTATTCTTGAAAAATGAGGCAAAGAAGTGGTTAGGTAGCTCAGTATTTCCCTCATATTTGGTAACCCCATCTCCCCCAATAATGAATGGAGATTGTTCTTGTACCTCCTTTTGCCATTGATGTATTTATAGAAACATTTTTATTATCCTTTACAGAAGTGGCCTGGTTAAGCCTTAAGCTTTCACCTCTCTAATTTTCTTTCTGCATCACCTAACAACATCCTTAAACATTTCCTGAGTTACCTGCCTCTCATTCCAAAGGTGATGCACCTTCCTTTTTTACCCCAAGTTCCTGCAAAAGGCCCATCACATACAGAACGTTACCTGTTGGCTAAAGTACACCTCAGAGGAGGAAAATACAAGAGTCTATAAATGAAAAGAGGGAAAGCAAGCTAGGAAAGTAAAAGAAGAAGGAGAGGCTGGGAAGGCTAACAAAAACTAGGACTCCCTTGACCACCTACTTCCTCCTACCGTTGCTGTACCTCAAATCCTTCCTCCAATTCCTCTTTATGTGGACCCAATTCCTCCTCCTCTCCCAGCTGTCATTCCTTTACCACCTCCTAACCCAGTTACACCTCCACCACCTTCCCCTCCACCCTCTCCTTGCCCTCTTTACCCTTCACTACCGTCCCCTTACCTCTGCCATCTCATGCACCCCTTATTCACCAGCAAGTTCCTGCTCTGCCTCCCCCACCACAAACGAGAAGCCAAACAACATCACAGAATCTCATGCCCAAGAGTGCAGTTACCCAGTCAGCCGCCACAGCTGATGTTGTAACACCTGGTCCAAAGTGGCAAAAGTGAAAAATTGTTCCCCCTCAGAGAAGTTCCCATGGGCGGGGTGGCCAGTGACATTGGATTTGTAAACGCTCCCTTGACTGCGTCCAAAGTCGGAAACTTTAAGAAAGAATTGTGAAATTTAGTGGAAGACCCAGTAGGAATTGCAAATCAAATTGATCCATCTTTAGCCCTAATATTTATACATGGGGAGAATTGAACTCCATCTTTAACATCCTATTTTCCCCGGGAGAGACTCGATTAAGACAAACTGAAGGAATGAAAATTTGGGAGTGAGAAAACCAACCTGGGCCCCCAGGTGACCAAAAAATTCCTTCAGTGGAGCCTGACTGGGACCCTAATCAAGAAGAGGGGAGAAGGAACATGAGAGATTACAGGTCCCTGATGACCAGAGGGATAAAAGAATCAGTCCCTAGAGGGAGTAATACCAGTTTAGCGTTGGACGGCACCCAGGAAAAAGACAACACCCCAGCACCATGGCTTAATTGGCTAAAGCAAAACTTCCAGATTTACTCTGATGTTGACCCAGACAGCCCAGAAGACCAATCTGGGGTTCCCTGCAGTTGGGGATGACCCCAAGAATCCTTTTTTCCCAGCCTGATGTTTCCAAGAAGGAGTCTGAATTCTTTGGCTCTGGTTTCCAAGGTTGTTTATTGTTTCTTATCTATAACATTTTTTCTCTGGCCTGCTGAGATCTTTTCAGCAGGTCAGACAGAGGCACACTCTCCATCCCGGGGCTGGTGTCTACGATTTATCCTATGAACTATGTGTACTTTATTTATCATTATTTTCCAATACCTAAAGACACACAGCAGGGGACTTTCAATCAAAACAAATGCACCTTTTATTGCATGCCCATAGCAAATGTAACAGAAGGATTAGAAAGGTGATAAAGGACAGAGAGAGAGAGAGAAAGGAGGGTTGGGTTGGGGGAATAGCTACCAACAGGGAGATGAAATCCTCGTGGTCTGGCCAACAGATCCATCTGGTCACGTCGGGGAGAATCTCAAAGACTTTGGGTAACTCAGGGCTCTTTTATAATCTACCGCCGGGAGGGAGCAGGACGGCACATGGAGGGCACAGTGGAGAATAAATCCATTGGGAACAGGCACAGACAGTCCAGGTCTGAACAGCACAAACCGGTGCCAGCAGTGAGCGGGGCCCGTTGTTTCAGGACTGGTTCCTATGGGAAACATCCCGCTTCCCATGGCAGACATCCCGCTCCAGTCAGGCCAGCACCCCTGCGTTAGAATTTGAAGGGTCTCAGTCTCAGTCCTAGGGGTGCCTTCAATCTCTGTCATTGACGGCGGCTGTGAGGCAGATGAGGGATCTTGGACCGTCTCTAACAGACTGACATCCCAAAACATAGTAGTAATTATGCATTTCCCTTTAAAAATATAAGTTTTGGAATTAGGAAAATTATAAATATTTTTCTAATTTATAATACTATTATGCTATATTTGTAATACAAAATTTTAATATTTATACCTAAAAATCCACAGCTTTTTTGCAAGCAAAAAATTTATTGGTCATTGGTTCTAAGTAACACAATTCCGAACATTAATTCATTCAGAAGCGTGGCTATGGATTTTTCCTTCTTTATGCCAATCAGTCCTATTTTCAATCCTTTTGTTACCTTTTTTATCATTTTCAAGGCAGGACAAAAGGGGCCACATTGGGGTCCGTGGAGACATTTCTGGGGCACATTTGGGGCAGTTTTGGGTCTGGAGAGGGAATTCAGAGAGGACTTGATGGTCTGGAGGACACTTGGGTGAGCCGAATGGGCACTTGGAGGGGCACTCAGGGATTCTGAGGGACAGTTCGGGGTCCGGGGCAGCACTGGGGGTCCAGGGGGCCACTTGGAGGTCAGGGAGGGGAATTTGGGGCCCTTCGGGGTCCGGGCGGGCCCTTGGGGGGCTCTGATGGGGCTTTCAGCGGCGTGGAGATTGATGGGAGTTGTAGGCGCAGGTCTAATGAAGTTTAACAGGGCCGCGGAGCATCATGGGAGTTCGAGGCGCAGCTGAAATGTCTCTCAGTGGAGGCGCAGGGCATGACGGGAGATGAAGTCCCGGCTGGAAAAGCACTGGACATGCGCCGCGGAGCATGATGGGAGCCGTAGTCCAGGTAGTGGCTCCAGCGCTTTGTTTGGGGGTCCGGGAAGGGTCCTGGCGGACACTTCTGCGTCCGAGCCGTGACTTGAGATCCTCGGGTAAACATAAACTGTTCGGGAGCACTTGCGGGGAGCTCCCGGAACTCTAACCAGGCTCTTTAGGGCGGGGGGCTCGACAGGAATTTTATACGCGGGACTGTTCTGAGAGGCTCTGGGGCCGCGGCGGGGAAGAGGAGATGAATTCCCAGATGTGGCTGTACCGGGCATCTGTGGGGTCGGGAGCACTCAGGGTATCCGGGGACGCTTTTGGGGGGTCCGGAATGGGCGCTGAGGGGGCATTGAGGGATCCTGGAGGGTCTGGCGGACACTTAATGAATGGACAAAGCAGTGGCGGGTCCCGGGGCTCTGTGGAGCGCAGGGCATGACGGGCGTTGTACTCCCGGCTCCAAAGGGGCTCAATGGGGCCGCGGGGCATGACGGGAGTTGCAGACAAAAAAAAAAAAAAAAAAAGTAGGGCCAATATCAGACTCCGCATCCGAGGTCCTAAACCAGGCGCTGATTGGCTTTGGCCGGTGATGGGCGGGAATCTCGGCAAATGAGATGCGGTGGAGACGGGAACAGCCCATTCAACTTCTCCAGTCGCTCCCAGTAGAGCCCAGTTCTTCCCCAGCACAGACCAACACAACCCCACTACAGCCCAGTTCATCCCAAGTAGAACCCAATACAACCCCTGTGCCCCTCCTGTCCCTCCCAGTACAGCCCAGTCCCTCCCAGTTCCCCCCCAATATCATCCACAGGATGCCCCAGTGTCCCCAGTCTTCCCCGCAATGGCCCCATTGTCCCCAGTATGTCCCAGTCCTCCCCAGTGTCACTCCCAGTATGTCCCAGTGTCTCCCACAGCGTTCCCAGTATGTCCCAGTCCTCCGCAGTGTTTCCAAGGACAGTTTCATTTCTCACGGTGGCCGTGGCAGCCAAACCCAGCAGTGGGGTCAGTGCAGTGCCCATGGCCACAGCCCCTTGCAGGGGCCCAGTGCAGCTTGGGCTGATTATCCACCCTCACAGCTGGCCCAGGGCAGCTCTGCAGTGCCTTTGGTGGCACCTGGGGCTGGCACACACCTGAGCAGTGTGTCTGTTTGCACTGGGGAAACTCAGGAGGTTCAGATTGCTTCAAAAAACCCCAAAAAGGGCAAACCCCTCTCAGGCTGGGTGCAGCCAGCTCTGCAAGCACAGCAGGGCCCAGGGCAGTGAGGACAGGATGGGGTTGGGCAATGTGGAGCAAGGTTGTCCACACTGGGTCAGAGCTCCAGGCACAGCTTCTGTGAGCAGGCCAGAGCTGCTGAGGAGAGACCCTGGGTCAATATCAATCACAGAATGCTGCAATCACCTCTGCTCTAAAGAGAAATTTAACAAAAGACACCCTTTAAAAAAGGAATGTGTATTTTATTACTGCTCTTTGAATACTTTCTCCATAACTGGACTAGGAAAACTTTAATGACCCTCTCAGGGCTTTGCTGTTGTTTACATCAGACACAGTCTTTGAGAGTCAATAACAGAAAGTTAAATTTAAACTCCAAATTTTCTTGAAGTTTTAATGCCTCCCCCTGAGGGACACCACTGGGAAAGAGTCCCCAGGTTCCAGTTAGAGCAGAGCACTGGAGGCAGTGATGACAGCTGGGGACAAACAAGGCAAAGGTGTCTCTGGTGCTGAGACACCTGGATGTGTTTGAGGAATGCCAAGGGCCAAGGCCTGAGCCCCAGCCCCTGGCCAGGCAGATCCTGTCCCTCCCTCCTTGCTCAGGGCTCTTCCCGGGATGGGCACTGGCATGTGGGGATGTGCAATGGCAAGGGCAGGAGCATGGGGCAGCCCCTGCCAGGCTGCTGAGCAGGGACAAGGAGGCAATGAGGCCCCAGCCCTGCAAGGGTCACTTGTCTCCTGCTCCTGCCTCAGGCCCAGGCCCAGCAGCCATGGCCAAAGTGCTGCCCAAGCTGGCTCTGGCAGGGCTGTCTTGCAGCTGCTGCCCATCCCTGTGCCCTGAGCAGCCCAGGCTGTCCCACGGTGTCCCTGCCCTGCGCCTCTGTCCCTGCAGGCTGTCGGCATCCCCCGGCTGCCCCACCTGGCTGGGCCCTTCCTTTGCTGACAGCTCTGCCTCCTGCCTGCCTCTGCCTGTCCACACAAAGCCTGGGGCTGATATCAAAAGGGTTAATTAATTCAGTTTTTACTGTGCCTGTGAACTCTCAGCACAGGAACAAGGCATGCAGGGGCTGCTTTCCCAGCAAGGATGGTTGGAGGGAAGATGAAGACATCTGGCTGAAGGGTGCAGGGTTAGAGAAAACAAGGACTGAATCTGGGAACTTGGGATGTGATTTATGGAAATCGGTAAATTGTAATTCACATTTAGTGACTGTATATAAACAACACACTGGTAGGATTACATTTCCATGTGATGTTGGGAGTTAGCCCTCACTACAGCTCAGGCCTGAGTAAATTATACCCTCTGAAATAGCAAATGAGAGCAGCTCTGTGCTGAGTGGAGTGGAAACTGAGGACAGCAGAGGAGATCTGGGAGGGATTGAAGGGAGGTTTCAGAGATGGTGGATCATTTTGGCATAATAGAGAACAGCCAGAGAAAGAAAGAATTAATGCAATGGGCAGATAGGGAAAACAGAAGGGACCCAAACAGAAAGGAATTTCCCTGCCAGGGCAGGGCTGTGGTGCAGCATGTCCCCCAGAAGGAGGCTTTGTGTGGGCAAGCAGAGGCAGGCAGTCATGGTCCTCAGTGGGAGCCATTAAAACTCCAAGAAAATTTGGAGTCTTCATATAACTTTGAGTTCTTGAGAAGTTTTGTGAAGACACTGTCAAGGACTGAGTTTGATGTAAACAACATCAAAGCCCTGAGAGGGTCATTAAAGTTTTCCTAGTCCAGTTATGGAGAAAGATTTCAAAGAGCAGTAATAAAATATACATTCCTTTTTTAAAGGGTGTCTTTTGTTAAATTTCTCTGTAGAGCAGAGGTGACTGCAGCATTCTGTGATTGATATTGACACAGGGTCTCTCCTCAGCAGCTCTGGCCTGCTCACAGAAGCTGTGCCTGAAGCTCTGACCCAGTGTGGACAACCTTGCTCCACATTGCCCAGCCCCATCCTGTCTGTCCTCACTGCCCTGGGCCCTGCTGTGCTTGCAGAGCTGGCTGCACCCAGCCTGAGAGGGGTTTGCCCTTTTTGGGGTTTTTTGAAGCAATCTGAACCTCCTGAGTTTCCCCAGTGCAAACAGACACACTGCTCAGGTGTGTGCCAGCCCCAGGTGCCACCAAAGGCACTGCAGAGCTGCCCTGGGCCAGCTGTGAGGGTGGATCATCAGCCCAAGCTGCACTGGGCATTGCAAGGGGCTGTGGCCATGGGCACTGCACTGACCCCACTGCTGGGTTTGGCTGCCACGGCCACCGTGAGAAATGAAACTGTCCTTGGAAACACTGCGGAGGACTGGGACATACTGGGGACACTGGGAACGCTGTGGGAGACACTGGGACATACTGGGAGGGACCCTGGGGAGGACTGGGACATACTGGGGACAGTGGGGCCATTGCGGGGAAGACTGGGGACACTGGGGCATCCTGTGGATGATATTGGGGGGGAACTGGGAGGGACTGGGCTGTACTGGGAGGGACAGGAGGGGCACTGGGGTTGTACTGGGTTCTACTTGGGATGAACTGGGCTGTATAGGGGTTGTGTTGGTCTGTACTGGGGAAGAACTGGGCTCTACTGGGAGCGACTGGAGAAGTTGAATGGGCTGTTCCCGTCTCCACCGCATCCCATTTGCCGAGACTCCCGCCCATCACTGCCCAAAGCCAATCAGCGCCTGGTTTAGGACCTCGGAAGCGCTGCCGGATAGTGGCACCACTTTTTTTTTTTTTTTTTTTTTTGCCTGCAACTCCCGTCATGCCCCGCGGCCCCTTTAAGCACCTCTGGAGCCGGGACTACAACGTCCGTCATGCCCTGCGCTCCACAGAACCCTGAGACCCGCCACTGCTTTGTCCATTAAGTGTCCGCCAGACCCTCCAGGATCCCTCAATGCCCCCTCAGCGCCCATTCGGGAGCCCCCAAAAGCGTCCCCGGACCCCCTGAGTGCTCCCGACCCCACAGATGCCCGGTACAGCCACATCTGGGAATTCATCTCCTCTTCCCCGCCGCGGCCCCAGAGCCCCTCAGAACAGTCCCGCGCGTAAGGTCCTGCCGAGCCCCCCGCCCTAAAGAGCCTGGTTAGAGCTCCCGGAGCTCCCCGCAAGTGCTCCCGAACAGTTTATGTTTACCCGAGGATCTCAAGTCACGGCTCGGACGCAGAAGTGTCCGCCAGGACCCTTCCCGGACCCCCAAACAAAGCGCTGGAGCCACTTCCGGGACGACGGCTCCCATCATGCTCAGCGGCGCATTTCACGCACTCTTCCAGCCGGGACTTCATCTCCCGTCATGCCCCGCGCTTTAACTGAGAGCCATGGCAGCTGCGCCTCGAACTCCCATGATGCTCCGCGGCCCCGTTATACTCTGTTAGACCCGTGCCTACAACTCCCATCAATCTCCAGGCCGCTGAAAGCCCCATCAGAGCCCCCAAGGGGCCCCAAATTCCCTTCCCTGACCTCCAAGGGCCCCCTTGGACCCCCAAGTGCTGCCCCGGACCCCGAACTGTCCCTCAGGATCCCTGAGTGCCTCTCCAAGTGCCCACCCGGCTCCCCCAAGTGTCCTCCAGACACTAAGTTCTCCCTGAATTCCCTCCCCAGACCCAAAACTGCCACAAACGTGCCCCAGAAAATTATCCATGGACCCCGAAGTGGCTCCTTTTACCCTTTCTGTGAAAATGATAAAAAAAAAGATTAGAAAACGATTGAAAATAGGACTAATTACCATAAAGATAGAGAAATCAAGAGCACACTGGTTAATGAATTGATGAAGGGAATTTTGTTAATTAGAACCAATGACCAATAAATTTTTTGCTTGCTAAAAAAGTAGATTTTTTAATATAAAAATTTAAATTTGGTAATACAATTATAGAATAATACTATGATAAACAAGAAAAAATTAGTTATAATTTATTAATTCATTGCATTTAATTTTATGTGAAAATGCATAAATTTTTTATGCTTTGGGATGTCATTCTGTAGGACACAGTCCAAAGATCCCTCAACTGCCTCAAGACCACAGTCAAGGACAGAGATTGAAGCCCCCCCAAGGACTGAGACTGAGACCCTTCAAATTCTAACCCAGGGGTACTGGCCTGACTGGAGCAGGATGTCTGCTATGGGAAGCGGGATGTTTCCCATAGGAACCAGTCCTGAAACAACGGGCCCCGCTCACTGCTGGCACCGGTTTGTGCTGTTCAGACCTGGACTGTCTGTGCCTGTTCCCAATGGATTTATTCTCCACTGTGCCCTCCATGTGCCGTCCTGCTCCCTCCCGGCGGTAGATTATAAAAGAGCCCTGAGTTACCCAAAGACTGTGAGATTCTCCCCGACGTGACCAGATGGATCTGTTGGCCAGACCACGAGGATTTCATCTCCCTGTTGGTAGCTATTCCCCCAACCCAACCCTCCTTTCTCTCTCTCTCTCTGTCCTTTATCACCTTTCTAATCCTTCTGTTACATTTGCTATGGGCATGCAATAAAAGGTGCATTTGTTTTGATTGAAAGTCCCCTGCTGTGTGTCTTTAGGTATTGGAAAATAATGATAAATAAAGTACACATAGTTCATAGGATAAAACGTAGACACCAGCCCTGGGATGGAGAGTGCCTCTGTCTGACCTGCTGAAAAGATCTCAGCAGGCCAGAGAAAAAATGTTATAGATAAGAAACAATAAACAACCTTGGAAACCAGAGCCAAAGAATTCAGACTCCTTCTTGGAAACATCAGGCTGGGAAAAAAGGATTCTTGGGGTCATCCCCAACTGCAGGGAACCCCAGATTGGTCTTCTGGGCTGTCTGGGTCAACATCAGAGTAAATCTGGAAGTTTTGCTTTAGCCCATTAAGCCATGGTGCTGGGGTGTTGTCTTTTTCCTGGGTGCCGTCCAACGCTAAACTGGTATTACTCCCTCTAGGGACTGATTCTTTTATCCCTCTGGTCATCAGGGACCTGTAATCTCTCATGTTCCTTCTCCCCTCTTCTTGATTAGGGTCCCAGTCAGGCTCCACTGAAGGAATTTTTTGGTCACCTGGGGGCCCAGGTTGGTTTTCTCACTCCCAAATTTTCATTCCTTCAGTTTGTCTTAATCGAGTCTCTCCCGGGGAAAATAGGATGTTAAAGATGGAGTTCAATTCTCCCCATGTATAAATATTAGGGCTAAAGATGGATCAATTTGATTTGCAATTCCTACTGGGTCTTCCACTAAATTTCACAATTCTTTCTTAAAGTTTCCAATTTTGGACGCAGTCAAGGGAGTGTTTACAAATCCAATCTCACTGGCCACCCCGCCCATGAGAACTTCTCTGAGGGGGAACAATTTTTCACTTTTGCCACTTTGGACCAGGTGTTACAACATCAGCTGTGGAGGCTGACTGGGCAACTGCACTCTTGGGCATGAGATTCTGAGATGTTGTTTGGCTTCTCATTTGTGGTAGGGGAGGCATAGCAGGAACTTGCTGGTGAATAAGGGGTGCATGAGATGGCAGAGGTAAGGGGACGGTAGTGAAGAGTAAACAGAGTAAGGAGAGGGCTGAGGGGAAGGTGGTGGAGGTGTAACTGGGTTAGGAGGTGGTAAAGGAATGGCAACTGGGAGAGGAGGAGGAACTGGGTCCACAGAAAGAGGAATTGGAGGAAGGATTTGAGGTAGTGCAAGGGTAGGAGGGAGGTAAGTGATCAAGGGACTCCCAGCTTTTGTCAGCCTTCCCAGCCTCTTCTTCTTCTTTTACTTTCCTAGCTTGCTTTCCCTCTTTTCATTTATAGACTCTTGTATTTTCCTCCTCTGAGGTGTACTTTAGCCAACAGGTGACGTTCTGTATGTGATGGGCCTTTTGCAGGAACTTGGGGTAAAAAAGGAAGGTGCATCACCTTTGGACAGAGAGGCAGGTAACTCAGGAAATGTTTAAGGATGTTAGTTTATACAGAAAGAAAATTAGAGAGGTGAAAGCTTAAGGCTTCACCAGGCCACTTCTGTGAAGGATAATAAAAATGTTTCTATAAACACATGTATGGCAAAAGGAGGTACAAGAACAATCTCCATTCATTATTGGGGGAGATGTGGTTACCAAATATGAGGGAAAGGCTGATGTACCTAACCACTTCTTTGCCTCAGTTTTCAAGAATAAGACAGGTTGTCCTTGGGAGAAGTGTTCTCCTGAGCTGCTGGATGGGCACAGGGAGCAGAACAGCCCCTGTATTTCAGGAGGAAGCAGCTGGGGATCTGCTGAGCCACTCAGATTCTCACAGGTGCATGGGATGGGATGGGATCCATCCCAGGGGGATGAGGGAGCTGTGGATGAGCTCTCCAAGCTGCTCTCCATCATTTACCATCAGTGCTGGCTCAGCAGGGAGGTCCCAGAGGACTGGAGGTGCCAGTGTGAGCCCATCCCCAAGCAGGGCTGGAAGGAGGATCTGGGGAACTCCAGGCCTGTCAGCCTGACCTGGGTGCCTGGCAAGGTTCTGGAACAGATCACCCTGAGTGCCATCCCAGTGCACCCACAGGATGGCCGAGGGATCAGAGCCAGCCAGCGTGGATTTCAGTATCTGCACTGATGATCTGCATGAGGGGATTGAGTCCAGCATCAGCAAATTTGCAGATGACATCAAGCTGGGTGTGAGTGTGGATCTGCTGGAGGGTAGGAGGGCTCTGCAGAGGGACCTGGACAGGCTGGATCCAGGGCCCAAATCCAACAAGGTCAGGTTGAACAAGACCAAGTGCTGGGTCCTGCACTTTGGCCACAACAACCCCTGCAGTGCTACAGGCTGGGAACAAAGTGGCTGGACAGCAGCCAGGCAGAAAGGGACCTGCAGGGACTCATGGGCAGCAGGCTGGACATGAGCCAGCAGTGTGCCCAGATGAGTAAGAAGGCCAATGGCTCCTGGCCTGGATCAGGAATGGTGTGGCCAGCAGGAGCAGGGCAGGGATTCTTCCCCTGCACTTGGCACTGGTGAGGCCACACCTCGAGTGCTGTGTCCAGTTCTGGGCCCCCAGTTGAGGAAGGCCCTGGAGGGGCTGGAGCATGTCCAGAGAAGGGCAACAAGGCTGCAGAGGGGTCTGGAACACAAGAGCTTTGAGGAGCGGCAGAGGGAGCTGGGGTTGTTTATCTTGGAGAAGAGGGGTCTCAGGTAGACAAGGCAGTGTCAGGGCACAGGTTGGACTTGATGATCTCCAAGGTCTTTTCCAACCTTGCTGATTCTGGGATTCTCTGAAACCACCCTTGGAGCAGTTGCAGGAGGAGCCCTGGGCCTCCTCTTCAGAAGCTCCAGAAGCCCAGGTCCCTGAGCTTCTGCTGCCAGCCCCAAAGCCCATCCTGTCAGTCCTGCAGAGCCTCTGCAGCTCCTCCTCACTGCCCAGAACAGGGAGCCCCAGAGCCAGACACAGCAGCCCAGATGTGCCCCCCTGGCCTGGGGTGCCTCTGGCAAGGGAGCGGCACCAGGCACTGCAGGAGCCTGCAGACAATTCCTGCAGCACTTGTAGGATGATCGTGGCTGCCCAAGTGACGTTCACATGGTGCCAAGTCAGGAACTGCAATGGGGAGTGGGGCCAGAGAGGGAAGGGAAAAAAGGGATGGACTGTTTGTAGGGGAGAGAACAGGGATGGGCTGTGTGCATGGGAGGGGACAGGGAAGGAAAATGGGAAGAAATCTGGACCAGAAAAGAGGAGAGAAAGCAAAGGTGAAGCCAAGGAAATGTCTGGGGCAGTTTGGGGGTGGCTGCCGGACTGCCCTGGCTCTGAGCAACAGCGTCTGCAGTGGCACAGGAAACTCCCAGCTGATGGGAACGAACTCTCTGGCTGACTGCAGAGGCCACGACAAAGCTGAGTGGTTTCCCTGGTGTCCCCCAGCCCTTGCTGGCCCCAGGGGCTGATGGCATTTGTGCTCCCTCAGGTTCATGTCCCCACACCAACAGCATGGGGGTGCTCCCCCTGCTCTGTGCAATGCAAACAGGGGCTGCTGAGCCAGTGCTGCCGTGTCTGTGCCTGCAAGGATGGGGCACCTGTGTGAGCTGGGGGAGAGGCCAGGGCTGCAGAGAGGGGATGTTGTTGGCAGCTCCATGAGGATGCTCTGGGACGCTGCCCTGGGCTGTGCAGCGCACTGGGGATGGATCAGCCCCTGCTCTGCTGCTCCTTCCCGTCTGCCCCAGGGCCCTTGCAGAGCCCCAGCAATTCTGTTTGCCCCCAGCCTGCCCACGGCCAGCCTGGGGCTGCTCACGGGGCTTTTCTGTGCTGAGCATTGGCCTGGGTGTGTTCTTGAGAGAGCCTGGGCAAGGAGCCTGGAGCCCCCAGGCCCTGGCCTGAGGCGTCAGCGCTGCCCCAGCAGTGCCCATGGCCTGTCCATGCTGCAGCCCCGGCACTGCCACCCCCAGGGCTGTGCCCGGCCCCGAGAGCACTCAGGCCCCGCAGCAACACCAGGGCCACCAGGGCAGCGGGGCAGGGCCACGGCAGCAGCACTGGCAACACCAAGTGCTGCTGCTGCTGGGCACAGCTGCTGGGCCAGCACTGATCTGCCCCAGCTCTGCACACAGACATTGCTGCTGCAGCTCCAGAGAAGGCAACAAAAGGGCATCTCTGCAGAAAACTTTGCTGGCAGATGATTTAGCTCCTTTAAAGCCACTGAGAGCGCAGCCCCTCATTGATACAGTCTGTGTCCATAAGGAATGTGGAGAGGAATAAAATGAGAAATAGCACAAATATTGACATTTATTTGTGGACAATATGAAAAAAAGCAAACCCTCCAAATGAAACCATCAAGAAGTATTAAAGACGACTTTTATTACAAGTGATTGGCGGAAATTACCCTGCAGTTTAATGTTTCCGAAAGCATCCAGTCAGCAGTCTCCTCACAGAAGCCTTGAGCTCCTGGTTCCTCAGGCTGTAGATGAGAAGGTTCAGGGCTGGAGGCACCACCGAGTACAGAACAGACAGGGCCAGATCCAGGGATGGGGAGGACATGGAGGGGGGCTTCAGATGGTAAATTGGGCTGATAGTGACAAACAGACAGACCACTGCCAGGTGAGAGAGGCAGGTGGAAAAGGCTTTGTGCCGTCCCTGCTCAGAGGGGATCCTCAGCACAGCCCTGAAGATCTGCACATAGGAAAAAACAATGAACACAAAACAACCAAATAGCAAACAGACACTAACTGCAATGAGTCCAACCTCCCTCTGGTAGGATTTGGAGCAGGAGAGCTTGAGGATCTGAGGGATTTCACAGAAGAACTGGCCCAGGGCATTGCCATGGCACAAGGGCAGGGAAAATATATTGGCTGTGTGCATGAGAGCATTGAGAAAGCCACTGGCCCAGGCAGCTGCTGCCATGTGGGTACAAGCTCTGCTGCCCAGGAGGGTCCCGTAGTGCAGGGGTTTGCAGATGGACACATAGCGGTCATAGCACATGACGGTCAGGAGGAAATACTCTGCTCCAATGAAGAACAGAAAGAAAAAGAGCTGTGCAGCACATCCTTTGTAGGAGATGTCCCTGGTGTCCCAGAGGGAATTGTGCATGGCTTTGGGAACAGTGGTGCAGATGGAGCCCAGGTCAGTGAGGGCCAGGTTGAGCAGGAAGAAGAACATGGGCGTGTGCAGGTGGTGGCCGCAGGCTATGGCGCTGATGATGAGGCCGTTGCCCAGGAGGGCAGCCAGGGAGATGCCCAGCAAGAGGCAGAAGTGCAGGAGATGCAGCTGCCGCGTGTCTGCCAATGCCAGCAGGAGGAAGTGCCTCATGGAGCTGCTGTTGGACATTTTCTCAATCTGGACATTTTGAGCTGTTCATAGACAACATGACAATTTGGACAAAGTACCCTGAGTCAATTCAATGCTATTTTCTTACACAGGCACTCAAAATTGCTTCTCTTTCCTTGGGGTAATTTCATTTACCTTTTTTTTTTTTCAGTGTAGGTTTGGGCTACAAAGTAACTGTGTGTTTCTTAGAAGAAACGGAAGTCCTGTTCTTAGCATTGCTCTCAGGCTGAGCACTGGGGAGACCAGAGGGAAAACAGGGCTCCCTGTGCCCCAGTGCAGTCAGACCTGCTGTTCCAACACAGGTGCCCTTTGCTAATTTCACCTTTTTCTAGTAACGGATGTACAAATTGAAAACTGCATTTAAAAATAACGTGGCTTTTTAGAAGACTCCAGTTTCAAAATCAATCTCTCCAATTCTTCTCTCTCTCCCTATGCAGCTGGACATGAAGGAATGCAAAGGGTTGGTCTAGCTCTCTGCTGCCTCGAGTTGTGCCTACTGGGAGCTGTTTCTCTCTATCCAAGCCTTGTCCTTGCCAGTGCTGCCAGAGCCCAGCCCAGCCCTGGGGGCTCAGCTCTGCCCTGCAGACCCCTCCCAGCACAGGGCACTGCCCAGGGGCATCTCCATGGCACCAGGGCCTTAAGGGCAGACCAGACAAACAGAGATGCTTCAAGGCAAGGAGCTGCTGCTGCTGTGTGTAGGGAGAGGAGGCTGAGGAGGCACTTTCTGAGGGAGATCTGAGGCCCATCAGCTGATGCCCAGGGTGACAGTGCAGGAGTCTCTGTGACACAGCCAAAGCTGACAGCCCCTTTCCCTTCCCTTTAGGAGAAAGCCGAGAACAGCCCTGGCCATGCAGCACCATCTCTGGAGCAGGAGGAATCTGCCCTGATGGGGGTGGCTCCTTCCACCTCCAACTTCTCCCCTGCAGCGTCCATGGAGAGCTGCCGGGCAGGCTGAGAGCTGCCCCTGGCAGGTGGCACATGCCCTGGGCTGGCCAAGAGCCCTGAGGGCTGCAGGAGCTGCTCTGCAGGACAGCCCTGGGCAGCCCTGGCTGCAGCCCCAGCTTCAGCCCCTGCAGCCGTCCCTGGCAGCAGGAGCCGTCCTGCCCTGTCCCTCTGACGGTGCCCAGGGCAGCCCCGCTCTGCAGCACATCCTCCTCCTGCTGCTCCTTCTGTGCCACAGAGAAACTGGGAGAGTCCTCCTGACACATCCCCCAGGCAGTGGGGTGTGCTGGCTTCAGGAGATCCCTCCAGGAGCACAGGGGACATTGCCCTGCACCCACACACTCACCATGAACGGGGCTGTGAAGATCTTTCCCCAAGTGAAGTCTCAGCTCCATGTCATCTCAATCCGATTGCCTTCAGCCTGTCTCTGCCTGGCTCCTGTCCCCTCAGTGCCTGCAGGCAGAGCCCTCAGCCCTGCTGGGCTGGGAAAGAGCTGTTCCTGGGAAGAGCTGTTCCTTTAAAGCTCAGCAGCACAGATACAGCACAAGGATTTTAATGAGACTCTTGGGGCTTTGGTGTTGTTTACATCAGACTCAGTCCCAGAAAGTGTCTTCAAAAAACTTCACAAGAACTCAAAATTAAATTTAAACTCTGAAGTTTCTAAAAGTTTTAATGGGTCCCACTGGAGAACGCAACTGGGAAAGTGTCCCCAGGTTCCAGTTAAAACAGAATACTGGAGGCAGTGATGACAGCTGGGGACAAACAAGGCAAAGGTGTCTCTGGTGCTGAGACACCTGGATGTGTTTGAGGAATGCAAAGAGCCAAGGCCTGAGCCCCAGCCCCTGGCCAGGCAGATCCTGTCCCTCCCTCCTTGCTCAGGGCTCTTCCCGGGATGGGCACTGGCATGTGGGGATGTGCAATGGCAAGGGCAGGAGCATGGGGAGGCCCCTGCCAGGCTGCTGAGCAGGGACAAGGAGGCAATGAGGCCCCAGCCCTGCAAGGGTCACTTGTCTCCTGCTCCTGCCTCAGGCCCAGGCCCAGCAGCCATGGCCAAAGTGCTGCCCAAGTTGGTTCTGGCAGGGCTGTCTTGCAGCTGTTGCCCATCCCTGTGCCCTGTGCAGCCCAGGCTGTCCCACGGTGTCCCTGCCCTGCGTGTCTGTCCCTGCAGGCTCTGGGAACAGGTCCCCCTGTACGTTTTGGACACATACCTTGGCATATTGGAATGTTGTCCAAGTGTGATGGTGGTCACAAGGGTTTTCAGGGTGAGAGAGAGACGAGAATGTTGAATCCATGTTCAGAAGGCTTGATTTATTTTTTTATGACATATATACTACATTATGACTATACTAAAAGAAATAGAAGAGAAAGTTCCCAGAAGGCTAGCTAAACTAAGGACAGAAAAGAATGAATAAAAAAGGTCTGTGTCCCGGCAGAGAGCAAGAGCAGCTCTGCCATGAGTGGTCAGTAAATACAAACATCTACAGGAGACCAATCATGGATCCACCTGTTGCATTCCACAGCAGCAGATATCCGTTGTTTACATTTTGTAAAAAAAAGAGGCCACAGCTTCTCAGAAGGGAGAAAAATCCCAATAAAGGATTTTTCAGAAAAGATGTCTGTGACACACATGGATGGCTATAAGAGACCGAAGCATAAATTCTCATCCCTTTTTTCTGAAAATATAGGATCATAAGTCCCTATACTATCCTTTCGTGGTGTTAATTATAATGAAAGTGACCTTTCTGAAGAGAAGGGTGTCCTTCTTTGTTCGTAATATCCAATAGAAATATAAAAATAATTAAGAATCATTTTAGGCATTGGAATTCATGACCATGGCACTGCAGAAAGGGGCCTAGGAAGAATCCATGTGTTTGTCAGTACAAGAATTGTTCTGGAACCTTGAAATATAACTGAAGAGGACAACTAGAAAGTGACTTTGTCCTGCAGCCTTATGGTGCTTCTTTTTTAAGAAATTCATGTGTAAAATTATAACTAATCTGATGTCACCTGTATTTTTAGAGGGAAAAAGGGGTCATTAAGGGTAGCTAAGGCCTATCCATAAGACATTCTATAAATCTTCAGATTAGTGAGCCCCAAAGGATAAGTTATCATGGTATACCATGATAAAGGGTACCTTTATCAACATCATATGGATCACTGTTTATCTGGCCCCAGCTCCTCCCAGGGCCCGCGGAGGACACACCTGGCGTGGCCACTCCCTCTGCCTCCGCTGCGGCTTCCCCGGCCCGAGCTCCACCGCTTGGCAGCGCAGCCGCCGGCCCCGAGCCATCGCTGTCCCATTCCCGGGAGCGAACGCCTGGGCGTGGTGAACCCTTTATTAAATTCTCTTTTTCCAGCTGCAGAGGGGAGTGAGTGAGCAGCCCACATGGATGCCTGGCATTTGGCCTGGGTACACCCAAGATGCCTTGGTACCAGGGGGTCACAATGGACCCTTGGCTCTATGGGGTCTCATTGGTTCCATCAGGCCCTGCAGGGACACTTCATTCAACAAGGCCCCAAAGTTTCACAGTGGTCTCCAGGATTCCATGAGGCCCTGCAATGTCAAAATGGACCTTTGGATCCATGGGGGCCCACAGTGTCAAAATGGGCTCTTTTGGTTCTACAGCTTCACAATGGTCCCTCAGTTCCATGTGTCCTGCACTGTTCCATGAATCCTTAGTGCCATGGGCTCTGTAGTGTCACAATGGTCTCCTTGGTTTCATGGTGCCACAGTTGCCATAATTTCCATGGTATCACAACTGCCCTTGGATCCCAAGAGGCCCCAGAGTGTGACAATGGCCCTTTGCTTCCATGATGCCCTGCAGTGTCACAATGGTATCCGTGATTCCATCAGGCCCTGCAGTGTCACCATGGACAGTTGGTTCAATGACACTCCACAATGTCACCACCGCCTCTTGGTTGCACAGAGCCCCACTGTGTCACTGTGGTCCCTTTGGTTCAAAGGCTCAGAAGTGCCAGAATGACCCTTTGGTTCCATCAGGCCTTGAAGTTTCAAAATGGTCTCCATGGTTTCATGAGTACCCCCTGTGTCACAAGAGACTCTTGGTTCCCTGAAGATCTCCAGTGCCACAATTGACTCCTTGGCTCCATGAAGCCCTGCTGTGTCACAATGCCCATGGTTCCATGAGTGTCCATGGTGTCACCACGATCTCCTTGGTACCATCCAGGCCTTCTAACAAGAGATAGGGAGCCATTTTGTGCCTTAGATGAAAGGCTGCAGAACTCATGGTTGTGAGGCTGTGTCACTGACAAGAAACAAAAACGACCTGAATCTGAACGCCAAATATCATCTCAAGTATCTTCAATCCCAGCCTTGTCTTTTCTACAGAGGTAGAAAAGACAGAGATTCCACAGTAAATCAAAAACAGGGACCATATTTTGAATGCAGGCAAAACGCATTCAAGTGCATTCAAGTGCACTCACTATGATAAGGAGGTGATGATCTCCTATTCCAAGAGTGAACTTAGGAAGGGCTGACTATTGAAGGAACTGCAGAGAACCACAATATAAGAAAGGCGGGTGGCACAGGCAATTCTGGAATAGGGACACCAGAAAGCAAGAGCAGATGAAGCAGTGCAATCGCCACCAAGAAGATCACGTTCACACGCTGTGGGCAGCAACCCCATCAGGCCGTGTCACCATCCCCTGGTACAAAGGGGGGTCACAATGCTTCGTTTCACTGATCTCAGGGTGCAAAGACACACTGCAGGGGACTTTCAGTATTAACCAAAACAAATGCACCTTTTAGTGAGTGCCCACAGCAGATGCAACACAAGGATTAGAAAGGAGATGAAGGACAGAGAGAGAAAAGGAGGGGGGAATAGCTACCAACAGGGAGATGAAATCCTCGTGGTCTGACAAATAGATCCGTCTGGTCGTGTCAGGGAGACTCTCAAAGCCTTTGGTTACCTCAGGGTCTTTTATAATCTACTGTCGGGAGGGAGCAGGACGGCACATGGAGGGAACAGTGGAGAATAAATCCATTGGGAACAGGCACAGACAGTCCAGGTCTGAACAGCACAAACCGGTGCCAGCAGTGAGCTGGGCCCGTTGTTTCAGGACTGGTTCCTATGGGAAACATCCCGCTTCCCATGGCAGACATCCTGCTCCAGTCAGGCCAGCACCCCTGGGTTAGAATTTGAAGGGTCTCAGTCCTTGGGGAGGGCTTCAATCTCCGTCCTTGACAGTGGCTGTGAGGCAGATGAGGGATCTTTGGACCGTCTCTTACAGACTGACATCGCAAAACATAAAAATAATTATTCATCTCCCCTTAAAAGAAAATTAACTGAATTAATAATGAAATAAACACGGCCAGGAGACTTCTTCTCCTTTTTAATGCCTTTATTAAAAGTGATCAGCTCAGGATTGGGCGTCCCGGCAGGGCTGCAGTCCCCGTCGCGTCTCCCAGGGCGACTCAGAGGAGGAGGATATGCGCAGCTCTGTCCACTAAGGGCAGAGCCGGGGATCCGGTCCTCGTGGGAGCCTTTAGGGCGTGGTGTCCCCGTCAGATGTTGATTCTGAGCCTCGGCGGCTACCCTGGTCCCGGCGTTGGGACGACTCTCTGCTCAGGGCGAGAGGGGCTCCGCATCTCTGCAGGGTCAGCCATCGGCTCCTCATGTCCAGACATCATTTTAGTCTCTCAATTCTTATTTGGCTCGTTGTTTTTGGGGTTTTTCCGTTGCATTTTGAGTCGGGGTCCCACAAAGCATTCTGGACTTTGGAGTCACTTTGCATAACCCCCCCCACCCTCTCAGGTGTCTTCCCTATGCTGTAAGAGAGCACAGCCTCGGGGAAGGGCAATCTACCGCACCCAGCCAGGCCTTTTACTAATACAAAAGAGGAGATAAGCTCTAACGACCCGTGATCACCATGACAAAACACTAAGAATTCTGGCAGAGACAGACACCTGGCTACGTCCCTGTAACTCTTTCTCACAAAAAAATATTAACTGAATTTTTGTTCATAACAGTCCCCCCTCTTTTTCTTTGATCGAGCTTAAATTCTTAAGCTTGCATCAACTCACAATTTTTTTGTTTTGAATCTACTATAAATCTCTTGTGCTCTTTGGTAATCATGGTTACTTAACCTTGTTACTTTCTTGGTTTTTCCAGATTGGTTTGTACAGCCAATACTGTTTTACTAAAACAGACAAATAAGCATAGTAAAAAGAGCAATCCTCCAAGTACACACACAGCGAGCAAAACCACTTTTTCCCATACATATTTTCTGAAAATCTCTAAATTCTCCCACCCACTGGGATCAAGTGTAGGAGTTTGATCTTGATTATTTACACATGCCAATCTTTTTATTTTGTTTGAAATATCCCTAATAATTGAATTCTTTATTTTTAATACTGCCTGGAGCCGGATGACTTTGTTCAACACAGATTTTGGGATCCGAACTTGGCTTTTACCATTTTGGATTTTCTCAATTTCTATTTCACTTTCCCGGTTTTGTTTAATTTCTCCCAAATCATTATATATAGGAACTCCCAAACTTGATCCAGTTTTTTTGGGTAATAAGAAAATTTGTGTTATCACCCTAGCAATGCAGTTGCCAGATGAGATCAAACCTAGGGGTTTAGAGCTCCCCTGAAATGTGTTCCAAAAGGGGTTTATCTCTTTTCCAGTACACTCATATAAATACTTGTAACAAACAATTTTTCTTACTATTTTCACCATTTCTTTGCTTTTTACTAGATCTGCTGAGCTTGTTTCAGCAGCATCACATTCAAAGCACAACCAGGTTTCTCCTATAGGGCACTCTCCTAGGAGTGGCTGCCTAAAAGTGGCAATATTCTGGGCTATCCAATACACTCTCTTATTTTTCTCATAAAGGACCAGTTGGGAGAGGTTAACACAATCAGGGTTAGAACTGATGTGGACTCTCGACAAGGAGCTCACTTCCTCCTCATAGTAGGGTTGGTAGTGTTATGAACAAAAATTCAGTTAATATTTTTTTGTGAGAAAGAGTTACAGGGACGTAGCCAGGTGTCTGTCTCTGCCAAAGTTCTTAGTGTTTTGTCATGGTAATCACGGGTCGTTAGAGCCTATCTCCGCTTTTGTATTAGTAAAAAGCCTGGCTGGGTGGGGTGGATGGCCCTTCCCCGAGGCAGTGCTCTTTTACAGCATAGGGAAGACACCTGAGGGGGGGGGGGGGGGGTTATGCAAAGTGACTCCAAAGTCCAGAATGCTTTGTGGGACCCCGAATCCAGAGACACAGAGAAAACCCCCAAAACAACGAGCCAAATAAGAGTTGAGAGACTAAAGTGATGTCTGGACGTGAGGAGCTGGGTGCTGAGCCTGCAGAGATGCTGAACACCTTCAGAGCCCCTCTCGCCCTGAGCAGGGAGTGGTCCCAACGCCGGGACCAGGGTAGCTGCCGAGGCTCAAAAACAACATCTGACGGGGACATCAGGCCCTAAAGGCTCCCACAAGGACCGGATCCCCCGGCTCTGCCCCTAGCGGACAGAGCTGCGCTTATCCTCCTCCTCTGAGTCGCCCTGGGAGACGCGACGGGGACTGCAGCCCTGCCGGGACGCCCAATCCTGAGCTGATCACTTTTAATAAAGGCATTAAAAAGGAGAAGAAGTCTCCTGGCCGTGTTTATTTCATTATTAATTCAGTTAATTTTCTTTTAAGGGGAGATGAATAATTATTTTTATGTTTTGCGATGTCAGTCTGTAAGAGACGGTCCAAAGATCCCTCATCTGCCTCACAGCCACTGTCAAGGACGGAGATTGAAGCCCTCCCCAAGGACTGAGACCCTTCAAATTCTAACCCAGGGGTGCTGGCCTGACTGGAGCGGGATGTGTTCCATGGGAAGCAGGATGTTTCCCATAGGAACCAGTCCTGAAACAACGGGCCCCGCTCACTGCTGGCACCGGTTTGTGCTGTTCAGACCTGGACTGTCTGTGCCTGTTCCCAATGGATTTATTCTCCACTGTTCCCTCCATGTGCCGTCCTGCTCCCTCCCGACAGTAGATTATAAAAGAGCCCTGAGGTAACCAAAGGCTTTGAGAGTCTCCCTGATGTGACCAGACGGATCTATTGGTCGGACCACGAGGATTTCATCTCCCTGTTGGTAGCTATTCCCCCCCTCCTTTCCTCTGTCTCTCTGTCCTTTATCTCCTTTCTAATCCTTGTGTTGCATCTGCTGTGGGCACTCACTAAAAGGTGCATGTGTTTTGGTTAATACTGAAGGTCCCCTGCAGTGTGTCTTTGCACCCTGAGATCAGTGAAACGAAGCATCGTGACCCCCCTTGTACCAGGGGATGGTGACACGGCCTGATGGGGTTGCTGCCCACAGCGTGTGAACGTGATCTTCTTGGTGGCGACTGCACTGCTTCACCTGCTCTTGCTTTCTGGTGTCCCTATTCCAGAATTGCCTGTGCCACCTGCCTTTCTTATATTGTGGTTCTCTGCAGTTCCTTCAATAGTCAGCCCTTCCTAAGTTCACTCTTGGAATAGGAGATCATCACCTCCTTATCATAGTGAGTGCACTTGAATGCACTTGAATGCGTTTTGCCTGCATTCAAAATATGGTCCCTGTTTTTGATTTACTGTGGAATCTCTGTCTTTTCTACCTCTGTCAAGGCTGGGATTGAAGATACTTGAGATGATATTTGGCGTTCAGATTCAGGTGGTTTTTGTTTCTTGTCAGTGACACAGCCTCACAACCATGAGTTCTGCAGCCTTTCATCTAAGGCACAAAATGGCTCCCTATCTCTTGTTAGAAGGCCTGGATGGTACCAAGGAGACCGTGGTGATACTGGGGATCCAAGGAGATCGTGGTGACACCATGGACACTCATGGAACCATGGGCATTGTGACACAGCAGGGCTTCATGGAGCCAAGGAGTCAATTGTGGCACTGGAGATCTTCAGGGAACCAAGAGTCTCTTGTGACACAGGGGGTACTCATGAAACCATGGAGACCATTTTGAAACTTCAAGGCCTGATGGAACCAAAGGGTCATTCTGGCACTTCTGAGCCTTTGAACCAAAGGGACCACAGTGACACAGTGGGGCTCTGTGCAACCAAGAGGCGGTGGTGACATTGTGGAGTGTCATTGAACCAACTGTCCATGGTGACACTGCAGGGCCTGATGGAATCATGGACACCATTGTGACACTACAGGGCATCATGGAAGCAAGGGGCCATTGTCACACTCTGGGGCCTCTTGGGATCCAAGGGCAGTTGTGATACCATGGAAATTATGGCAACTGTGGCACCATGAAACCAAGGAGACCATTGTGACACTACAGAGCCCATGGACCTAAGGATTCATGAAACAGTGCAGGACACATGGAACTGAGGGGCCATTGTGAAGCTGTAGAACCAAAAGAGCTCATTGTGACACTCTGGGCCCCCGTGGATCCAAAGGTCCATTTTGACATTGCAGGGCCTCATGGAATCCTGGAGACCACTGTGAAACTTTGGGGCCTTGTTGAATGAAGTGTCCCTGCAGGGCCTGATGGAACCAATGAGACCCCATAGAGCCAAGGGTCCATTGTGACCCCCTGGTACCAAGGCGTCCTAGGTGTACCCAGGCCAAATGCCAGGCATCCATGTGGGCTGCTCACTCACTCCCCTCTGCAGCTGGAAAAAGAGAATTTAATAAAGGGTTCACCACGCCCAGGCGTTCGCTCCCGGGAATGGGACAGCGATGGCTCAGGGCCGGCGGCTGCGCTGCCAAGCGGTGGAGCTCGGGCCGGGGAAGCCGCAGCGGAGGCAGAGGGAGTGGCCACGCCAGGTGTGTCCTCCGCGGGCCCTGGGAGGAGCTGGGGCCAGATAAACAGTGATCCCTATGATGTTGATAAAGGTACCCTTTATCATGGTATACCATGATAAGTTATCCTTTGGGGCTCAATAATCTGAAGATTTATAGAATGTCTTATGGATAGGCCTTAGCTACCCTTAATGACCCCTTTTTCCCTCTAAAAATACAGGTGACATCAGATTAGTTATAATTTTACACATGAATTTCTTAAAAAAGAAGCACCATAAGGCTGCAGGACAAAGTCACTTTCTAGTTGTCCTCTTCAGTTATATTTCAAGGTTCCAGAACAATACTTGTACCGAAAAACACATGGATTCTTCCTAGGCCCCTTTCTGGAGTGCCATGGTCATGAATTCCAATGCCTAAAATGATTCTTAATTATTTTTATATTTCTATTGGATATTATGAACAAAGAAGGACACCCTTCTCTTCAGAAAGGTCAGTTTCATTATAATTAACACCACAAAAGGATAGTATAGGGACTTATGATCCTATATTTTCAGAAAAAAGGGATGAGAATTTATGCTCCGGTCTCTTATAGCCATCCATGTGTGTCACAGACATCTTTTCTGAAAAATCCTTTATTGGGATTTTTCTCCCTTCTGAGAAGCTGTGGCCTCTTTTTTTTACAAAATGTAAACAATGGATATCTGCTGCTGTGGAATGCAACAGGTGGATCCATGATTGGTCTCCTGTAGATGTTTGTATTTACTGACCACTCATGGCAGAGCTGCTCTTGCTCTCTGCCGGGACACAGACCTTTTTTATTCATTCTTTTCTGTCTTTAGTTTGGCTAGCCTTCTGGGAACTTTCTCTTCTATTTCTTTTAGTATAGTCATAATGTAGTATATATGTCATAAAAAAATAAATCAAGCCTTCTGAACATGGATTCAACATTCTCGTCTCTCTCTCACCCTGAAAACCCTTGTGACCACCATCACACTTGGACAAAATCCCAATATGCCAAGGTATGTGTCCAAAACGTACAGGGGGACCTGTTCCCAGAGCCTGCAGGGACAGACACGCAGGGCAGGGACACCGTGGGACAGCCTGGGCTGCACAGGGCACAGGGATGGGCAGCAGCTGCAAGACAGCCCTGCCAGAGCCAACCTGGGCAGCACTTTGGCCATGGCTGCTGGGCCTGGGCCTGAGGCAGGAGCAGGAGACAAGTGACCCTTGCAGAGCTGGGGCCTCATTGCCTCCTTGTCCCTGCTCAGCAGCCTGGCAGGGGCCGTCCAATGCTCCTGCCCTTGCCATTGCACATCCCCACATGCCAGTGCCTATCCTGGGAAGAGCCCTGAGCAAGGAGGGAGGGACAGGATCTGCCTGGCCAGGGGCTGGGGCTCAGGCCTTGACCCTTTGCATTCCTCAAACACATCCAGGTGTGCTCAGCACCAGAGACACCTTGGCCTTCTTTGTCTCTGGCTGTCATCACTGCCTCCAGTGTTCTGCTCTAACTGGAACCTGAGGACACTTTCTCAGTTGCGTTCTCCAGTGGGACCCATTAAAACTTTTAGAAACTTCAGAGTTTAAATTTAATTTTGAGTTCTTGTGAAGTTTTTTGAAGACACTTTCTGGGACTGAGTCTGATGTAAACAACACCAAATCCCCAAGAGGCTCATTAAAGTCCTTGTCCTGTGTCTGTGCTGCTGAGCTTTAAAGGAACAGCTCTTCCCAGGACCAGCACCTCTCCCAGCCCAGCAGGCCTGAGGGCTCTGCCTGCAGGCACTGAGGGGACAGGAGCCAGGCAGAGACAGGCTGAAGGCAATCAGGATTGGGAAGACATTGAGCTGAGACTTCACTTGGGGAAAGATCTTCACAGCCCTGTGCATGGTGAGTGTGTGGGTGCAGGGCCATGTCCCCCGTGCTCCTGGAGGGATCTCCTGAAGCCAGCACACCCCACAGCCTGGGGCATGTGTCAGGAGGACTCTCCCAGTTTCTCTGTGCACAGGAGGAGGAGGATGTGCTGCAGAGCGAGGCTGCCCTGGGCACCGTCAGAGGGACAGGGCAGGACAGCTCCTGCTGCCAGGGACGGCTGCAGGGGCTGAAGCTGGGGCTGCAGCCAGGGCTGCCCAGGGCTGTCCTGCAGAGCAGCTCCTGCAGCCCTCGGGGCTCTTGGCCAGCCCAGGGCATGTGCCACCTGCCAGGGGCAGCTCTCAGCCTGCCTGGCAGCTCCCCATGTGCGCTGCAGGGGAGAAGTTGGAGGTGGAAGGAGCCACCCCCATCAGGGCAGATTCCTCCTGCTTTGGAGATGGTACTGCATGGCCAGGGCTGCTCTCAGCTTTCTCCTAAAGGGAAGGGAAAGGGGCTGTCAGCTTTGGCTGTGTCACTGACACTCCTGTACTGTCACCCAGGCCATCAGCAGATGGGCCTCAGATCTCCCTCAGAAAGTGCCTCCTCAGCCTCCTCTCCCTACAGCCAGCAGCAGCAGCTCCTTGGCTTGCAGCATCTCTGTTTGTCTGCCCTGCCCTTAAGGCCCTGCTACCAGGGAGATGCCCCCGGGCAGTGCCCTGTGCTGGGAGGGGTCTGCAGGGCAGAGCTGAGCCCCCAGGGCTGGGCTGGGCTCTGGCAGCACTGGCAGGGACAAGGCTTGGATAGAGAGAAACAGCTCCCAGTAGGCACAACTCCAGGCAGCAGAGAGCTAGACCAACCCTTTGCATCCCTTCATGTCCAGCTGCATAGGGAGAGAGAGAAGAGTTGGAGAGATTGATTTTGAAATTGGAGTCTTCTAAAAAGACACGTAATTTTTAAATGCAGTTTTCAATTTGTACATCCCATACTAGAAAATAGTGAAATGAGCAAAGGGCACCTGTGTTGGAAAAGCAGGTCTGAGTGCACTGGGGCACAGGGAGTCTTGTTTTCCCTCTGGGCTCCCCAGTGTTCAGCCTGAGAGCAATGCTAAAAACAGGACTCCCGTCACTTCTAAAAAACACACAGTTACTTAGCAACCCAAACGGACACTGAAAAACAAAAAAGGTAAAAGAAATTACCCCAAAGAAAGAGAAGCAATTTTGAGTGCTTTTGTAAGAAAATAGCATGAGATTCACTCAAGGTACCTTGTCCAAATAGTTTTCTTTGAAGAGCTCACAATGTCCAGAATGAAGAAATGTCCAACAGCAGCTCCATCAGGGAATTCCTCCTGCTGGAACTGGCAGACATGCGGCAGCTGCATCTCCTGCACTTCTGCCTCTTGCTGGGCATCTCCCTGGCTGCCCTCCTGGGCAACGGCCTCATCATCAGCGCCGTAGCCTGCGGCCACCACCTGCACACGCCCATGTTCTTCTTCCTGCTCAACCTGGCCCTCAGCGACCTGGGCTCCATCTGCACCACTGTCCCCAAAGCCATGCACAATTCCCTCTGGGACACCAGGGACATCTCCTACAAAGGATGTGCTGCACAGGTTTTCTTCTTTCTTTTCTTTATGTCAGCAGAGCTTTCCCTCCTCACCATCATGTGCTACGACCGCTACGTGTCCATCTGCAAACCCCTGCAGTATGGGACCCTCCTGGGCAGCAGAGCTTGTGCCCACATGGCAGCAGCTGCCTGGGCCATTGCCTTTCTCTATGCTCTGCTGCACACAGCCAATACATTTTCCCTGCCCCTGTGCCATGGCAGTGCCCTGGGCCAGTTCTTCTGTGAAATCCCACAGATCCTCAAGCTCTCCTGCTCAAAATCTTTCCTCAGGGAACTTGGGCTTCTTGTGTTTTCCGTCTGTCTAGTATTTAGCTGTTTTCTGTTCATGGTTTTCTCCTATGTGCAGATCTTCAGGGCTGTGCTGAGGATCCCCTCTGAGCAGGGACGGCACAAAGCCTTTTCCACCTGCCTCCCTCACCTGGCCGTGGTCTCCCTGTTTCTCAGCACTGGCTTTTTTGCCTACCTGAAGCCCCCCTCCATCTCCTCCCCATCCCTGGATCTGGCCCTGTCAGTTCTGTACTCGGTGGTGCTTCCATCCCTGAACCCCCTCATCTACAGCCTGAGGAACCAGGAGCTCAAAGCTGCAGTGTGCAGACTGAAAAGTGGGTGGTTTCAGAAACATTAAACTGCTGGCCAGTTTCTGCAAGCCACATATAATAAAAGTCAATTTTGATAGTTCTTGTTGGGATTGGTTGTTGGTTAATTCTTTCCATTCTTTAACATTTATTTAATATTGACCTCAAGAAATGCAGTTGTTTGCGCCATATCTCATTTTGTTTCTTTCCACCTTTGCCATGGCCCCAGAATGTGTTCAATGAGTAGCTGGGCCCTTGGTTGCTTCAGATGAACTAAATAGCATTCCAGCAGAGATCCTCTAATCAGAGATTTTCCCCAGGGATCCCCTTCTCTTCCCTTCACTGGAGCTGCAGCAGCAATGTCTGTGTGCAGAGCTGGGGGCAGATCAGTGCTGGCCCAGCAGCTGTGCCCAGCAGCAGCAGCACTTGGTGTTGCCAGTGCTGCTGCTGTGGCCCTGCCCCGCTGCCCTGGTGGCCCTGGTGTTGCTGCAGGGCCTGAGTGCTCTCGGGGCCGGGCACAGCCCTGGAGGTGGCAGTGCCGGGGCTGCAGCAGGGACAGGCCATGGGCACTGCTGGGGCAGCGCTGACGCCTCAGGCCAGGGCCTGGGGGCTCCAGGCTCCTTGCCCAGGCTCTCTCAAGAACACACCCAGGCCAATGCTCAGCACAGAAAAGCCCCATGAGCAGCCCCAGGCTGGCCGTGGGCAGGCTGGGGGCAAACAGCATGGCTGGGGCTCTGCAAGGGCCCTGGGGCAGATGGGAAGGAGCAGCAGAGCAGGGGCTGATCCATCCCCAGTGCACTGCACAGCCCAGGGCAGCGTCCCAGAGCGTCCTCATGGAGCTGCCAACAACATCCCCCCTCTGCAGCCCTGGCCTCTCCCCCAGCTCACACAGGTGCCCCATCCTTGCAGGCACAGACATGGCAGCACTGGCTCAGCAGCCCCTGTTTGCATTGCACACAGCAGGGGGAGCACCCCCATGCTGTTGGTGTGGGGACATGAACCTGAGGGAGCACAAATGCCATCAGCCCCTGGGGCCAGCAAGGGCTGGTGATGGCAAGGAAATCACTCACGTTTATTGGGACAAACCTTTGAGATCATTAAGTCCAACCTGCACCATAACCCAACCCTGTCTGCCCTGAGCCTCCTCCAGATTATTTAACCCCAGCTCCCTCAGGTCCTTTTAACCACGCTTCTCTTCCAGACCCCTCCCCAGCCTTGTTGTCCTTCTCTGGACACACTCCAGGCCCTCCATGGCCTTCCAACATTGGGGGCGAAGAACTGGATACAGCACTTGAGGTGTGGCCTCACACCTGGCCACAACTTGGCTGGGTGCAGGGGAAGAATCCCTGCCCTGCTCCTGCTGGCCACACCATTCCTGATCCAGGCCAGGAGCCACTGGCCTGCTTGGCCACCTGGGCACACTGCTGGCTCATGTCCAGCTTGCTGTCCATCAGTCCCTGCAGGTCCCTTTCTGCCTGGCTGCTCTCCAGCCACTCTGTCCCCAGCCGGTAGCACTGCAGGGGTTGTTGTGGCCAAAGTGCAGGACCCGGCACTTGGTGTTGTTCAACCTCACCTTGTTGGATTTGGCCCTGGATCCAGCATGTCCAGGTCCCTCTGCAGAGCTCTCCTACCCTCCAGCAGAACAACACTTGCAGCCAATTTGGTCACCACAGTTGTATGAGGCCCTAAAGCATCACAAAGGTTCCTTTTTCCCAGGGGACCCCTTGGTGTCAAAAAGTCCCTTGGATCCTTGAGCTCGGCAGCGTCACAACGGATCCATGATTCCATGAATGCTCACAGTGCAGCAATGCTCTCCTTGGTTCCACAGTGTCCTGATGGCCTCTTGGTTCCATGGGGCCCTGCAGTGTCACAATGGCCTCCATGGTTCCACAAGGTTACACAGTGTCACAGTAGTCCCTTGGTTCCATGAGGCCCCAGAGTGCCCCAATGGATTCCCTGGTGGCGCAGTGTCACAATGGACCCCTGCTTACACAAGATCCTGCAGTGTCACAAGGGACCCTTGGTTCCATGGGGCACCAGAGTGTCACAATTTTTCCCTATGTGCTGGTTTTGCAATAATTGACATTTGGTGAGGAGGGAAGAAGTCACCCATAGAAATGATTATTCTGAGAAGAGCTGCTGAGATCTTCCTCTGTGCCTGAAAGCACCAATCAGTGACTGGTTCTGAAGACTGACACCTTGTTAAACCACTAGAAAGCTGGACACATCTCTATGAACACACATGTTAAAAACAAACTAACTCTGGGAAAAATGCTCGCTTCCAGCCTGGGAACAGGTTACAAAGCCGGCTTGGATCCCATCTCAGCCAGGACAGGCCAGGTAGGCCTTGTTGCATGGCTGGGCCCCTTCTCAGGGACCCTGCCAAGCCCTGTCCCAGCAGAGCTGGGCGCCAGCAGCTGCCAGGCCATCTGCCCGTGGTGTGTTCCAGCTGAGATCTCAGCCATTTCCCCCCAGTGTGGCTGCTGCACGAGATCATGTGGCTGAGGCCAGAGGCGGCCTTGTAGCCCACACAGAGAGTGGCCCTTTGCCTGGAATTGAATGCAGCAGGGGCCAGAGACCGGCCATGGAGCTGATCCTGACACAGCCCCCAGGGCAGCCTGAAAATTCCAGCACCGCAATTGCTTTCGCCGCCACACGGCAGGAATCACATGAGCATCTGCAGGCCCTGGGGCAGATATTGACTCTTTCAGTGCATAGATAAGCCTTACAGACCTTCAGTCCTCCCTTGAGTGAAAGAAAATAACAGAGTGAAGACACTCTGTGTTATGATGTAGAGAACATCATAAGACATGTAGGTCAGTAAGAAGAAGTCAAGCCCCAGATGGAAGGGTTGAGAAAATGCCTCAGTCCTGGGCTGAAATCCTCTTGTAAGGCAATGGAGAAAATATAATTGATACATCAGACTCTTTTTTCCCTGTAACTCATTGAAAGTATGTGGGGATGAAGTGCTCAAATTGTAGATATGAGCAAAGGCATTTATGCTAAAGCAAGCAGATGCTGAATTAGCTGTGATCCCATGAGAAGTTTGAACAGAGAGAGAGAGGAGTGATGAAGACCCTTTGGCCTTAGGAAAAGAGGAAGACCTCTGTTCCCAGAGATGAAGATCATCTCAGAGACAGATAAAGAAATCTTTTGCTCTTTAACAGGTCATCGTTAAATTAATACCCCATAAGTGCACAAAGCCCATAAACACAACTGTGGGAAGGCTGTGAAAAGATGGGAGGGACTCACGATTGCAGAGTCCTGGGCAGCTGCTGGTCATGGAAATTAAAAGCCATGAGAGAACTGTTTTCTTGTGGAGAAGTTTCCCTAAAATGGCAAGAGGGACTCCTCTCCCTAAGTGAACTGAAGAAAGACAATTCTAGACATGATAAATTGACTGAATTGTTTCTGTATGTTATTAGTGGGAAAGGTTGTAGGGGGGAACAGAGGTGTTCTAAAAGTTATATTCGGATTCTTACTATTTTTTCTTTTAGTTACCGTTAATAAAGTTTTCTTTATACTCTTCTAAAGTCTTAAGCCTGCTTTGCTTTCCTTCTAATTCTATCTCACAGCAGAAAATGAGTAAGTATATTCTAGTGGGGGCACTGGCATTTCACCAGCACTTAACTCCCCCCACCTTAGTTCCACCAGTCCCTGCAGTGTCACAATGGCCCCTTGGTTCCATTGGGCCCAAAGATCTCTCAAGGGTCTCCTTGGTTCCACAGTGTCACAATGGCTCCTCAGTTCAACAAGGCCCTGCAGTGTCACAGTGGCCTCCATGGTTCCACGAGGACCCAGAGTGTCACACTGCACTCCTTGCTTCCATTCAGCCCCGCAGTGTCACAGTGGGGCCTTGGTTCCATGGAGCCTTCAGTACACAGTGTCACTGTGATCCTCTTAGTTCCACGAGGCCCTGCAGTGTCACAATGGCCCCTTCCTGCCTCAGGGCACTGCAGTGTCACAATCATCACAGAATCACAGAATTAACCAGGCTGGAAAAGGCCTTGGAGATCAGCAACTCTAACCTGTGACCCAAACACACCTTGTCACCCAGAACATGGCACTGAGTGCCACATCCAGTATTCCTTAAACACCTCCAGGGACAGTGACTCCACCACCTCCCTGAGCAGCCCATTCCAGTGCCCAATCACCCTTTCTGTAAAGAATATTTCCTCATTTCCAGCCCAAATCTCCCCTGGTTCAACTTATGTCTTCGTCCGCTTGTCTTATCTTTGTTGCCTGGGGAGAAGAGCCTGACCCCCACCTGGCTGCACCCTCCTGTCAGGGAGTTGCAGAAAGTGATGAGGTCTCCCCTGACCCTCCTCTTCTCCAGGATAAACAACCTCAGCTCCCTCAGCCACTCCTCACAGGAGTTGTGTTCCAGGCCCCTCCCCAGCCTTGTTGCCCTTCTCTGGACCTGCTCCAGCTCCTCCATTCCTGAATTTGGGGCCCAGAACTGGACACAGCACTCGAAGTGTGGCGTCACCAGTGCTGAGTGCAGGGGAAGAATCCCTGCCCTGCTCCTGCTGGCCACACCATTCCTGATCCAGGCCAGGAGCCACTGGCCTGCTTGGCCACCTGGGCACACTGCTGGCTCATGTCCAGCCTGCTGTCCATCAGTCCCTGCAGGTCCCTTTCTGCCTGGCTGCTGTCCAGCAACTCTGTCCCCAGCCTGTAGTACTGCAGGGGTTGTTGTGGCCAAAGTGCAGGACCCAGCACTTGGTCTTGTTCAACCTCACCTTGTTGGATTTGGGCCCTGGATCCAGCCTGTCCAGGTCCCTCTGCAGAGCCCTCCTACCCTGCAGCAGATCCACACTCACACCCAGCTTGGTGTTATCTGCAAATTTGTTGATGCTGGACTCAGTCCCCTCATGCAGATCATCAGTGCAGATATTGAAATCCACGCTGGCTGGCTCTGATCCCTCAGCCATCCTGTGGGTGCCCTGTGATGGCACTCAGGGTGATCTGTTCCATAACCTTGCCGAGCACTCAGGTCAGGATGACAGGCCTGGAGTTCCCCAGCTCCTCCTTCCAGCCCTTCTTGGGAATGGGCTCAGATTGGCACCTCCAGTCCTCTGGGACCTCCCTGCTGAGCCAGCACTGATGGTGAATGATGGAGAACAGCTTGGGGAGCTCATCCACAGCTCCCTCATCCCCCTAGGATGGATCCCATCCGATCCCATACACCTGTGAACATCTGAGTGGCTCAGCAGGTCACCAACTGCTTCCTCCTGGATTACAGGGGGGCTGTTCTGCTCCCTGTGCCCATCCACCAGCTCAGGAGAGTACTTGAGGAAAACCTGTCTTATTGTTGAAAATTGGACAAACAAGGTGTTAAGCACCTCAGCCTTTTCCTTATATTTAGTTACTCTCATTCCCCACTGCATCCAGTAGAGAGCAGATATTCTCCTTATCCCTCCTTTCGCTATTAATTTATTTCGGAAGAAGTTTTTTTCTTTTTCACAGAAGTGGCCAGGTTAAGTCCCAATCGAGCTTTCATCACTCTACTTTTTTTTCTCCATGACCTAACAGCATCCTTAAACACTTCCTGAGTTGCCCGACCTTCTGTACAAAGGTAATGCACTCTCTTATTTCCCCAAGTTCCCACTAAAGCTCCATGCCCAGCTGGGCCAGTCATTTTCCTGCCCTCATCTTTTGTCACAGAGGCACAGGCTGCTCCTTCCCTATTGAGATTACTTTCTTGAGATGCGTCCATCCTTCCTGATCCCTTTGTTTTTAAGGGCTGTTTCCCTTTAAAAAATCAGTACGTGATATGGTATTCCCCAAATCTGCATCATAAGTAGGCCAAACTCTACTCTCTGTAAGTCCAGCGTAGAAGTTTTGTTGATGCCCCTCCTTCTTTCACATAGTATTGGAAACCCAAGAATTTCATGGTCACTGTGCCCAAGGCAGCC
This sequence comes from Zonotrichia albicollis, assembly GCF_047830755.1. NCBI lineage: Eukaryota > Metazoa > Chordata > Aves > Passeriformes > Passerellidae > Zonotrichia > Zonotrichia albicollis. The sequence goes on along the minus strand of NW_027428428.1, from coordinate 1,867,457 downwards.
TCCAACCACCACATCTCCCACCAGCCCTTCTCTGTTTGTGACCAGCAGGAGACAGAGCTTTGCTTGGGAGTGGGATTGTTACCAAAAATTCAGTACAATAGAAAACTCCATAACCCCAATATAGCATTAAGAAGCAGCATTCTTTATTTGGCTGGATGCACAGGGGGATAACTCCTCCCAAAGCCATGCATGCTGAGTACAGGAAAGTTTCTGCTTATATTCTGTATTTTGCACACATATCCATTGATTGTCCTGGACTAAACACACATATGATAATAATTTCCCCAAAATCATTAACTTATTTCCCCTCCCCTTTACCCATGCATTCTTCTGTCCTTGGGGTCTCTGGTGGTCCCTGGTGCTCCTGGACCCCAATGTTCCAGTGGGCCTGGCTGAGCTGGCAGGACACTGAGGCTGGTGAATTTCAGCTCCCATTCTCACACAATGGGCATTGTGTGGTTTCCATAGGCCTGGGGTTTTGGAGAACCAGCACTGTGTGTGCTTACCTGGTGGAGACAATTTATCATCTGGTGACATGAGGCCACAGGGTGGGCTATGACATCACAGAGTGGGTAATGTGGGGTCATTGAGCAACTATGACATCATAGACTGCCTCTATGACATCACAGAGCCAGCTGTGACAGGGCAGAGGTCTGACATTCCAGAGCCGACTGTGACATCACAGAGTTGGCTGTGACATCAGAGACCATCTGTGTGACAATAGAGAATGGGCTGTGACATCACAGAGCAAGCTGTGACATCCCAGAGGGGCTGTGTCAGGTCACTGAGTTGGTCACTCTGCCCCAGCTCCCCCTCACAGTTTCTCCCAACAAGTCCAATGCTGTCCATGCCCAGCAGGGTCCCAGTCCCCCGGGATCCCCCTGGCCCACCTGGAGCCACAGCCTCCACCAAAAGGATGTTCCACAAAATCAACCCCAGAGCCTGACATGGGGACAAGGGGCCAGGGCTGTGTGACCAGGACATCAAGGATGGGGATTATCCAGGTCACTGAGGCCTGGTTGGTGTTGCCCAGGGCAGGAAAGATGTCTGGCAGCTGGAGAAGGGTCTCGGAAAGGCCTCCAAGGTGGGGCTGGAGCCCTTGGGCTGTGAGCAGAGGCTGAGGGAGCTGGGCTGGTCCAGCCCGGAGCAGGGAAGGCTGAGGGGCTCCTAATGCCAGACTGGCAGTGCCAGCAAGGAGGGGATGGAGAACACAGAGCCAGGTTCTTCACTGGGGAGGCTGGTGGGAGACAAAAGCCAATGGGTGGAAGGGGAAAGAGGGGAGATCAGCCAGGATAGGAGATGAAATGAGTCAGGCTGGTTTCAGCATTTCCTCAAAACCAAGAGCAGCCTGACCTCCTTTCTCCATCCACCAATGACAGCTTTGCAAATCAGGAATTGTTCGAGCTGCTTTGCACCCACTCCAGGTGAGCATCCTTATACAAGAACTTGATTCTCTTTACATCAATCATAGAACCATGTTTGTATAAATAATTCTGGTATGGAAATCACTTAGGGATGGTGGACTCATCAGATACTGCTGGGGTGTTGCACATAGCTCAGGGAAGAGTGTGATTGATATTAAATTGTGTCCTGTTCCACTATGGTCTGTTGGCCATGAAGAGAAACTTTCTGTGCCTCTTAGTCTCACCAGTTCCTGCCCCCAAAATGACAAAAACATGATGAGTTTTGATTCCCACTCCAGTGGTGGCACCTGGACCTCCCTCCATAGCCAGAGCAAAGCTCCCTTGTCCCACAAATTCCCTGGTAAAGGAGGGATGAAGGAAACAGGACAGGCTGTGGGGATCAGGGGCAGGGCAGAGCCAGGCAGGGGAATGACTTTTGCATTTGATGGAGCTGTGCCTTCCCTTGGGTTTCTTGGCTGACAACAAATGAACATCCCTCTGTGTCTCAGGCAGCTGCTTCTCCAAGGAAAGCAGGTGGAAGTTGGAGACAAGGAGCTGAAAGCTGCAGGTGCAACCTGGGCTGGAGGGTGCTCAGATTTGCACAAGGCTGCTCTGAGTGCCAGGGCTTGGATGGGGAATATGGTGGGGTGGGGGTAGAGAAAGAGTCAGATTGATTGTCAGCCATGAAGGGTCTTGATTTTCTTATCTACTCAAACTGCATGTGGAGGTACTTGGATTCAGTGTCAATTGGAGATTGCACATATTAATAAATTATAGGAAAAAAAAACTAAACAGGATCTAAAAAATATCTTCTCACTGTTTTTTTATATATCATGTATTCACTTTGAATACACTACTGAGATCTACCTAACCACAAATGATTTGAAAATTAAAATCAAATTATTCCCAGAGGCTTGGCTGGTTTAGGTGTTCTGAAGGTTAATGAGCCCCGGGACACTGAATTCCTGCACTGAAGAGCTGAAGGCTGAACAAGCCTCTGGAGCAGGAAAATTCAGCAGCAGCCTCCAAGGTGCTGAGGATGTCAGCAGCCCCCACTGAGGCCATCCCTGCCCAGAGACCGTGGGGGAATGGGCAGACATAGAGAGCGTCCCTGGGGCTGGGGCAGCACAACTCAGAGGCACCAGGGGCTCCAGCTGGGCAATGGAGTGTGGAATGTGGCTGGGAAAGCCCTGCCTGGGCTGGGCCAAGCAGGACACACAAGCCCTAATTCCCATCCCCCAAACTACTCTCTCAAGGAGACATTTAGAAGGAATTACAGTTGTTTGTGTACTCTGAGTTGGACTCCCTGAAGAAATACCAATAAGAGATTCTCAGGAGCCCAAACCAACCAAACAGCGTTTACCGACAGATTTAGAAAATCAGAGAAACTTTGGGAAAGGGTTAATGATAACATTGTAGTGGTTTTGGTTTGTTAATTTAAGATTTTTCCCATCTTGAGATTTCTTAATAAATGAATTGTTGAATGTGGTCAGTTTTAGTTTTGGTTAATTATTTATATGTTTATTTTGCTGTGAGATAGGATTACGAGAAAGGTAAAGTAGACATAAAATTTTTAAAGGGTATAAAGAAAATTTTATTAAAAGCAAATAAAAGAAAAAAGGTAGTAAGAATTTAAATAAATTCTTTAGAGCACTTTTTTTTTTCTTTACAACTTTTTTTTAACCTGACAATATAAAGAAACTAAACTTAAAGTTTCTAGTGATTTACTAATTCTAGAATTATTTTTTTTTAGTTTTAGGGTGATAAGTTTTTCTTGTTAAGATTATGGAGGTTTTTTACAGGAGGAATTTTTTTGTTGTGGTACTTAATTTTGTCATGAATAACAGTTGTCTGGGGAACTTCGTTATTGTGAAATTGTCTTTATAGCTACAAGCTTTTTTATAGCTTGTTGATGGGCCATGTTGACTTTTGGGGTATTGTTTTAAAGATGAGTTATAATAAAGTTTTTATTATTTACTTTTTAAATTATTTTTATCTCTGGGAATAGAGATCTTGTCTTGGGGATACTGAATTACTTTTTTTTTTTGTTTAAACTTCTTATGAAATTGCAGGATTTTTAACATTTGTTTATTTTAGCATGGAGGTCTTTGTTTGATACAAATTTAAATTTTTAAAATAGTTTTATAAAGTAAAATAGTTTTTTCTTTATAGTTTATAGGAGGATTTTAGTTTTAATAGTAAGGTATTTTTTTCTTTCTTTTAAATTAGGATTTCATTTCTTCTTTACTGACTTTGATGATTTTATGTAGTTTTTTTATATGCTTGCATTTTGTTTTTTCTTTAACTCAAGGGAGGATTGAAGTATTGAAAGGGTTAACATCTGACCTGCCAGTAACTTGTGGTGGAAGTCGTGGTTGTGTTGTGCTACAATTAGTTTTATGGTTGGTTTTTGGTTTTTTTTATGTTTAAGTTTTTAGTTGTAAGGTTATTTTGTATGGGTTGTAGGTTGTAGGGGTTTTTTGTTTTAGTTGTGTTGGGGGGGGGACTTGGTAAGATTTCAATAGCTGTGTCTTGCTTTGTTCTGGTTGGGGTTTTGTAGCCTCTTGTTTTCCTGTTTGGTAGTTGTTGGGGTTTGGTTTGGTTAGAATGGGGCCAATGTGGAGAGGGGCAGCCTGGGGAGGGGGGAAGGGGCTCAGCCCATGGCAGGGTTGCTTGGTTTGGTTTGGTTTGGTTTGGTTTGGTTTGGTTTGGTTTGGTTTGGTTGAGATGGGGGCCAGGGCCAGGGCCCGCTTCTTCGTTGTTGACTGGAAAAGAAAGAGGAGGAGGTTCCTGGGCTTTTTCATCTTTAACATCTGTTTCTTAGAGACGTCTTCAGTATCTTTCTTCTCATCTCAAATTACAACAGACATTCAGTCAACATAAAACACTTCTCAAAACACTGACTTGAGCCATTCAACTTCACAAATTCTAAGCCTCTTCTATTTAATGTGAATCAAAATTTGCAGGAGCACAGAAACAGAAGAAGACACAGAAAGAGAGCAAGGCAAAAAGATGCAGGGAAGCACACACAGCTACCAACTCCTGGATTCCAGCAGCGTTCAGATGGAAATTCGAAGAGGAGGTAGGGTCAAGATGTTTGCTTGCCTTGTGGTCAGCCTTCAATTTCCCTTGGTCTTGCTGGGCCCTTCCCCCAGGTGGGACTTGGGCTCATTTGGACCCTCAGGAGCTGGGCTGGGGCTGCAGAGGTGGCTGTGGAGCATTGCCTGTGCTGTGCCAGGGACTGGCAGACACTGCTGGGCTGGGATAGAGGCTCTGGGGGGATTGGGGTTCCAGGGCAGGGCAAGGCTGGGGTTCCAGGGTAGGGCAAGGCTGGACCTGCCCCTTCCTCCCCCCTACACAAATTGTTTCCAGCCAACAATCTCCTCCAGTCTGTCACAACAGGGAAATGCTGGAGTTGAAATCCCAACTCTAGCCATGGGCACCTGGCTGAGAAGGAGAGTTCTTTTCCATGGGAAGGAAAGAGAGAGCCTCAGTGTTTGGAAAGCAGGTGAGAGCCTCACTAGACCAAGGCCAGCCAGACTTGACCGGAAAGGCAGATTTTGTCTGGGAGCAGTCTTTGGATATAGGGAATTTTGGAGCTGAAAACACAATCTTGGCCATGGACACCTGGAGAAGCAGGACAGTCCTTTCCCATAGGAAGGAAAGCGCAGAGATTTCCCCAATGTTTTGGGGACAGATGGGAAGTGACCCTTGTGAAACCACTGCAGCCAGATTTGTACTGGCAATATTCCTATGGGAACAATCCCTGGATATAAGGAAATTCGGAGGAGAAATCCCAAATCTGACCATGGGTTCCTGGAGGAGAAGGAGAGTTCTTTTCCATAGGAAGGAAAGCATGGAGTCCCTGTGCTTCAGCAGCAGATGAGAAGAGATCCTCAACATGCCAGGGTCAGCTGGACCAGTTAGGTGGCCCCTGGGAGGCCAAACCAACCAGACCTGTTCTTTGTTCCTTTGGTTTTATGGGGCCCCACCCTGTCACAATGGTGCCTTGGATCTATGAGGCCCCACAGTGCCATAATGGTGACCTGTTTCTATGGGGTCCAGCAGTGTCACAAGGGCTCCTTGATTACAAGAAGACCTGCAGTGTCACAATAGACCCTTGGTTCAATGGAGTCCCACAGTGTCACAATGGTCCCAATGATTCCATCAGGCCTTGCAGTGTCACAATGGTCTCCGTGGTTCCCCAGGTCCCACAATGTCATGTGACTCTTCTTTTCCATGAGCCTTGCTATGTCACAATGGACTTTGGACCTTGGGGATTTGCAGTGTCACAATGGTCTCTTTGGTTCCACAGTGTCACAATGGACCATTGCTGACAGAAGGCCCCTCTGTGTCATCCTGGAGTTTTGGTTCCATGCAGGCCTGAAATGTCACAATGAACTCTTTGTTCAATGGTGTTCCACAATGTCACCATGGCCTCGAGGTTCCGTGAAGCCCTGCAGTGTCACAATGGTCTCCTTTAGTGGCCCAGTGTCACAATGGACCACTGATGACACGAGGCCCTGCAATGTCCCAATGGCCCCTTGGTTCCATGAAACCCCAAATTGTCACAATGGTCTCCATGGTTCCATGAGGCCCCGTGGCGTAATAATGGACCCTTGGTTTGATGGGGCCTCTCAATGTCACAATGATCCCTACATTCCATGGAGCCACACAGTGTCAGTACAGTCCCCTTGGTTCCATGAGGCCTAGCAATCTCATAGTGGTCTCCATGATTCCATTCAGCCCCACAGTGTCACAATGGCCCCTTGGTCTCACAGGGTCCCACAGTGTCACAATGGTCCCTTGGTCTCACAGGACCCCATAGTGTCACACTGGTCCCTTGGTTCCATGGGCCCTGTGCTGCTGCATTCCCCCCTCCCCTTCTCAGGCCACCCTGCCAGCTGAGAAATGCTCCTTGGGCCTCGGCCTTGGCCAACAGCCCCTGGGCTCAGCTCCTCTGCAGCTCATCACAAACACTGTCTGCTCCAGGCACTGCTGCTGCCCAACCAGCTCCTGGTTTCTGTAGCAGAAGCCCTGGGAACTGTTTCTGTTCCCTCCATGGCACAACATCCCTGTTCTCACACTGCCAAAGAAAGCTGTTGGTGCCAAGTGCAGCCAGGATGAGCCATTTCTGGGACTGAAGCCCCTCTCTTGGGGCCCTGCACACAGCGCTCCAAAAGGAGCCCTTGGAGCTCTCCTGGGCCAGCGACTCCCTCTGAGTGGGGCCTCTCCCAGCCAGGAACTCTCCCGTTTGCTGCACTCGGGGATCCTGAACAATGACGGAGCCTGGGCCGATCCCCCCACTCCTCCAGGCTCAACTCTTTGCCCTTTGCTGGGGAGATGCCAAAGGATCCACAGGGAGCATTCCCTGCTCTCAGGGGAATTTCTCACAGGTGCCTGGCACTGACTCTTTGTGTCTGTGTACACACAGGAGTGCCTGTGCTGGGGAAATCTGGCAGAAATGCTGCTCTCTGTGGGGTTGGAGTGCTTGGGATAGCTGAGTCAGTCAGGCCTGTAGGGAGGGTTAAATCACAAGGCCTAAATGAAGTTAAATGCTGCTGAGAGGTTTTCTTTTGCTAAGCGGTTACCTTTAGTATAAGTTATATGTTAAGTTCAATATTGTTAAGTGTTATTCCTCTGTTAAATTGTGAAGTCATAGGTTTAAGTTCGGTTACATGCTGTTACGCTCTGCTCATTTGCTAAACTGTGAGGTTGAAAGTATCAGTTAAGGTTAATGTATTAGTAAAGTCCTGTTAAGTTTGAGCTCTGTTAAGCTTTCAGGCCATGTTCCTTTTATCCTTGCCGTCAGTGTCCTTGTGTCTCACACACATACAGGGACTGTTCTCGGTCCATTTCTGGTTTGATTGCTTAGGGAGGCCAAAGCTCAGTTTGAACTTAAAAAGGCAACTTCTCTAAGGGGTAATAAAAAATGTTTTTACAAATACATTAATGGTAGAAGGAAAGGTAAGACCAGCCTTTGTTCTTTATTGGACAAAGGGGGGAACTTAGTATCTGAAGATGAGGAAAAGGCAGAAGTGCTTAATGCCTAATTTGCTTCAGTTTTTAGTGGGAAGATGACTTGCCCTCAAGACACCTGCCTGCCTGGGCTGGTTGATGGTGACAGGGAGCAGAATGGTCCCCCATTATCCAAGAGGAGGCAGTCATACAACTACTGAAATGCTTAGATATTCATAAATCTATGGGACCAGACGGGATCCACCCCAGGGTAATGAGAGAGCTGGCAAATGAGCTTGCAAAGCCACTCTCCATCATTTACCAACAGTCCTGGCTCACTGGTGAGGTTATGGATGACTGGAAGCTGGCCAATGTGATACCCATTCACAAAAATGGTGCAAAGGAGGATCCTGGTAATTATAGACCAGTCAGCCTGATCTCACTACCTGGCAAAATAATGGAACAGTTTATATTAAGTGCCATCACACAGAATTTACAAGATGGCAAGGGTATCAGATCCAGCCAGCATCGATTTAGGAGGAGTATGTCATGTTTAACCAACCTGGTCACCTTTTATGACCAGGTAACCCGCCTAGTGGATGCAGGGAAGGCTGCAGATGTTGTTTATTTGGATTTCAGCAAGGCTTTTGACACTGTCTCCCACAGCATACTCCTAGACAAGCTGGCAGCCCGTGGCTTGGACAGGAGCACTCTTTGCTGGGTTAGGAACTGGCTGCTTGGCCGGGCCCAGAGAGTGGTGGTGAATGGTGCTGCATCCAGCTGGTGACCAGTCACCAGTGGTGTCCCTCAGGGGTCTGTGCTGGGGCCAGTTCTGTTTAATATTTTTATTGATGACATGGATGAGGGTTTAGAGTCCTTTATTAGCAAATTTGCAGATGACACTAAGCTGGGAGCGTGTGTTGATCTGTTAGAGGGAGGGAGGGCTTTGCAGAGGGACTTGGAACGGTTGGATGTATGGGCAAAATCTAATGGGATGAAGTTCAATAAGTCCAAGTGCCGAGTCCTGCACTTTGGCCACAATAACCCCCTGCAACATTATAGGCTGGGGACGGTGTGGCTGGACAGTGCTCAGGAGGAAAGGGACCTGGGGGTGCTGGTTGACAGTCGGCTGAACATGAGCCAGCAGACTTCCATGGTGGCCAAGAAGGCCAATGGCATCCTGGCCAGTATCAGGAACAGTGTGGCCAGTGGGAGTAGGGAGGTCATTCTTCCCCTGTACTCGGCACTGGTGAGGCCACACTTGAGTATTGCATCCAGTTCTGGGCCCCTCAGTTTAGGAGGGATGTTGAGATGCTTGAGCGTGTCCAAAGGAGAGCAACGAGGCTGGTGAGGGGTTTGGAGCACAGGCCGTATGAATAACGACTGAGGGAGATGGGGTTGTTCAGCCTGGAGAAAAGGAGACTCAGAGGTGACCTTATCACCCTCTTTTACTTTCTGAAGGGTGGCTGTGGTGAGCTGGGGGTCGGTCTCTTTCTCTGGGCAACAACAGACAGAACAAGAGGACACAGTCTCAAGTTGCGCCAAGAAAGATAGAGGCTAGAATTAAGGAGGAAATTTTTCACAGAAAGAGTGGTAATACTGGAATCATCGACCCAGGGAGGTGGTGGAGTCACCATCCCTCGATGTGTTTAAGGGAAGACTGGATGTGGCACTTGGTGCCATGATCTAGTTGAGGTGTTAGAACATGGGTTGGACTCAATGATCTTCAAGGTCTCTTCCAGCCTAGAAATTCTGTGATTCTATGATTCATGGGACCAAGGATCCACTGTGACACTTCAGGGCCTGGGGGGACCAAGCGCCATTGTGACACTGCAGGGCCAAAAATCCAAGGGACTTTGTGACACCAAGGGGTCCTATGGAACCAAAAGGACATTGTGACACTGGGAGGCAGCATGGAACCATGGAGACCATTGGGACACTCTGGGAAACCATGCTGACACAAAGTTGGGTGCGAGTTTAATCTGCTGGAGGGTAGGAGGGCTCTGCACAGGGCCCCGGACAGGCTGGATCCAGGGCCAAATCCAACAAGGTGAGGTTTAACAAGTCCAAGTGCCAGGTCCTGCACTTCGGCCACATCAACCCCTGCAGCACTACAGGTTGGCAACAGAGTGACTGGAGAGCAGCCAGTCAGAAAGGGACCTGCAGGGACTGATGGACAGCAGGCTGGACATGAGCCAGCAGTGTGCCCAGGTGGGCAAGAAGGCCAATGGCTCCTGGCCTGCATCAAGAATGGTGTGACCAGCAGGAGCTGGGCAGGGATTCCTTCCCTGTGATCAGCACTGGTTGGGCAGCACCTCGAATGCTGTGTCCAGTTCTGGGCCCCCTGGGGTAGGCAAGAGGAAGAAATATGAAGCTAGAGGAGTAAAGAAAGCAAAGGTAAAGAAAAGGAAGTGCTCAGTGCTGTTTGGGAGTGGCTGCCAGGCAGCCGTGGCTCTGAGCAACAGTGTCTGCAGTGGGACAGGAAACTCCCAGCTGATGGGAACAAACATTCTGGCTGACTGCAAAAGGCCAGGACAAAGCTGGGTGGTTTCCCTGGTGTCCCCCAGCCCTTGCTGGCCCCAGGGGCTGATGGCATTTGTGCTCCCTCAGGTTCATGTCCCCACACCAACAGCATGGGGGTGCTCCCCCTGCTCTGTGCAATGCAAACAGGGGCTGCTGAGCCAGTGCTGCCGTGTCTGTGCCTGCAAGGATGGGGCACCTGTGTGAGCTGGGGAAGAGGCCAGGGCTGCAGAGGGGGGATGTTGTTGGCAGCTCCATGAGGACGCTCTGGGATGCTACCCTGGGCTGTGCAGCGCACTGGGGATGGATCAGCCCCTGCTCTGCTGCTCTTTCCCATCTCCCCCAGGGCCCTTGCAGAGCCCCAGCCATGCTGTTTGCCCTCAGCCTGCCCACGGCCAGCCTGGGGCTGCTCACGGGGCTTTTCTGTGCTGAGCATTGGCCTGGGTGTGTTCTTGAGAGAGCCTGGGCAAGGAGCCTGGAGCCCCCAGGGCCTGGGCTGAGGTGTCAGCGCTGCCCCAGCAGTGCCCATGGCCTGTCCCTGCTGCAGCCCCGGCACTGCCACCCCCAGGGCTGTGCCCGGCCCTGAGAGCACTCAGGCCCTACAGCAACACCAGGGCCAGCAGGGCAGCGGGGCAGGGCCACGGCAGCAGCACTGGCAACACCAAGTGCTGCTGCTGCTGGGCACAGCTGCTGGGCCAGCACTGATCTGCCCCCAGCTCTGCACACAGACATTGCTGCTGCAGCTCCAGAGAAGGCAACAAAAGGGCATCTCTGCACAAAACTTTGCTGGGAGATCCTTTATTTCCTTTAAAGCCACAAGGAAACCAGCCTCTCATTGACACAGTCTGTGACCATAGGGAAGGGAGAGAGAAAAATAATGAGAAATGGCACAAAGAATGACATTTCTGTGTGGACAATATGAAAACAGCAAAAGAAAGGAAAAAACTAACAACCAAATGAACAAGAAGTATCAAAGGTGACTTTTATTACAAATGATTGTCAGAAATTGGCAACCAGTTTAATGTTCCTGAAACCATCCAGTCATCAGTCTCCACACTGCAGCCTTGAGCTCCTGGTTCCTCAGGCTGTAGATGAGCGCGTTCAGGGCTGGAGGGACCACTGAGTAGAGAACTGACAGGGCCAGATCCAGGGATGGAGAGGACATGGAGGAGGGCTTCATGTGGGCAAACACTGCAGTGCTGAGGAACAGGGAGACCACAGTCAAGTGAGGGAGGCAGGTGGAAAAGGTTTTATGCCGTCCCTGCTTAGAAGGGATCCTAAGCACGGCCCTGAAGATCTGCACATAGGAGAAAACAATGAACACAAAACAACCACAACATAAACAGGTAGTTACTGCAATGACCCCATATTCCCTGAGGGAGCTGGTGTGTGAACAGGAGAGCTTGAGGATCTGTGGGATTTCACAGAAGAACTGGCCCAGGGCATTGCCATGGCACAGGGGCAGGGAAAATGTATTGGCTGTGTGCATGAGAGCATTGAGAAAGGCACTGGCCCAGGCAGCTGCTGCCATGGGGGCACAAGCTCTGCTGCCCAGGAGGGTCCCGTAGTGCAGGGGTTTGCAGATGGACACGTAGCGGTCGTAGCACATGATGGTCAGGAGGAAATAATCTGCTGAGATGAAGAACATAAAAAAAAAGAGCTGAGCAGCACATCCAGTGTAGGAGATGTCCCTGGTGTCCCAGAGGGAATTGTGCATGGCTTTGGGGACAGTGGTGCAGATGGAGCCCAGGTCGCTGAGGGCCAGGTTGAGCAGGAAGAAGAACATGGGCGTGTGCAGGTGGTGGCCGCAGGCTATGGCGCTGATGATGAGGCCGTTGCCCAGGAGGGCAGCCAGGGAGATGCCCAGCAAGAGGCAGAAGTGCAGGAGCTGCAGCTGCCGCGTGTCTGCCAATGCCAGCAGGAGGAAGTGGCTGATGGAGCTGCTGTTGGACATTTGCTCTGCCTTGAAATCAGGATCTGTAAAAGAAGAAATCATGGAGTCATTGGGTTTGGAGAGGACTTGAAATATCCCACCACAGCCTGTGGGCACTTTCCCCCCACTGCCTGCCCAGGGCTCTGCTGCCTGGAGCTGTGCCTGCCAGCAGCTGCTTCCCTGTGCCCAGGGCTTGGCCCCGCCAGTGCTGCCAGAGCCCAGCCCAGCCTTGGGGGCTCAGCTCTGCCCTGCAGACCCCTCCCAGCTCTGGCACTGCCCAGGGGCAGCTGTGGCTCTGCAGATACTGATGGCAATGCTAGAAAAACAATGAGGAGGCTTAAAAAGTGATGCTGATGCTGCCGGTAAGGAGCCCTGAGCTGATTTCTGTCACTGCCTGGTTCATTCAGATCTGGGAGATTTTGTTGTGTTGGTTTTTTTTAAATGTCATCCTTAACAGAGAGATGAACATCTACATGCATTTTCCAATCTGCGCAACCCAATGCAGTGTATAAAAAGCAGGATTTTCCCTTTTGTGCAACTGCTAACTTGCTGCGCTGCCTGTATAATCCACTTGGAAATGTTCTGCAGTTCAATGCCATGCTGGGAGCAGTCCTAAGAATGGCAGCACCCTCCCCACAAGGAGAAAACTTCCAAGCCTTACCAGCTATCTCCTCCCACCCAGATCTTGTCCCCCACTGCTGGGAGAAGCTGCCAGGGCTGGCTGAGAGCTGTCCCTGGCAGGCAGCAGAGTTCCTGCCCCAGCACAGCACCCTGGGCTGCAGGACCCTGCTCTGCACGACAGCCCTGGGCACCCCTGGCTGCTCTGCACAAGAGACAATCAGAGAATGTACTCACAGGGTCTGCAGGCATTGGGATGTTCCAGCTTTAGGAGATGGCTCCAGGAGCTGCAGCTGCATTGTCCTGCAGCCAGAGGTTCCTGTGCCAAGGGCTGGCAGTGATTGTGCCCCAGGCACTTCTCAGCACCTTCCCAGCCCTGACTGATTGAAGCTCTCTGTGCCTCTGTGCTGTGCCCGGGGTGGCTGCAGGCAGTGCCCCAGCCCTGCTGGGCTGGAGAAAAGCTGGTCATCGAGAGAAATGTGCTTTTGAAGCTCTTCTTGGTTACCAGGAGCTGCCTCAGTGCCAGGAGCCCAGCCCAGCTCAGCAGCACAGACACAGCACAAGGACTTTAATGAGCCTCTGGGGCTTTGTGCTTAGGCCCTGAACATCAGTCCCTGAGAGGCAGCTGAAGATACCTCTCCAGAACTCCAAGTCAGAATCCAACTCCAAAGTTTCTAGGACTTTTAATGGGTCCCACTGAAGGACACAACGGAGAAAGTGTCCCCAGGCCCCAGGCAGAGCAGAGAACTGGAGGCAGTGATGACAGGTGGGGACAAAGAGAAGCCAAGTCTTGGTGCCCTGGGGCACAGCAGGGTCTGTGCCACGAGGGGCTGTGAGGAGACACCTTGTCCTGAGGCCCTGGGGCCTCCTGGCACAGCCCCAGCCAGGCTGGGCACTGTCAGCCCCTTGTCCTGCCCTCAGCATCCCCCCCTAGCCCGCATCCCAGTGGCCTCAAGGATCTGCTGGAAGGAGTCCCTGGGGAGCCTTGCTCAGGAATGGCCCTGGGGGCTCCTTAATGCTCCCAGGGACTGCAGGTTTGTCAAAGGACTTTGGGTTTGGCTTTTGCCTTGGAGTCTCTGAGAGGTTTGTGCAATCATGGCCTCCAATTATCTGCTGTACTTAGTCCCTGGAGAGGCTTTCTCAGTAACAACACTCAGTGGGCTCATTAATGCTTCAGGGTACTTCAGTTATTTTAAGGTACTTGGTGTTTCCCTGTTGATACAGACTCTATGAGAGGTTTGTGCAATCATGGCTCCAGTTATCTGCTTTAATGAGTCCCTGGAGAGCTTTGTACTGACACTCAGTGGGGCTCATTTATACTTTGAGTTACTCAAGATTTTCAAGGTACTTTGGATGTTCTTTTCCACTCTGAATCTCTTAGAGGTTTTTTGTGCCATTCTGGCCTCCAATTTTTTCCTCCAAGGAGTCCAGGAGGAGCCTGTGTTGGGGATTGACCTCAGTGAGACCCATTCATGCTTTGAGACACTTTGGGGTTTTCCTCTGACTTTGACTCCTTGAAAGGTTTGTGCAATCTCCTCTCAGGCCCTGAACTTCCAGGGCTCAGCTCCAAATGCACTACAGGGCTCATTAGGATCAAGCAAGTCCTGACAAACCATGGCTCTGCCTTTACTTTCCTCTGCTCTTGTGCAGTTCTTTAGGAATATTTCCTTTTACAGTTATGGAGAAATATTTCAAAGAGCTTGTAAGAAATATGTATTCCTATCTTAAAGGATGTTTCTTATTGCTGTTCTTATTATACAAGAGGTGGTTGCAGCAGTCTGTGATTGATGTTGATCCAGGGTATCTCCTAAGGAGGTCTGGCCATGTGAGAGAAGTTTTACCTTGAGAGCTGACCCCGTGTGGAAAACCTTGCCTCACATTCCCCAACCCCATGTGAAAAACTAGTTTTACTTTCAAAAATTGAAATCCTTTATTAAGACCTTATCAAAATACAACAGAAGACTGAATAAATAAAAGAATACAGCATCAGAAGCAAAGGATTCAGTCACTGTGTGCTCATCTACAAAATGGATGTTCTGTCTTTTATACCTCTTGCCCCTCCCAAAATCTTGTCAATTGACTCCTTCTCTGTCCAGTGGTAGTGATCACTGTCTTACACCTTGATTGGAGGTCAGGTGCTGCCATAGTAACAAGCCCACCCTCCCAAATGCCCCAACTAATGAGGCCATCCTGTGATAACAATGCAAGGGGGAGAGTAACTATACACCTACAAAACTTCTCTTAACATATATTTAATATTCACCCCTTAATTGTGAAAGTAAACTCATCTATAACAAACCCCCCTTTTCTTTTTCTAGAAGTCATTTTGCTCAAAAAAGTAAAAAAATTTCTGTCTCTCTTGAATGAGTCATACCAGCATCTGTTGATTTGGGCAAGGACAGTGGGAATAGGAGAAAAAAAACCCCTCAGGTTTTCCTTAGACACACTTATTTGGAATGGACAAAAGGGCATCCCAGAAGTCCAGTATGGCTTTGATTCCCATCTACCATGCCTATGTGGCTGCTATCCATAGTTGGTGTATTTAGGGGTGAGTACAGAGGCCAAATCGCTCCTGCCCTCCAGTCCCTGTTGAATTAAAAGACAACTGAGTAATGACAGAGGTCTGGTATGGCCTTTTGTCCCTGCCTTACCATGCCTACGGGGTTGCTACCCACAGCAATGCTATGGAGCCTTCTTGGTAGCAAACAAAAGGGCCAACCTGGTCTTGCCATCCTTCCTTTTTTCTATTTTCTTAAAGAAGCTGTTCCATTACCTCTTACAGCCCCATGTGTACTTCCCCTCAACAGATGCTGGTAATTCTCACCCATGAAAACAGGAAGACAGTTCTCAAGCTGGTTGGTGGAGGCTTGACTGTACTTTTTGGGCATCTTGGTGTTTTTCTGGTTCTCTCTCAGTCTCTGCTTGAAAGTCAACCTTGTTTCACCCAGCCTCGATGTTACAGTCCATTCTTTGGGTTCTTCTACTGGGCCTTTGACTCTGTTGCCATGAGTCCATCCCCGCTCTGCACTTCGCACGGCCGATTCGGTGGTGAGCAGTACCTGAAAGGGACCTTCCCACTGAGGCGTTAGAGGCTGATCTCTCCATGACTTAGTCATCACCCAATCCTCAGGATTAATATTATGGATTCAGATATCCAGGGTGGTAGTTTGAGGAATTGCCCCTTTATGTCTTAGTCCGTCTAAGGTTTGTGCTATGGAAATCAGTTATTTCTTGGCATTGGCTTCCCCTTCCTCATAGGTGGCAACCCTCTGGGGTGAGGTCAGGAAGGGTTACCCAAACATCATTTCATAGGGTGAGACACCCAGATCTGACTGGTGTTGGCTTCTAATTCTTAATAAGACCAAAGGGAGACATTTTATTCATGACATTTGGGTTTCAATCATTAGCTTAACTAGAGCTCTCTTAAGAGTTTAATTCACTCTCTCAACCCGACTGGAACTCTGCGGACTCCATGGAGTGTGTAATTCCCATTTTATTCCCAGGGCCTGAAAAACTTTCTGTAATGGCTTCGATGTGAAATGAGTTCCCCATTCTGAATCAATCCTGTTTGCCATCCCATATAAGGGAATGATTGATTCTAGAAGTGTTTTACTCACAACATTGGCATTGGCTTTCACAGTGGGTACCACCTCTACCCAATGAGTCACCTGTTCTACTATCTCTGGCACAAACTTCCACTGTTGTACCTGGGGAAGCTCAGTAAACTCTACTTGAATGTTTTGAAAGGGCCTTAAAGCTTGTTCTCGCCCTCCTCTGGGTGTTTTCCTCACGATTTTCTTATTCGCTTGTTGTCATATTACACACTGTTCAGTTACTTGCTTAGCTATTCTGAAAATTCCTATGCAGCCCAAATCCCTTAGTAACTGATCACTTAGCACTTGTGTACCCCAGTGTGTTGTTCCATGTATGCCTTCTAGCATTTTTTGGTCAGGGCTTTATTCAACATTTGCCTCCCATCTGCTAATCTCCACTTCCTTTTGTTATCTTTCTTGGCTCCTATTTTAAGGAGTTCTTTCTCTTCTGTCCCACTGAATACGGGGACTTTTTGCACTTCTCTCATGGTTGTTAATACTATTAATAGTTTTTCTGTCTTTGATTCACTTGCATTTTTAGCTTCTAAATTGGCTAAATTGTTCCCTTGCTCCCCTTTTTGATGTCCTTTAACATATATCACCCCTACTTTCTCTGGTAATTGTAAGGTTTCTAACTCTTCTAAAATAAGTTTTTTGTGAATCAGTTCCTTTCCCCTTGAATTCAATAGCCCCCTCTCTTCTCAAATTTTTCCAAATGTATGCACTATTCCAAAAGCGTATTTTCAGTCTGTATCTATTATTCCCCTTTTCTGTGCTAATTTTTCCAGAGCTCACTTCAGGGCATAAAACTCACACGCTTGGGCTGACCAGTTGGAAGGTAACTTTCTCTTTTCTATGGCCACTAACTCTTCATGCACTATAGCGTACCCCGATACCCTGTGCCCCTTTATTACCCGTGAAGATCCATCGAGGTACAATAATTTTCCACCTTGGAGTGGTTGATCTGTTAGGTTCTCTTCTACTCTAGTTTGATGGTTTATAACCTCTAGGCAATTATTAGTTTCTCATCTGTTTCTCCATACAAAAACTGGGCAGGGTTGAGTTGGTTACTCACAATTAGCTCTAAACCATTTTGTATTAAGATGTTGTCATACTTTAGCACTCGGGAGTCAGTGAGCGATTTCTCAGCCTTTTGGCTCAGGATACTCCTTACTGAATTTGGGATATATATCTTCAATTTTCCCCCAAAAGTGTAATTTTTTGCTTTCTGCTATGAGTAGGGCAGTCACTGCCACAGTCTGAATGCAGCTCGGTCACCCCTGGCTGACAGGGTCTAGTAATTCTGATAAATTGGCCACTGGTTTCCTGGATCGTCCCCAGTCCTGGGCTAGTACTCCATATGCTACTCCTCCTTCTACATCTATAAACAGATAAAAAGGTTTGTCTGTGACAGGAAAACTCATTGCTGGTGCACTGACTAATTTTTAATTTAAAGCTTCAAACTTTTGTTCATTACCTTTTCCCCACCTAATCTCTTCTTCAACTAACTTTCCATACAAGAACCAATGGCCTGCATGTATCCTTCAATCCACAGCCTACAATATCCCAACAGGCCTAAAAACCTTCTGACTTCCCTCTTAGTTTTTGGCCATGGGAGTAGACTACCCCCGTAATTCTCTCAGGGTTCAGCCCCCAGCTCCCTTGACAAATCATGTCCTAGGCATTTTACTTCTCTCTCTACAAATTGGAGTTTCCTTTTTGATACCTGAAGTCCTTGGTCCCCCAGAAAATTTAACAATACTATGGTAGATTCTCAAACTTCTTTTTCTTCATGTCTTGAGAAAAGCAAATAATTTACATATTGGTTAAGCTTTATCTCAGGTTTAATGGAGAAGAGTTGTGTTACCTCTCTTAGGGCTTGACCAAAGAGGTTTGGTGATTTGGAAAATCCTTGGGGTAACCTAGTCCACCAAAGCTGTTGCTTCCTCTCAGAATCAGGGTCCTCCCATTCAAAAGTAAATATATCCCACTTTCCTCTGCCAGTGGACACACCCAAAAAGCATCTTTTAGGTCTATCACACTAAACCACTGGTGTGATGGGGGGATGTTACTCAGTGGTGTATAGGGATTAGGCACTACTAGGTACCATTTCACAGCTCTTTTGTTCACTTCTCTCAAATCTTGGACAAGCTTGTAAGTCCCATCTGACTTCTTTACTGGCAATATGGGTCTATTAGGGGGGGACATACATGGTTCTAAGGTCCTGTCCTCAAGTAGGTCCTGGATCACCGACTGCAGTCATCATCTCCCTTCCAGGGAGAGTGGATATTGTCGTACCCAAACTGGATGGTTTTCATTAACTATTTTTATTACTGTAGGTTTCATGTTCAATTTGCCTCAGTTTTTCGGTTTTGTCCAGACTATCTCATGAATTTTGCCATCATCCTCTGCCCTTAATTGGAGCAGTTTAACTACCATTTTCCCTTCATCTGGGAGCACTCATATGTAAAACTGTGTCAAACTGCATCTGTAAATCCCATCCTAACAAATTTCACCCTGCTTCTGGAACTTATAAAACATCCC